>NW_012267404.1:2859246-2895978 GCF_000151885.1 Dipodomys ordii
CCTGTAATGTTTTCAGAGTGTCTGCTTTGACTTCGAGGTCTTTGATCCATTTGGAGTTGATTCTGGTGCAGGGTGATATATGAGGATCTAGCTTTTGTTTTCTACAAGTCATACTGCTCCTTTTGAAGTGGACACCTATACCAACACCTGCTTCAGGATGAACTGTGACACTGTGGAGAAACTGGCTTTGAAGCCCTATGAACAGTAATAACTTGCAACAACAGGTAACTTTTACTGCCTAGACAAGTTTGAAATATACCAATATAACAAACACAGGGAGCGTTCCCCACCCCGGCCCCCAGCCCCCAAAGGCAGCCTCAGGACAGAAAACATCTCTTGGAAGAATAATTTCTTCCATCGTTCAGCATTCTGTGCTCCTGACAATGTCTTTGTTCAAACAGATTTAGATACCAAGTATGCTCCAACGCATTGCTTTTTAAAATTCTTCATGCTATTCCACATCTAGAGGCAATCACTTGACATTAGGCATAAGTTGACTCTTCAAAAATGTTTAACTTTGAAACAACACAACACAAAACAAAACAAAACAGGGGACCACAGACAGGATGATGCATGACTTAGTAGATGAAATATCTAATCAAAACACTTTTTTGCTCTATATCTTCAGCCCCAAGTCATACAAAATTACTGTAAAATGAATAAGGGGAAACCATTCACAAATGTTGCTACTCTGTGATTTTGGTTATTAATACAAATGGCTTAAATTTTGTTCTACTGAAAAAAAAATGCATTATTCATTCCATGATTCTTCAGCCAAGGGCAAATTGTAAAAAGTTAGTGGTACATCATAGTTTACAGGAAGCATAGTGCTTTGTGATTATCTACTACAGTACTGTAGCTGTATGATTTTATTTTCAGACAAGAAACTAGGGTTAACTTACCTCACTTGCAATCTATGAGAAGAACAGCAAGCATACTCACATTGGCTAAGGAGTTTCTGACATCTTTAATGTCTATTTGCAGGAAATTTCCAATAATTGGAAGAGGAGTGGGGCCTGGAGGGAGTCTCTTCCTCCCAGAGTTCTGTTTCCAGAATGAAATCAGAAGCAGGCAGGAGAGACCCAGCACCAGGAACACAACTGTATCCATTGAGGCCTTCTCTTCTTGCTGAGACAACTGTGAGCTTGCAATCTTGAGCTTTCATAACACTCCTGGCTGAGTCAACATATGCTTCTTGGGCAGAAAAATGATTAAACCAATTGGGTGAACTTTAACCTCTCAGTTGAATAGAGTTTGTCTCAATGACTGAGATAAAACAAAATACAAAATGAAACAAAGGTTATTATCTTTGTCCTTCATTCTAGGCCAAATTTGAGAGTTATGTAATCTTACTGGCTAATGTCCATGCTTGGTCATTAAAAATATAAGCTTTTACATTGTGCAGTCATTTCTGGAAGATATTAAAGTTGATCATTTAATCAAAAAGATCGGTGAAAATTCTACATTCCCAGCTAATTTACCAGTAGAAAATTTATGACTTTGGGTATTCCGTAAGCTGTATGAATTGTAACTTAAAAATGTTTCTTAGGCTGGGAATGTGGCTTAGTAGCAGAGTGCTTGCCTAGCATGCATGAAGCTCTGTGTTTTATTTCTCAGCACCACATAAACAGAACAAAACAGAAGTAGTACTGTGGCTCAAGTAGTAGAGTGCTAGCCTTGAGCAAAAGCAGCTCAGGAACAGTGCTCAGGCCCTGAGTTCAAGCCATACACCTGGCAAAAAAAAGGGGGGGGGACACAAGTGTTTGTTTCCTTTTTTGCTATTGTTTCTAACATCTTTATAATGTACCATGTGATTTTTTTGGTTTCTTTCTATGTTCCCCCTTTCCCCGCTGCCCAGGGTATAACCTCTGTTTTTTATTCCAGTGCCCTGTATCTTGTATATACACTTCACTTCTCTAATTTGGGGAGGGGAAGGGAAAAGACAAAATGCTTAAACAGGGATACAGGTTGTCCCATTGCAACAATGAGATGTACATGACACTATGTTGAAAAATGAACTTTACAATTTAGGCTGGGGGCAGGGGTGGGTGGGTAGGGGGTGTTGGGGCGAGTGTAGTTGGGGAGGTGGGAGGGAATGTATGGTGGGGAAAGACAAAGTTGGAGGTAACAATGCTTCATGGGAAATGTACTCATGACCTTGCTCATGTAACTATAACCCTTCTGTACAGTATTTTTACACTAAAAACATATTTTAAAAAAGAAAGGAAAGAAATCTTACTCCTAGGCATTTAACCAAATGACTACAAGCAAGGCCACACTAAAGCCACAAGCACAAGTGTGTTCATTGCAGCATTATTTACCAAACCTAAAATATAGAATCAGCCCAGATGCCTCTCAGTAGATGAAAAACAAAGGAGGAGGCAACAGTGCTGGATAGGAAATGTACTTATTCTCTTTCTCATGTAACTGTAACCCCTCAGTAGATGAGTGTATCAAGAAAATGTGCAATTCTATGCTTCCATCAGAAAGAATGGCATTGCCCCATTAGTAAGGAAACAAAGACATGGAAAAAAGTCATATTAAGTGAAGTAAGCTAGGCCCAAAGAAATATGGTCTCCATGGTTTCCCTCATTTGTAATAATTACTCTATGTCTAGGATATTTCTAGCAGAGGATCACAGCAGCCCTAAGGCTATGTACATATGACCACATAAAATAATGCTAATCAAAATGAACTATAAAATATGGAAATGAGGATTTATAATATATATTTTTATTGTAAAAATACTATACAGAGGGGTTCCAGTTACATGAGAAAGAGAATAAGTACATTTCCTATCCAGCATTGTTGCCTCCTCCTTTGTTTTTCCCCTACTATCCCTTCTATCCCCACCTTCCCAACTCCTCCCTCCCCCACCAAAGTTGTAAAGTTTGTTTTCAACATAGTGTCTTGTACATTTCATGGTTACAATGGGTCAACCTGTATCCTTGTTTCAGCATTTTGTTATTTCCCTTCTTCTCCCCAAATTAGAAAAATGTATATACAAGATGCAGGACACCAGAATCAAATACAGTGAAAATGGGTTATGCCATGGGGAAGAACAAACAACAAAATCACATAGTACATTATAAGTACAACAGCAACAAAGATAAACCTTCTTGTGTCCCTACCTTTGGGTTTGTTTTGCTTAGCATCATCTTATATGGTCATATGTACATAGCTTTTGACCTTTTCTGCTTGTCTGGTAAGATTATCCTAGACATACATGAGTTATAGCAAATAAGGGAAACCATGGGACCTATGTTTTTGGGCCTGGCTTTCTTCACTTAATATAATTTTTTCTAAGTCTTTTCATTTCCTAACAAATGGGCAGTGTCATTCTTTCTTATGATGGAGGCATAGAATTCCATTGTGGAGTTGGGTGGGGTTTCACATGCTTGTAATCCCAGTTAAACAGTATGTAGAGACTCCAAGGCTTGTAGTATGAGGTCATCCCAGGAAATAAGTGAGTGAAACACCATCTTATTACACAAGCTGAGTGTGATGGCATGTACCTATGATCCGAGTTTCATGGGAGGTATAGATGGGAGGATTGCAGTCCAACATTGGCTCCAGTCAAAAACTTTGAGACATATCTCAAGAATAACCTTGAACAAAACCAAGTGGAAGCATGGACCAAGTGGAAGAGCACTTACCTAGCATGCATAAGAACATGCCTTCAACCAATAGTACCATAAAAAAATACAGAGAAACAAGACAAAACCACAACAGTGAAAAAAAGAAACAAAAAAGTATACAAACAGAAAAGACAGGAGAGGTTTTCTGGGAACTTTCTATTGGACGAGAAAAGTCATACATAAAATATATGAATACAAATATGGAAGCATTCAGTTACACTTGGCTCAAAAGTGAGAACATGTAGTAAAAAACATATTTTAAATCATTATTTTATGTGCACAGCAACAGCAAAGCAAGGGCATGTGTTTTAACATTTAATGCTCATTTCTCCCAATGGCTGTTACTTGGAATATTTCAATCCAGGTTGGATCTGTTCCTTGATTTTCTGTCTTCTCAGTCCATTATACATGACACTCCTTCCAAGTGTCATTCTGTCATCTTTCCCTACACCATCTCTGTGTTTATTATTATGAAGACCAAAACAAAGTTCTCCTGGCTTTTATTTTCTTTGACCTCTTCCTCACATCAAGCTTAAAAGAAAGAAGGACTGAGAACTGACTTAGAAGTTAATAATGCTTTTTATTCAGGATATGCAGGAGAGATGTGGCTGTGAATTTTCATATTCTGATCTTTTTGCTCATTGCTAATATGCTAATAACTGACCATCCAATAAGGATTAGGACATGACATTATCAATACATTACATGTAATATAGAACATAAGGAACAGCAGATATATTTGTGCAGTGACTCAAGTCCCTCTCTGTAATGGAAGTTGGGGCTTCCGATGATCTTGCAGAAATTGAGAGGTATGAAGCAAAGACAGAGAAGGCATCCTAGATGGGAGTATAGGGAGACAGAAGAATGATTTCTAGAGTAGTAGGTTGCAGATGATAGCACAGCAAGCACTACAGTGTCTGCTCTTCTTCAGGCAGGAATGAAGCAAAGCTGGTGCTTGCGGGGCACAGAAACCAATCTTTTGGCAGCTGGAGTGGTATTGAGATCCTTTGGGTCAGTGAGAGATTTCAGATTGAAGTGCTGTAAAATGGTGGTGAAGAATAAAAACAGCTCCGTGTGGGCCAGGTCCTCACCCATACAAATCCATTTTCCTGAATACAAAGCACAAAGAAGATAATTGATTTTCATATATAACTGTCACCATGAAAAGCATTCCCTTTGTAAGTAGCACAAGGAGAATATACAGCAATGTTGATGGTATATTGGGTAGATGGATGAATGGAGGGATGAATGGATGATTGGATAGACAGAAGGAGAAAAGGATGGACAGCCTCAGTCTACACATCTGATCTCAACAAATGGTTTATTTAAAATTTGGTTGATTATCTAATTCATGAAAATGTTTTCAAGTACTCTCATATTTTAATTGTTCTCTTGAAACTTCAAATTTCCACTTTTTTTTTCTTGTGAATGACCACATTATTAGTGGTTCCCATTTCTAGTCTGATATTTTATGGACTTTACACGATTCTTGTCATCCTCTAAGCTCAGATCTAACTGTACACTCCTTTAGTCAATATCCCAGGTACCATGAGCATTTGTATTTGATACCATGATATGGTAACACAAAATTGGCCTAAGGAATATTTCACATTACTGCTGGGCTGAAGTCTTCAGTAATGTCTATATATTGATGGGTTATAGCAAGCATATAAAAGCAGGAACCGCTCAAGATTACAGCAGATTAAAAGGACAAAATAGCCGTACTATATATCTGTTTCTTAACTGACACTGAACTGCAAAGGGAAAATGCTATAAAATAATCTAGAAAATAAATACATTTGAATGATAGAAAATGGTGGATGAAAGGCATACAGCTACTTTCCCACTTATCTGATAATTGGAATAAAAGCAACTGAAAGGTAGCAGCTTTCAAGATTGGGTTACTGTAGCAAAATAGTGAAGTTGAAGAGAGAATGGAGGGAACCCAGAGATTTTGGATAGTGTCTTTCAGGGTAAAACAGTGCATGCACAAGAGATCACATGACAGTGTGGCAGAGACTAGGGGTACAAGTGAAAAAGGGAGCTTACCAGCAAATATTGCTAGGATAGAATTGACATCCTGAAAAACTACAATCTGAATAGACTATAGATCTACACAGAAATTTTGAAAAAGAACCACAAAAATAATGAACATGGAATCTCAGTAAGTCAAGTAAAATAACTCAATTGAAAGACCACCGAGTCTATATTCATTGTAAGATCAGGGCTTAGAGATAGGTAAAAATTCCACTAAAAATGTCTCAGTTTGCATCAGGGCTTGATCTAGTCAGTATACTGATAATTGAGAGGATTTACGGAAGGTGGAAGCAGGAGGTAGGCTCTGTGTAGAAGGAGGTAATATGAACGAGGCCTTTTTGTGTGTATGCTGGAACTAATGCTTGAATTTGGGGCCTCACACTGCCATTTAGCTTTTTGCTCAAGGATGACATGCCACCACTTGAGCCACAGCTCCACTTCCCAGGAGATAATGTCTTCTTCACACCTCTCATCTGCTTCACTCAGCTTCTTGTTCACCATTATGTGAGCAACTTTGCTCAACCACATTCTCAATGCCATATTTTAACTCAACCTGTATAGGTCCAGAAGTGACAAAGCCAATTGACCATTGACTGAAACTGAGTTAAAAGAAATTGTTTTCTCTTAAATTGAATATTTCAAGGATGATATTAGAGTAATGACAGCGACTAACACAGCTAGAAATCCCTCCTCTAATTAAAAAAAAAAGTCTCAAGATAAAGCCACCAGACTAAAAACAAAACATTATTGAGAAAATAAAGCCCAGAAAATGTGGAACCAAAAGTGACTCTTGAATCAAAAGTATCAATGGAACAAAAGATTTAATTTTTTTCATGTGCATCTATAGACACATTATTACTCTGAGAAAAGTCATAGAACCAACTTTTGGGAAAGAGATAAACTGAACTTATAACATTTATCTGGGAATGTAAACATCTAAGAGTAGCCAAAATAATATTTAGAAGGCAAAACAAGTTTCAAATAATTACAATCCCAGATACCAAGCCTGTTATTTACAGCCTAAACTAAAAACAACACAAAGCCCATTCAGGAGCCAGAGAGAGAGAGAGAGAGAGAGAGAGAGAGAGAGAGAGAGAGAGAGAGAGAGCGTGTGTGTGTTAGTGCAGGAGTAGAACTATGATATGAATTGGGAACATAGGAGACCACTAAAATGCTATATTGAAGAAAGTCAATTACATTGGGATTTAAGTAATTTCTGACTGTAATATCACAGTTCATTGCATGGGGCACACTGTTGGGAAGGAGATCAATGTATCTCTGGATCTCATGCAGCACAGCATCTGTGTAGGACATTTGGCTCCTGTCCTGCATGCAGGGGCTCGGGTGCCTGCCAGTCACAGGGACAATCTCTTCCTTCACTTTAGCTGGTGATATGCAATAGAGAAATAATGCACTAGGATAGAAGTGGCCCCTTCTGCTCAGAATTTCAACACTACATGGAAATTAGGAAAGCAATCAACAATATTACACATTAATAAATTATATGATCAGAAGTATATTTAGGCACACAATATGATAAAAATAGGAGTATAAAATTTCAGTAAAATACTAAATACCTTTCAAGATAATGCATGAGGTTTAACGCTAAGTTATAATGTATTTGTGGGGGGGTATGTAAGGGAGTAGTTATAAATATTTTTATTTGACATAATATGTCATGACTCTCTCTTCTAGCCTGGTGGTCCATGACCTTGTGTTTTTAGTAGATGTTTTTAGTACATTTACACTGCAGGACACCTGGAGAGAATTTTCTATTTAAGATGGATAAATATGAAGGTCCACACTCCACAGTTCTTCACTGCATCTGGCTCCTGGATTTCAAGAGGCAAGATGGAGAATCTCTAGATTCAAGAATTGGGCCATTGCCATATTTCCCTTGCAGCCCTATGCACCATTTTTCTCTTCTGTCACTGCCCAAGGTCCCTGAGGCCAGCACTGCCCATGAGAATAGCACTTTCAAGTTCAATTTCTGCAAAGAACAACTTTCTCTTTGTTATGTAGTGTAAAATCAGTCACACCAGCAACAGCAATGTGAGTAGAATCCATCAAACTAATTTGATAATGTTTTGGACAAGTGTCATTTCCAAGCTAGTAGAGAGACTGTTTCCTATTCTTTCCTAAAGTTCTATCTTTTGATATTTGTTACAATATAATGATCTCACTGCTTGGTAAATTTTAATCCTTTACTCTCTGTCTTTCATTAATATGCTGAAAAATTGATGTGTTTCCTTTTCTCCTGTCTTGATACTCCAAATGACTGAATGCCATTTGCAACTAAGTCATCCTCATATCGTGAAATACTGACAAAAAAGAAACACAATTTCACAGCTGGTAGACAATGTCTGAAAATATAAAAAATATTTTTTAAAACCCTGACATTTTTCTTATATTTTGAACAGAAGTTTTGGGGATAAAGATTTCTGAAATAATAAATGAAATTCTTTTAGGAAGATGTATTTCTTATAGTGGTTTTGAACTAGTGCTTTAAAAAGTAGAGTTTCACTTTTCCTAACTCAAATTTAGAACGATTAAGATAAAAGAAAGTATCTGCAAAAATTTAAATGCTATACGAGTTAGGTTTTTTTTTGACAATAAAAACATTGTAAGAATCCTAGTCCAATTTATGTTCGTAATGCCAGTCAATAAACTCATTTCCTCCTGGGTGCTGGTGGCTTATGCCTATAATCCTAGGGTCCTCAAGAGGATGCAATTTTAGGACCATAGGTTGTAGCCAGCCTGGATAGGAAAGTTTGTGAAACTCATCTTCAAGGCAAAAACAAACAAACATAAAAGCTAAACCAGGTGCTGTTGGTTTACTCCTGTAATCCTAGCTACTCAGGAGGCTGAGATCTGAACGTTGTGGTTTGAAGCCAGCCCAGGCAGGAAAGTCCATGGGACTTTGACCTCCAATAAACTAGTCAGAAAAAGCCAGAAATGAGGCTGTGACTCAAGTGGTAGAGTGCTAGCCTTGAGCACATACAGGCTCAAGGACAATGCCCAGGGCCTGAGGTTAAGGCCCAAAACAGGCAAAAATGAAAAAAGAAAAGAAAAGAAAAATGAGCTAAGGGACAGTGTCTAGGCCCTGAATTCAAGCTCCATCAGGATCAGCAGACCTCCGCTTAGCTCTTCACCTGTGCTCCTACCTGTGTTGTGGGGCTGCTTCATCAGCAGACCGTACCTCAACATTGTGCTTGTCATCTCTGTCCCAGCCAGCCACAAACAAATCAGAAGCAGTGTTGTCAAGAGTAAAAAACGAGTGTTGATTATTCTTCTTCTCTTAAGGAATAATTTAGTTCTATTATCTGTCAGTTTGCCAGCATTTGAATCCTGGTCAATCCCAAATAACTCACAATATTATGGTTAGTCAATACAACCTAGATTGTGCATCTGATCAGTGAACCAACATGTTGTTACTACCTATACTCTTATTTTTGCCTGTCTAAATTTTCCATTTGTGAAACTCTTTGAAACTGCATAAACCATGCAACAAATTCATTCTCCCCATAAGATACAATCCAAAGGCTCTGACTGCCGATCCACTATGTCCTTTCTCTTACTCAAGACACAGTTGCAAGGAAGAATCGAGCCCTTCTTAAATTCCTTCTCTTCCCCATGACAGAAGATACATCAAGGTATATTATAACATACAAATGCAGTAATTCACCTAGGAAAAGTTAACTCTTCCTTTATCCTTTATATTCTGTGTGATACATACATGCTTACAATGCTCATACACAGAGCATTGTATTTTCTGTTTTTGTAATTTTTCAACATTACTTTCTGAGTTTACTCTGTTTCTCTTCAGCTAAATTATCACTACTATTCCTCCCCCACATCTTTTGAAGACAAGGCCAGGTTTGTCCAAACCAGCAAGCCTCCTGACTTGTTGAGATTAGCATATGTGCCACCATATTTGCTTTAATTTCTCTAAAGGAAAAGGGTTGAGGCTATTCTTGGTCAATGTATTCTAATTATTTCTCAATTCAATTTAATCTTCCACTATACTTAGTGGAGATTCTTGCACAAAATATGTACAATGGACTTGTCAAGCAATACTGACTATTTTAACAATTCTAAGTCATTAAAGCACTAGAAAATAAACCACATGTTGCCCAAATAATTAACTAACTGAGCTGATGTTCATATTTTACCTGCTCTATTTGTATCAGGAAGCAGTCAATAAAGTCTCAAGGATTATTCATGTCCAGTGGTTCCTGGTATTCTTTTGCTTTCTTTAAAATATAGTCTCTCACTTGAGAAGTATTTTTTTAAAAAAAACTCTGCTGTGAATTCCTGGAAAGTAATCAATGATAGCAGGGAAAATATCACAGATCTACAAGAAAGAGCTGAGGATAAGTCAGATGTAACTGGTTCATACCTGTAATCCTGAAGGCTGAGACCTGAGTATCATGGTGAAAAGCTAGCCTGGGCAATGAAGTCTGAGACTCTTATCTCCAATTAAGTACCAAAAAGCCAGCTGTGGCTCAAGTGGTAGAACCCTAGTCTTGAGCAAAAATAAGGTCAGGGACAGTGCCAAGTCCTGAGTTGAAGCCCTGGGCTGACATATTAATAAAAAGCTGATCATGTTACCATAGAGCAAATCCTGTTAAGAAATGTACTAATTACCTTGCTCATGTAACTGTAACCCCTCTGTACAGTATTTTTAGAATAAAAAATGTACAAAAAATAAATTACAGTTGTAAATATGCAAAAATGGTGGCATCCATTTGTGGCATAGTGTTTCTTATAAATACTCACTAATTCTCTATGCCTGTAGAGAAGAATTGTGGGAGAGAGTTCTGCCAATAACCTCGAAGATGAAAACCATCTCTTAAGTTTATAAATCATCATTATTCCCTCCAAAAACATTTTTTATCAAGTGACTTATTTTATCTGTCAATTCTTCACTGCAATGTCATAACTTAAGATGGTGTTAATTAATGTGAGTCACATTAGGTAGATTACAAAACAGATTAAGTAATGTAGGATACTTTGATTTAGAAGACAAACCTAGTAATCCCTGCTATTTTTTGCTGTTTTGTGTGTGTGTGTGTGTGTGTGTGTGTGTGTGTGTGTGTGTGAGACAAGAGTTTAGTTTACATAGCCTACACTGGCATAAAACTGGTGATCCTCCTATCTCAGTATCCTAAGGACTGGGATTACAGGTGTATGGCACCACCAACAGCCATAGTATTTGTTGCTCAAACGTAACCCAGAATGAATGTTATGGAGATAGTCAGAGATGCCTTGGAAAACAGCTGTGTCCTAGAGTAGTTAAACAGCTTTTCAAGGTCACACAAGTATTACTTAGAAATGGTAAAGTACATGCTAATTCATCATAGAGGCGAATAGATACTTTCTGGTTTATACGCACCATAAATCCAATCTTTTTGTCATCCCTAACCCAGTGATCACTGGGTGATCTTCAGTGATGACTGAAGATTAATCATCCTATATAAAACACAATTCCTGGAAGCTTTTGCTGTCCCAAACCTTCTCCCATCCTGAAAGAAGACAGCATCTTCCTGAATACATATGAGAAATGAAGAGGAGTCTAAGCGATGATTGGAGGAAAGTTTTAAAGCCTCGGGTTTTAAAGCTTTAAAAAAAGAATCTGAATAGCCATAGAATGTCAGGATAATCTTGGGGCTGGGACACAAGCACGGGGGACTTTAGGATCAAAACCATAAACAGCTTGGCCTACAGGCTCAAAAGCCAGCCCAGGGTAATAACCTGATCATCGGTGAAGCTCCAATAGTGTGGCCCTGTGGCCCGGCCTGCTCAGGGGGAGGGCCATAGGCCAACCTCACTGCTCCACACACCAGGCCAAGGGACAGAGCAGGGCATTGAGAGGCTGATGTCAACACCCCAAGGCGAGCCATGCTGCCAATTGCACGGGACATACCCCGGTCAGGGGGTGGGGCAAGCTGTCAAGAAGTGATTGGACAGTGGGGAGCTTGGGGGAGGAGCATGAATGGCAGTTGGAAAACAGTCCTGAGGGAGGAAGGGGCAGCTATGGAGAGTAGTAGGAGTGGAGGAGAGACTGCTGGAGGGGAAAGCCTGCCAGAGCAGAGCAGGGCAGGCCTATGGAGGACAGGACAAGACTCACGAGGCCATTTGGGGCTCTGGAGACCATTTGGGACCTCCTTCTAGAGAGGCCTGTGGAGAGGCTCCTCCCAGAGCAGAGCAGGGCAGACCTGTGGAGAGTGGAGAGGCCTGCAGAGAAGGAGGAAGGGTAGAAAAGAAAAGCCTTCCCCTTTGGAGGTTTGGAGCTCTGGAGGTCTGAGGTTTGCAGACTGACTAATTTGGTGGTTTGCAGACGAAATAATAAAGGTCGGGGGATCAGGGCTGCCCATTGCAGGCTTGGAGGTTTGATGGTTGAGACTGCTCCTGGTTCTGGGTATCTAGCCCAGGACAAGGTAGTCGCAAGACCCATTTCTGGTGTAAATAGTGTAAATAAACTTGTGCACTTTTCACTGTGCCTGGATGGATTGTCTCGCTCTCCGGAAGTCAAAGGTCCAGTATCTGTGCCTTTACTTTCTCCTGGCTTAAAATATGGAATTACGAAGTCTTTCCCAGGGATTCACTCCATTCTGCTACAGGCAGAACTGTAATGACTACACGTTCTTTTCACCGCTTGCTACATAGAGATTATTTGGAAGCATCACCCAAACGGATCACAGTTTTTGTCAGGAATAAAAGAATCTGGCCTCACCTGCATCCAGTGTGAGTTCTGATTCTTCATATTTTCATTGAATTTTTTCATCAAGGTAAGAAAACTTTTTTTTTTTTTTGGGTCCGGTCGTGGGGCCTGAACTCCGGGCCTGGGAACTGTCCCTCAGCTCTTCAGCTCAAGGCTAGCGCTCTACTGCTTGAGCCACAGTGCCACTTCTGGCTTTTTTCTTTTTGCTTATGTGGTGCTGAGGAATCGAACCCGAACCCAGGACCTCAGGCATGCAAGGCAGGCGCTCTACCACCTTCCCAGCCCCTGGGTAAGAAAATCTTGATGTTTATAATCAAAACATTTCTGGAAAATAATGGAGCAAATCACATTGCAGGGAGCACAATTCAGGAGACTGGAATCGGAAACCTTTTAAAATACCATTAAAACAGACAGACTTCTGACAGGTAAGGTATTCTGGTAATTTTAAGCACTATCTTATCCAAAAGTTCTCCTCTCAGAGTCGAGTGTTCAGCATTCATTCAATCAACATTTCACTTTTGGCCATTACAAACTTTCTGATTAAATAATGGCATTTAACACATTTAGTTTCCCCTCACTGACTTTACTCTCTTAATAGCTGCTGTCTGGCATTATGGAAGAAAGGCAATAATTGAAATATTCAGAGCAGAATCACACCTGTATGTGAAATTGTAGGACAATATACATGAATATTAAAGAACAAGAAATGTTTTGTGGGCGAGTTCACATGTTTGGAAGAAAAATTGCAGAATGTATTCATGATGTATTGGTAGACCTATTTACAGAGGATAATAAATAGAAGATACATTTATTACTCTAAAATAAACTGAGAACTTCTGTATAAATCCTATATAGGTGAAATGTATATAAAATACATAAATTTAGTCTTTTTGGTGTTCATGTGAATGCATAAACTCAAAGAAAAGCAAGTATAATGAAGGAAATTAATGTGGAAGTAAATGTCCATGTCCCTAATTAAACTTAAAATTTAATATATATCCCAAAGGCGATGCAAAAAAAATAGTGTGATATTGTTTAATTTAGCCATGAAGAAATCAGAATGCTTTCATAATTTAAATTTTTTGTTCCTCTCTTAAGAAAAATCTATTGTTTTACAGGTAACACAATTAAAATATAAAACATCATTTTATCAATTTTTTTTTTTTGTCAATTGTGGTGCTTGAACTCTGGGCCTGTGTACTCTCCCTCAGCTCTTCAGCTCAAGGCGAGTGCTCTACCACTTGAGCCACAGCACCACTTCTGGTTTTCTGGTGGTTAATTGGAGATAAGAGTTTTACAGACATTCCTGCCTGGGTTGGCTTTGAACTGTGATTGTCAGATTTCAGCCTCCTGGAGTAGTTAGGATTACAGGCATGAGCCACTGGTGCCTGGCTCATTTTATTGATTCTATATACCACAAAAATATCTAAATTTAACTTCTGTTTGTATGTAAAAATCTCCCCAATTCATTTCTATCAACCCTAAGGAAAAGTGACTTAAGTTAAATGTTCTGAATAATGAACGAATGTCATTCAGAGAATGAATAAAGTTCATTAAAAATATGAAATCAATTGAGTAAGCTGGTCATCTACTGGGTTCTTTTTAAATGTCAGCACTAACAATTTCTTTGGAGGTTTTATTTCAGCCAAGGAAGTATAGGGTAATTTTGAAGCCTTGGAGATTATGTGTGTGTATGTGTGCATGCACACGTGCATATGTTTGTGTGTATATAATGTATGCATGTAATTGCCAAGAAATAATGATTTTATTTTTATTTTCAATTCATTGGAAAGCTAACAACCAAGTACATTTTGACAAATATTTCATAGGTAAGTGGAGTTGGCAGAGAAAGTTATTTTGTCATAAATTTCTAAGGGTCCAAAAAACATAGTGAAAACAGATGAGCAACTCTGAAACCAGAGCCAAATCTACTTTAGAAAGACACAGAGTTATCTAGCTGAAACCTAGTTGAATGATTTTATAAAATGTTTCAATAATTGGGAGAGGAGTTGGGCCAGGAGGGAGCCTCACTTTTCCAGGGCTCTGTCTCCACAGTGAAAGGGGAAGCAGAAGAAGACACTGAGCGCTAAGATCACAACCAGATCCAGGTTAGCCTTCCCCTTGTGGTAACAAGGGCAAGCTCAAATCCCACCTCTGTCAGTGTACCTGAGTCTTTCAAACTCATGGGCCCATCAGCTAGATGTGCTCCAATCCCTTTGCAATTCTCTTTGGAGTGACTGTTGTCCCAGTCTTAGAGATTAAAAAGTCAAAATGAAATGTTCTTTGAACTTGTGTGATTATTTTTTCCAGTGAAAATCTCCCTGGAGATTATGGCTTGATTTTACAGAATAGATGACATAGTGTTAGTAATGTTGAGGGGGGGGCGGGGAGAAGTCACCGACATTTCAAATGGCTAAGCAAGTTAGAAGAACTTGGAGATGTTAAGTAAAACATGTTTTCCTTGCTAGAGATCATAGCTAGGACCTCACACCCGCAGGTGAGCATTTTACCAATAAGGACATCATATGCCAAGGAAATGGTCTGATATAAGAAAAATAATCAAAATGTTTAATTGTCAACATAATAGCCAGTTTACAATTTATCACTTGTATATAATATGAGTATATCCTTTAAAGATGGTTTTATTTCCTTGTCAAAACCAAGACATATTTTTTCTCAGTAATAGAAGCTTTCCAACTACTTAATGTCCTCTGTAAATTTTATATCAAAATAAGTTATTTGATTCAGCCCATGAATAATCAACATATATAAAGATCCTAGCTAAATAAAATTCCATGATATTCACCATTATGCAGTACACACAGAGAAGATAGATTTCTCTTACAGTTTTCCAATGAGAAATTTGAGATTCAGTTAGAACAAGAAAACAATGTCACAAGCTCAGCAAAGGGAGAACCATGACTTTTTCTGATGGCCACAATGTTATACTATGGCTTCACTGCAGATTACTGGAGAGCTATTTTAGTATGCAGAGGTGAAATCTCTCAGTACATATGAGGGAAGCATCAAGACCTGGCGATACAGTAGAGAGATCTTGAACCAATAAGGCTTCTCTTTCCAGTCACCTTTGGAAGACAATTTCTATTCTTTTGGTCAATAATACAGACAAAGAAAGAGAAATTACAGACAGAAGAAGAAAATAGCTAGGGATAGACTAGAAAACTGAAGGGAGGGAAATAAAACTAAAATGGAGGAAGACCATGAAGATAACAGAACTAAGACAGAATTCAGTCATCATAAGGATTTAAGTTCCATTGTAATGAATGGTATACATTAGTACAATAGTGAAGACAAAACCAAAGACAAAGCACATTTGAAAAGATATCATCGTTTTGTTCTACATTAATTCAGCAATTCATAAGCTAATTCATGAGCTAAAAGTAAGGAAAATGAAGTACTGTTAAAACGTTTCAGCCTCATATTTATTGGGAATCTTTGTGTGGATTTTGAAAATATATATAGAATGTTTACATACTTTTGATTCAACTCCTTTGCCTAAGGTAAAATTATTTCCATTTAGGGCAGAGTAACTGAGCCTTGGAGATACAGTCCCATAGTGAAGGACAAATAGACTACAGTTGGTATACCTGAGGCTGGAACCCATAATCCCCTGCATCATGCAACGTTTCCTCTACAAAGACACTGAGTTCTACATGGCTTATTAACATTTACTGACAGTGTGCTCTGGTTCAACACTTTGTAACATCCAAAATAAACATGCAGGTGGTTAATTATTACAGCACCATATGGTTTAAATGTAGAGCAGAAAAGTTCGTTTTTATAACTTTTCAAACTTGAGTCATCACTTCCCTGATTTTCCTGCATTTCTCTGTTCCTTCCCCCAGACTCATTTCATATTTCTCACTGCCTGTATTACACGTGTACATTGAGAATCCCTGCTGTATTTCTCTCCCTTTCCATTTTTTATTCAGCCCCTCTCCTTCCATGATCTACTTCCCTTACAGCCTCCTTTTAACTTCCTGATAATCATTTTGTTTGACTGACTGTTCATTGTTTGAAAGGTTTGCTTCATGGAGTTTCACTCCTGTATATGCTATACTTTAGGCAAATATATAAGCATATACCAATAGACAAGATTTGGTTTAGTAAAGTAAAGCCACCTTATTATTGATGATACACTTTCAGTAGCTTTCTCTACTGAATTGACTCCTTTTGATTATGAAGAGATAGGTATCCCTTGGTAAAATTTCAGCATTAAGCTCTTGAGAATCATAGTGTAATGTGATGTAATCAACAAGTACAGCTGGGGACTCGAATTATTTTCTGAAATATTAATAGAATTTTATCCTACAAGAGTTTCTGGTTTACAGCCAAACTACATATGAAATATACAGTTCCGATATGGACTGTGCCCATAGCCACACAGCCTCCCTTACAATCAACAACCCTCCCCAATGTGTTTCACATGATACCAGTGTTATACCAACCCAAAGTTCAAATTAGTTAACAAACACCCAAGAAAGCAAATATCAGTGCCCTTGATGTACACAGATGGTAAACAATTTTCAGCAAAGTATTTTGAAAGATTCAACCACACATAAAACAGATCGTACACCACGATCAAGCTGCTTTCATCTCAGATATTCAAAATTTTAATTAACACATAGTTAAAGTTACATATTCTGTCTCATCTATGTTACATCTGATTTATTTCCTTCTGTTTTTGGTTCCTCAGTATTGAGACAACCTCTTTCCTGCGATGACTGTGAGAAAGCAGCAGTGTGTCTGCAAAGCTGGGCTCTCACAGTGCTCTCTAGGGCTCGATACACATAGGTGTCACTACCAACCCTGTATTCCCCTACTCCACTTTTCTCTGCATACTGGTAGGTTTATGAAATATAAACAATGGGAACTGAGAGATCAGGAAGAAGTGAGACCAGAGGTTAAGACAAATGCCAGAAAATTTGACCTCAGGAGATTAAGACCAACATGTTGAAATATGGCTTGTACAGCTCAGAGTCAAACCAGGAGCCAAGGGAATGTGAAGAAACAAATGGCCCCAGAGGTGGTTCAGCCCTAGGGAGATGATATACAATGACAGGATATAGTTTCCACAACACTACTCTCCCACCTTGCTCTTTGTCACCTTGTATGCTTCTGTTGGTCATGAGGGATTGATGACTTGTTCTACCTCCATGCTGAGCTGTGAGTCTGTGTGCTAGGAAGAAGAAAGCTGTATCTTATCTGTGTTATGGGGGCGTCTGATATCCCAATATGAGGGACCTGGATTTTGAGTAGGATAATAGAGAGGGCCCCAGCTATAATCAAGTAGTTTTGGTACTGAGCCCAGCACAAGGACATGACTACCCTCAGTGACTAGGTTTTGGGAGCATGTAGTCAAAGGATGAGGGGTGAGTGACTTCCAAGGGAGAAGACAGATTGTACACCATCACAGCAGCAACCAGACCATCTCTTCCTCTTCATACAGGAGTGAAACAGATCTGGTACTGTTGTACCCCCTGTCGCAGGACCCCCACCAAGAAGACCACCGAGAGTCAGACATTCCGAAATGCAAAAGCAAGGCTTTATTCAGGCGGGCTGCAGCTCGGGCTTTGTCCCACACACCGACTCAGCGGAGCTTAGGAGGAGAGCCCCGAGCTGAAATGTCACAGGGTTTATAAAGGCAAAAACTACAAAGTTACAAAAGGAGAAGGAGAGAAAAAAAATCACAGACTGACAAATTTACAGCAACTAGAGGCATCAGCAGGGCATTCCAAGGTGATAAGAGGTAGTAGGGAGTTATCAAACTGGCTGGGTCTCAATGGGCCATCTGGACATTCCAGAGCAGTTAAAGCTTAGCAGGGAGTAATTGGTGGTCTGTTTATCTTGGGCCAGCTTGGTCATCTCCTGAAGTTTGTGGGGACCCAAGGCCAGCTATAGTACAAAGTGGGGCCTGACTTCGGAGTAGCTTTGTTCAAGTAATCTATGGTTTAGCAGTTTCAGCACAAACAAGACAGTTTCTGAAATTCAGGTGGGCCCAAGGTTAATATGAGCAACAGAAGGGTTACTGCTTCGAAATGAAGCCACTTTTAACTCTTCAGTACAAAGGTGGCACAGAATCAAATCCATTGGCAACTGGGGTGGTATCAAGGGCCTTTGGGTTAACCAATGATGTCAGTTGAAAATTCTGTAAAATAGTGGTTAGGAATAAAAACAGCTCCATGTGAGCCAGGCCTTCTCCCTCACAAATCCGTTTTCCTAGAAATAAAAAAGAGAAATATTCACTCCTTGCCTATACTATAACCGTAACTATTGATACTTGTCACCTGAGGTACCTGATAAGAAAGGCATGAAGTAGTCACTTTTCTTAAAGTTGCCATTGTCATCTGGGTTGGGGAATTCCTTGTGGTCATACAGCACAATGTCAGTCATATTACTATGGCTGTGCCCTGGAAACAACAAATAAGCCTTGTTATATATAGTCATAGAGCTGAAAGATGCGTGCAAACCAACTAGTTCAATGCTTTGAGTGTTAAAGAAAAAAAAAACACATCCAAACAGAAGCAGCAACATATGCTATCCGACAAATCATGTAACAAACAGGAATGAGTCTGAGACTAGTGGCAGTCATTTTACTGAAATGCCCCCCCTTCACAGTTGAAATACTAAGTATCTGTTGCCCTAACTTCTGACTGTCTTCTTATCATTAAGCTCTGGCCCTGGTGTCTGCTGGCAGCTGCTAGTTTAATTCATCACTTCAGTTTCATATCTTTTGCATGTGCAATATGGAGTCAAGTGGAAGACTTTATTTGCACCTGAATGGTTGGCGTATGTGACCATAAGATCTTTCACAGATGAGCATTTGCTAATTGTTAACATCTTCTGGAATGATAGCAAGGCCAAAAACCAATATAACACTACTGTTTTTCATTGCCTTCTAGTCTATTTCCTTTAATATACAATGTGGGTGTTGATATTTATTAGAAATAAGATGACTTGAACAAAACTAAAGGGATGATAGAATTAGAAATGTCATGATTTTGAAATAATTCAGGGGAGGATTATCAGTTCAGGCAAGGAAAAAGTTAAATGAGTGAGTGATTTAGTAAGCAAAATTGAAGCACTTTATCACATACTTTTATTAATTTTGTACAGAGCATTTTTATTAATTATGTATCATGGTCTTATTAATTATGTATTATTTTATTAATTACTTTATTTAATTATGTATTATGTATTTATTATATATAAGTACATAGATTGCACTCTGCAATAGAGATATCAGACAGATACCACCTCAACACATGAAGAACTGGCATAACTAATAATAGCCTACATAACATTACATATGTCTGTCTCTCAAAATTATTGAGACAGGCATGAGCAGCTATGTAGGATTTAGTTTGGATTTTTTCCAAATGCATAACTGTAAATTAATTTCTAAAAACAGTCACACATAGCCAGCCTCAGGAGCATTTCAAATGACTGGCTGGGACTCTTCAATAAGGTCAACACACAGAAAACAAACAACAAACCAGGGGAAATTAATGCTTTCTGATTACTGGAAGCCGAAATGACACACTTTATAGACCCCATTGTAGACCTGCCCTTTAATTGCAACCTGGATTTCAAAAGAATTAAAAGGGTATATGACTATTGAAGAAATACTAAGGTTTAAATATATGATTTATATTAGATAATATCCTTGTGTTAATGAGAAATTCTGAGTATAAATGCTGTTATTACTGGTAGAGAAACCCTTCTTAGCCCATAGATACTGAATCATTGAAGTGTAGATAGATAGATAAGATAGAGAGACAGGCAGACATAGTATAAAGTGGTTTTTGACACTATAGGTATGTTTTGTTGGTAATTTTTTTGTTTTGCTTCCTTTGCAGTATTAGGGTTAAACTCAGGGCCTTACATCTGAGTCACACTCAAAACCTTTTTTTCCTTCTATTATTTCTCCAGATAAGGTCTTGCAATTCTTCCCAGGGCCAGCTTTGCATAGCAGTCCTACTACTTATTTCTAGTATAGCTACTACTTATTTCTAGTATTTCTAGTATAGTTTGCCCCACCACACTCAGTAGTTTTTTTGTTGAGATGAGTTCTTCCTAACTTTGTTTTTCTTATTGGCCTTGAACCATGATCCTTCTGCTCTCTGCCTCCAAATAGTTCAGGTTAGAGATGTAAGCCCCTGAGCCTGGCTAGATTTAATTTCTTTTTAATACAGAGAAAGGAAAAATTGTATGTCATACATGTATAATATATAATGTCTATAATTTCATTTAAAATCATCTGTTGAATGTTTTTAACATATATAGAACTGTTTCTTTAGATATAAAAATGATTCAAACAATTTCAAATTCATAAATAACAGGAAAAATAGGAAGCTTGAGTAATACCTTATACTAGAAGTAACATTTAGCCTGAAAATAGTCACTAATATAAATTTAAAAGCAAAACTTCTAGGAAACTTCTAGGAAAACACAAAGAAAAACTTTGGAAGATGGTGCTGGCAAACTTTCTTCTAATGGGACCAAAGTGCACAAGTTGGAACTGATATTACTGCCAAAATCTCAACTGGGTGGAAATTAAACATTTTTAAATTGCTTAAACATTGTTAAACATTGTTAAAGCACTGTTACTGATAGAATTCTTTAAATGTGTTGAGAATTTGGGGCTTGGAAATATTTAACTTCCTAACTGATAACTGATAAACCTTCCTCTGGATCCCTGGCTGTCTTTAAAACAAAACAAAATCTATTGAATGGCAAGTGGTAGAGGAATGGTCAGAACCCATAAACACCAAGTCTCATAAGTTGCACCATGATTAAATCATTTGGTTAAAACAAGTTAAATATTCTCTGAGTTTGTACTGTTTTTCAGTATTCATGCTAATCATTGACACTCAAAACAAGTTAAGAGTTTCATAATTGCAGTATCCATTGATTAAAATGGGGGTTAGGAACATTCAGCTTTTTTCATCTTGAGAACTTGCAAACAGTTTATGATGAATGAACTCTTTATCCAGGACAAAACTAAGCAGTAATGGTTTTTTTAGTTCATTCATGAAATAGTGTTTGCAACTCACAAAGCTCTGAATTCTAAACTATTGGAATCTCACTCAACACTGAGAGACCAAGGTCTTTTATTTTGCATAAACTAAACTTGATGGCTCTTTTATAGATTATTTACTTTATTCCCTAAGAGTATTCCCACTCTCTTCTTGATGCAAAAAAAGGGTTTTACAATAGATAAATGATATACAACATAATGAATGTTCCAATAATTATACCTAGTTACCTGATTTAAATACAGCATGGTGTGTGCAATTATTAAAAATGTAACATGGAACTTGGGCCCAGTGGCTCTTACCTGTAATATTAACTACTCAGAAGGCTGAGATCTGGAGGATTACAATTTGAAGCCAGACCTGGCAGAAATTTACATGACACTCCATCAACAAAACTACTAGCAAATCAGGCTGTAGGCATGTTTCAAGTGGTAGAACACCAACCAAGAAAGTATGCCTAACAAGTGTGAGATTCTGAGTTCAAACTCCAATTTCAAAAAATAAAAGCATGGGGCTCCATAAATATAATTTTTATATTTTTATGAATTAATTCAAATATAAAATATCATATCCAATTTTTCCCATAACTTGATGGTTTGACTGGCATCTTTTCAACAGGAAAACAGCAAATTGTACAAAATACCTTTTTAGGGCCTGAAGAGCAGGTCCTGGAGCTCAATGCAGCGCCTGGACACTGTCCCTGAGCTTTATAATTCAAGAACATGCTTTATCAGTCAAACCACAACACCACTTCTGGCATTTTGATGATTAATTGGAGATAAGAAAAGTCTCAGGGACTTTCCTGTGTGGGCTGGCTTTGAAACATGATCCTCCAATGTTAGCCTCCTGAGTAGCTAGGATTAGAAGCATGAGTTACCAGTACCTGTTCAATATACATTTGTAGTGAGCCCAAAATTATGAAAAACCATGCATACTGTGTGTATATCCTATATAAACACATATTGTATATATAATCATGTATAACTATTCAGACATATGTACAGATTGTATATGCATCCAGGCATTAATATATTAGCTTAAAAATTGCTGAGTCAAGTGACCTCCTCTGGTGAATGTGTCTGGCAGACTTGATGAATGATGTTACTTCTCATGTGATACATGAGAAGGTAAAAGGAAAGGGAAATTGTGCGTTAGATGAACAACTGTGAATGTTTGAAAAATGAAATGGGAGAAGTGATTTCAGTGCCATTATTATAATTGTCATCACATTTATGTAGAGTGTAAAACAATGTGTAGAAAGTAGAAAAGTAGATGCAGGATATGGTCCAATCAGTAGAGTTCTTGTCTAGGAAGAACAAAACACTGAATTTAAACCTTAGTGCTGCCAAAAATGAATGAAAAAATGGTACTGTCACTGTATGTGATACACATGTATGAAACATGTTAAAATGTACAAGTGATATACACCAATAAAAATAGTAGAGCAGATATGAAAGTATAAATTCATATCAAGCTTCCAGTTGGAAACATCAATTAAGAAGATTATTTCCATTTTTATTTTTTGTTCACACTAAAACCAAAGCAAAGACATGAATGTTAGCCTTTAGTGTTTATTGCTGTCTATATCTGTGTCTCACAGTATTTTCCTACAGCAGGAGCTGCTTCTGGTCATTGCTTTTTTTCACTAAATCCACATCTCCAGTTATAACAGGTGACATACCCAAGGAGTTTTCTTATCATCTTCCCCTTCCCTTTCCCAGTGCTTGCCATAATGGGGACAACATGGCACTCTATTTTGTTTCATTGCTTCACTGAATTTTAAACAAAGTAGGACAGTCCAAGAATGACCCCAAGCATGAAAAAATATATTTATTATGGATAATATACAGAAAAAGGAGTCTGAGTTGTCACCTGGTAATCATTTTATTGTTTTGTGATACTAGTATATTAGTAAATCAGCATTAGATAAGTATTAGCATGTGGGGTAGTGAATAAAATTATTATAAATCATTGAGGACTACAGATATGATAGTTCAGTGACACAGAAAACCCTCCCAAATGGAGAATGGATCTTCCTTGATTGGGAGGGAGAGGGGAGATGTGAGAAGGGAGGACAGGAAAGCATCCCTGGCAGGGGAAGGAGGTGAGTGGTGGCTCAGAGGAGGGAACTGCAGATTGCTGCACAGCTGGAGCCAGACAGCAGAGCTCTTCTTTACACTGGAATAAAGCAGAGCTTGTATGAAGGTGGCAAGGAGGCAAACCCATTCAGAACTGGAGTGTCATCAAGGTCATGTGGATCCACAGAGATTTCAGGTTGAAGTTCTGTAGAATGGTGGTCAGGAATAAAAACAGCCCCATGTGGGCCAGGCCTTCTCCAGCACAAATCCGTTTGCCTGAAATTTTTGTTTAAAAAAATGAAAGCAAGAAAGGACTCCATGTATATAAGTGTGAGCATATGAAGCATTGCATTTGTAACTGGTAAATGTCAATGTTCCTTCAGTGAATTACCGAATGTATGGGGAGGAGGAAAGTTGTACAGATACCAGGGAATATGCAATCTTCACTAATACATTTGGTTTTTAAAAACTCTGAGAATGGCAGCACACATACACACACACTCTCTCTCTCTCATACACACATGCATGCACACACACATACACACACACACTTGTAAATCTAGCACAGGAGGCTAAGACAGAAGAATCTTGAGTTGGTAACTACTTTGGGTTACATTTTTAAGATCCTCTCTAAAAAATACGTCCAAAAGAAATCATACCAAACCAAATTATATTAAAAAACTGATTACCATCTTCATGTAAACATTTTATTAAGTATTTCTATATGATAAATGCTCTTTCAAAATTTTTCCTCCTCTCTTCCCCCTTTTCTCTTATACTCTAAGCTAGTTGGGGCTTGCTGAATTATTATGTCAGTTACTCTAATATGTTTCCTGCTAAATGGAGGGATCATAATTCTGGAAGACTTGTCTTCCAATAGTATTTTTTTCCTGTGGTTGAGAGGAGAATTGAATACAGTTTGTCCTCAACCTGAAGGCCTACTCCCATTAGTTCTTTCTTAGTATTATCCATACTTACCTAGAAGGCCTGTGACCATGTATTTTGGCATTTCCCTCCAAACCTTTGTATCTATAGAGTAATATACACACAGGGGTGGTAGACATAGACTTACCTGTGACTCCAAGGGGAATTCACCACATGGAAGTAGTGGCGAGAAACATTGCTTTCATAGTCAATTCAGAAGTCAAATCTTGACTCTGTCACTAACTACCCATGTAGCTGAGTTACTTAGACGATCTGAGCCTTAGTGTCTTCATATATTAAATGGGGATGCTAATAATTCCTTCATGAAATTTTGGCGAGAAATTAAAATAATAATAGATTTTGAATTATTACAACTTTAATCAAGGTTTCATTATTTTATTTATAAAAATTTGAGTTTCAGGTTTCTATGGTAAACTTTGTATGTTTTAGAGACATCTGTGTTTTTCTAAGAAAATACATTTATATTGCTCACGTGAACTGTCCCCAGAAAAATAATGAATACTTAATGCAGTATAATATTGACAGCCCAACTGTCCATTTTACCAGCCTACAGTACCTAAGCTTAAATATTATATCATGAAATTCCTTTTGGCTATGATACATTTTCCCTACAAACATCAAGACATAGACCACATTTCATGTCCTTTTTTGTACTCTTTGTGTCCCTCCAAGCAATAAAATTTTGCCCGTATTCAGTTTCCCAAATGTGTTCAGATTTTCACTGAAACTCAAAATCATTTGAAAGCATAATTTTCTCATTATTTAAAATGTTTCCCTTTGTGTAAACCAAGTGAAGTTTTAAAGAAAGATTGCTGCTTTCCCCCCATGATATCTACATGACAGATGTAAAGCAGATGTCAAAGGTCATGTCATTAGCTGGGTGCTAGTGGCTCATACCTACAATCCTAGCTCTTAGTAAGCTGACATCCAGGGATCATGATTAGAAGTGAACCTGGGGTAAGAAAGTCCCTGAAACGCTTATCTTCAATTAAACACACACACACACACACACACACACACACACACACACACACACACACACACACAGAAGTACAGCTGTGGCTCAAAGTGGTAGAACACCGAAGCAATAAAGGTCAGAGACAGGGCCCAAGCTCTGACTTCAAACCCCACAACTGACAAAAAAAAAACCCAAACCAAACAAATGAACAAACAAAAAGTCACAGCCTCAGAGAAGAAAGGTTGCTCCCTGGCCAGACACACAACACACATTCTACAGGTGTGTCCAGGACACATCTTGGATTGAAAGAAGAGAAGAGTTCTCCATGATCATTGTTGGATATATAACAAACGTTCCTGATAAGATGTCCATAAGATTACTTGACCCTGACACTGTTGATTGAGAGTAAATGTTCTGTTCTTGTGGTCCATGACTGTCTTAGAAAAGATCTGCTCTGTCTTCCATCTACTCTCTGTCCCCTTTGAAGTATCTTAAATGTCTTAAAATTCTGCTTATGCCACTTTCTGTTTAATAATTTAGTTCAAGAAAGTGATAAATTAGTTAATACTCCCCCACAAATCCTGAGGTCTTGTAATCTGTGATTGCTTTTCACTTGATGTCCCCAGTGCTCTTCTTTGTCTTTTGGGAAACATCTCATTCTATAGAGGAACCTAAGGGTGACAAATGCCACAAAACATGTGAGAGGGACAGTCTAAATGAGGATTACTCTTTAGGAAGAGAGCATTATGATATATATAAAGAAAGAATGCAAAGAATCTATGCTTTACCTTGCTCAACTTGGAAGAAATACACAGACAAACTGAAGCTTCACTAATCTGGTCCAACAGTGAGGATGCATCATGAACAAGGAAACTGCATAGGCATTGAGTGCTGCTCTTAATCATGAGCTTAGGGTAAATACACCAGCCCCAAAGGAAGCTTCATATAAGTTCCAACTGAACCCAACTTCCACCAAAGTTATCTTGAGGTATAGCAATATTTTTTTTTTAACCTGATGAGAAAAGCATGAAGTAGTCACTTTTCTTTTTCTTTTTTTTTTGTAGGTCGTGGAGCTTGAACTCTGGGCCTGGGCGCTGACCCTCAGCTCTTCAGATCAAGGTGAGCGCTCTACCACTCGAGCTACAGCGCCACTTCCGGTTTTCTGGTGGTTTATTGGAGATAGGAGTCTCACAGTCTCTCTTGCCCGAGCTGGCTTTGAACCGCGATCCTCAGATCTCAGCCTCCTGAGTAGCTAGGATTACAGGTGTGAGCCCCCAGGGCCTGGCTAACTTTTCTTAAAATCACCACTTTCATCCAGAAAGTGGCCAGGGTCAAACATCTCTGGGTTGGGAAATTCCTTTGGGTCATGTAACACAGATGTCAGTGATGTCAATATAGTTGTGCCCTGCCAACAATACACATAGATAACTAAGCAAATTATATATATAGATAGATCTATATCTATATATACTTAGATCTATATAGACCTATACATATATATCTAGATCTATATAGACTTATACATACACACACACACACACACACACACACACACATATATGTATGTATGTATGTATATAAAGCCATGTGCCAGAGGCTCACACCTATAATTATAGCTACCTAGGAGGCTGAGATCTGAGGACTGCATTTCAAAGCCAGCACAGGCAAGAAAGTCTTTGAGAGTGTCTCCAATTAACCACCAGAAAACCAGCATGGTGCTGTGGCTCAAAGGGGTAGAGCACTAGCTTTAAGCTAAAAATGTCAGGGACAGTGCCTAGGCCTTGAGTTCAAGGCCTATGACCAACAAAATAGTTATACAGAGGTAACAGATACCATAAAAATCACTTAGTTCAATCTTTGGTCCACAGGTCATGAAGACTTCCAACAAATGAACTGGCTTCAGAACCAATAAATATCAACACAGAAAATATGGATAAAAGGCAAGTATCTCCAAAGTTTAACAGTTCTATAGCAATAGACAAAAAGGATATTGAAGAAGATTAAAGCCCAAAGAACTCAAAAGCATGATTACAAGAAAAATTATTTCAATAAAATAAAAAGAACAGATATAAAATAAGTGAATTTGAAGAGGATATAAATACACAGCTGAATGAAGTAAGACAAACAATGCAATATATCAATAAGAAGTTCAATAAAGATACAGAAACATTAAAAATTAAACTGAAATTTTGGAAATGTAAAGCTATATAAATCAAATAAAAAAACTCAATAGAAAAGAGTGGACCAAATAGTAAATATATTAGAATGGTCAAATGAAGAACTGGGAAACTTGAAAAATCCAACCTATGTAATATAGGCATAGAGGAATGGGAAGAAGCCAATGCTAAAGGAATAGGAAATATATTCAATAATAGGAGAATATTTCCTAAATCTTTAGCAATCCAAGTGCAGGAGGCCTTTAGGGCAGCAAACAGATCATATCAGAAAAGAATCACTCCATGACACATTTAGTCAAACATTAAACATTCAGAAGAAATTAAAGAGTACTGAAAACCAACAAGTCTTCCATGGTGGCAAGCCCATCAGCATAACACCAGATTTCTCAACAGCAGAAACATTAAAAGCAAGGAGGATGGGTAGTCAACAACTACCCATCTATGAGGATTTGTTGTTGGGGGGGTTTAATTTTTTGAGTTCCAGGTAAATTTTAGATATGAAACCCTTGTCCATTGTATGGCTAGTGAAGATCTTCTCCCAATCTGTGGGCTTTCTATTGATCTTGCTAGCTATGTCCTTTGCCATGCAGAAACTCTGAAATTTCATGCAGTCCCATTTGTCCAACCTTTCTTTGATTTGTTGTGTTTCTGGGTCTCTATTCAGAAAATTTCGGCCTGTGCCAAGGAAACCTAGGGCTTCTCCTATTCCATTCTGTAATGTTTTCAGAGTGTCTGCTTTGACTCCGAGGTCTTTGATCCATTTGGAGTTGATTCTGGTGCAGGGTGATATATAAGGATCGAGCTTTAGTTTTCTACAAGTGATTAATTTTTCCAGCACCATTCTATTTTTTTTTTAGCTCCCTTATTGAAGATTAGATGGCTATAGGTCTATGGGTTCATTTCTGGATTTTCAATTCTATTCCATTGGTCCTGAGGTCTATTCTTGTGGCCAATACCAACCTGTTTTGATTACTATGGCTTTGTAGTAGAGTTTGAAATTTGGTATTGATATTCTTCCAGCACTGTTCTTTCTGTTAAGGATCATTTTTGCTATTCAAGGTCTTTTATTATTCCATATGAATTTTTGAATTGCCTCTTCTATTTCCTTGAAGAATGAGCTTGGAATATTGAATTTGTAGACAGCCTTGGGAAGTATTGCCATTTTCACGATGTTGACCTTCCAGTTCAGGAGCATGGGGGTTTTTTCCACTTTCTAAGTTCTGTTTTGATTTCCTTTTTCAGGTTTTTAAACTTTTCATCATAGACGTCCTTCATGTCTTTGGTTAAGTTAATTCTTAGGTATTTTATTTTTTGTGGGGCTATTATGAATGGAGTTGCTTTCCTGATTTCAGCCACGCTTTTCTCATTGTTGGCATACAGAAAAGCCATTTGATTTTATACCCTGCTACTTTGCCATCCAGAATACAGTGCCTTACCCTTCCTCCCTCCATTCCTGTGCCCCCATTTGTCCCTACTCCAATGTTTCCATTTCCTGGTATTTGTTTTGATAAAAATATGGAACACTTCACAAATATGACTGTCACCCCTGCAAGGGGTCATGCTAATTTTCTCTGTATTGTTCCCATTTTACCATATGTGCTGTCTAAGCCAGCACCACACTAAAAATTTTAAACATATAAAAAGAAGAATCCCAGGCATTCATACATAGTGAGACCACATGAGGATACTTTTAGGAAAGGAACACAAAGGCTTAATGTCTATGTGCATCTGATCATACAAAATAATATGTTTATTGGAATGAACTGCAGGAAATGTAAACAAGAGTTTTTATTTTTGCTGCTTTTGTTTTCTTTCCTTTTGGTTCTGTTTGTTCATTTATCTTTCTCTGGGAATGTAAGGGGGAACAGAATGGAGGGACACAGGATGAACAAATGCAACAGTGGAACTCACTAGACACTGTGTTGAAAATGAACTACAACTTGTGGGTGGGGATGAAAGGGAAAAACTGAGAGAGCCATGGAAGGAGTGGCATTATCTAAGAAGAAATGTACTCTATCTGACATGTAACTGTAACCCCTCTGCACATCACTTTTATAATAAAAAAATAAAAAGAAGAATCATTACAGAGAATAGATCTGACTCAAAATATAATCATATTCATGTTCAAAATTCATACATAAATAACAGTACAGAGTAAACTTCCCTAATGTTATTTTTTTAAAAACTTCCAAAATCTACTTAAGATACCAAACTTTACTGTGAAATATCAATCTTAAAATCGTTCCTGACAATCATAAATGAAATAAAGATCACCACCAATTTTGTTTTATACCATGCTGGCTGCAGTGCAAAATTTCAACAAAGCAAAATTATAGAATAGGAAAGAAGAGGAAAAGCAAGCATATTATGGTAATACACCCTAAAATTCCAAACAAGTCTACAGTTATTATGAGGTAATCAGAATGATTAAAGCAATTACATTTCTATATATCAGGTACAAATGATAGGAAAGGCACCATAAAAATAATAACAATCAATCCAGGAACTGGTGGCTCATGTCTGTAATGCTAGCTACTCAGGAGGCTGAGATCTGAGGATCATGGTTCAAAGCCAGTTCAGACAGGAAAGTCCATGAATCTCTTATCTCCAGTTAACCACCAGAAAACTGGAAATGGCACTGCAGCACATACTGGTAGATCACTAGCTTTGAGGAAGTGAGCTCATAGACAGGGGATAGGCCCTGAGTTCAAGCCACAAGGCCAACATAAAAATAAAATAATAACAGTCAAAACACTGCATATTTAGAGAAAGTCTATGAATATATTTGTGATTGGCTTTATTGAAAATAAAATATCACTTGGAAAATAAAGTAAAGAATAGGCAAATTGGAAACATGACTCATTCATGTATTGAAGAAATCAAGGTAACATTTTCCCCAAAATTTATCTAGACCTTTACTGTAGGCATAAGAAACATCCCAGCAGAACATTTTGAGAAATTGATTAAAAAAATAAGCTTGTGCATTCATTTGGAAAATTTAAAAAGGTATAGAAACAGAAGAAGAGGGAGGAGGAGGAGGAGGAAGAAGGGGAGGAGGAAGTGGAGGAGGAGGAGGAGGAGAAGAGGAGGAGGAGGAGAAGGAGGAAGAAGAGATGGAGGTGAAGGTGGGAGAAAGAAAAAGATGAAGATATGAAGAAGACCCCCAAACAAAAAGAATTTAAGGGTAGAACAAAATTGGAAAGTTCACAGTGCCAGATACCATGGATATTACTGCATGGATATACAACCCCAAAGTTACTATAATGCAAACTCTCCTGAGCAGCCAACTGTGAGACTTTTGCAGCTCTCTCATGTGATGTGCAGGAGAATCCCACAGTGAACTCAGGAACTCAGGCTCCCTACTGAGGCTCAGCAGAGAAGGAACAAGCTCACCTTGGGAATGATGTAGTCTCTGAATTTAACATCACGGGTCATTGCATAGGGCCAGTTGTTGGGTATGAGAACAATGTATCTCTGGATCTCATGAAGCATAGCATCTGTGTAAGACATGTGGCTCCTGTCTTACATGCAGGGGACAGAAATAGAATGTAGGAGTCTGGAGGAAGATGGCGGAGGAGAAGCTGGGGGTAAACAAGCTTTTGCGTAGAAACCAGTTTTAGTGTTCCAGTGGAAAATTGAAGGCTACATCATTCCCAAAGTACGCAACTTTTGTCTATGCTCTACCTTAGTGCTCTTCATGTTCCCAGATCCATAGAATAATCTCAATTCTCTGCAAACAGAAGAAGAGTAAATATAAAACTTCTGGATGTTTCAGCTTAATAGATTTTTCAGCTGCTTCCAGTTTGGGGTTGTTAAAACTTGGACACAGGTCTCATGTCTGGCAGTATATGTCTTCTGATTTTGTTCTACATCTTTGAAATTGTTTGGCTATTCATAGGTGTTAATGATACATGTTCAGTTTGTTAATCTTGTAAAGACTGCCAAGGGAATTTTTTTGCATGGATATTAATAGATTGATGTGAAACTGTGGAAAGGAGCAATGGTGAGTAGCTAGGATAACAGGAAGGAGCCATCAGTGCCAGATATTTAGCTTCTTTTGAACACTTTACTGTACCTGCTAGGGTGTCCAGGACAGTGCTGGAAAGACTGGTGGTCGTGGGAATTCTTCTTTCCCACAAGGGAAGTCAAGAGGCTTTACTACCTCACTCCCAAAATGATACCTTCAATAGATTTTGTAAATATCCTTAATCAGATAGGGAACTTTTTACTCTTCTATGTCTTTGATCATAAAAATGTGTACAATTTTATCAAGTTTATTCTCTGCATCTATTTCTTTACTTAAAGCACATATCAAACTTTTATTATTGCATTTGGATTAGTGTAAACATCTGGTCTTTGTAAGCAGGAAGGAGTCCTTTCTTTATTTCCTTTCAGTATACCAATATTAACAGAGAATCCAGCCAACGGTCATGTGAAATGCTCCTTGAAAGACCCTAGCCCCCTAGGATACTTTCGTCAATGGGAGGGCGCCCCAGAAAACACAGACTCCAGGCCGGGAGATGCAATAAGCAAGAGGAGTTTATTCAACATTTGCACAAACGGACTCTCTGCCCGGTCAGTCAGAGAGCCCCGAGCAGTGGTTACAAGCCTTTTTAAAAGCAAAAATCACAAGATTAACGCATAACACAAAGCATCCCATGATTGGTCCATTTAAAGGTCATCATATACGCCAACAATCACTTTGCCACGCGGGAAATTTTGTAACACTCTTTGCAAAATGACTGGCTCATGGTTGGTCTAAGGAGGGTTTTCATGGTTACAGGCCTATGATTGGTTGACATTTGGCTTAGCTTGTGGTCTTGCCAGGTGGTCGTTATCTCAAGGTCCTGTCTGGGGAATTTCTAAATGGGAACTGAGGAACATGTACTGTCTGTTCTTTATCTACGACCACTGACCTTGTCCTAGGGCCGGCATCTGGTCTCTTGACCAGTCCAGCAGGCCAGGTAATTTGGTGGGAACCCGAGAGGGCACCTCCTAAAAGAACCAAGGGGGGGCGAGAGAGGATCGAGACCAAGCGCATAAAGAAAGACAGAGTCATTCTGAGTCGTGTCAAGGTCTCATTTATTGGCAGAGAAACTTAGGTTTTTATAAGGAAAGAAGGGGAAGTACTGTATGGAAGGGAGGGGTAGACGGAAATTTCTTTACGGTGAAGTCAGGGCAGGGTCTTGGTCCACTGGTTTCTGCAATCGACTGGCCCAGCCTGCTTTAGGAAGTTAATCTAAATGTACACCTTGTAATTTCCGAGAACGGCTATTTGTCAGGGTTTAATCAGGTGTTTGAAAAAGGCCAGAGCATTCTCAGGCAGGTTTCAGGTCTCCAACAGTCTCTGAGACTTTACCCAATTTCTTATTTCCAGGGAGGAGGTTGGTGTTAGCGCAAGCAAGTAAGTTTACAGAAGCAGAGTCAGCAGTTAGTAAATTGTAAAATGGACGCAGCCCTAATTTTTCTAATTCTTCACTCCTCAGAGTGGCTTTGTGCCACTGTTGTCAATAAATTAGATTCCAGATAAGATTTTTTTAATGTAAACTACATGTTCTATGCATGTGACACTCAATCACATGGGTGAAGTTGAGACAAAAATGACCCTTCTGTTATTGTTTATCGTACTACTCTCCTCAATAAGTAGATATCTGCTAGCTCTTTCCATCATTGAGACTGGGCTTTTATGTGTACTTAAAACCAATGGTATGACACTTTAATACCACACTAAATAATAATTTTAAACAACTCTCCATGTCCAAATGAAGACAAACCGCATAGCAATGTTATAGATCAGTTGTATCGTTTTTGGTTTTGTTTTTGTGTTAACCCTCCAGAAGATCACATTGCTAAACAAATCAAATATCTATTGATAAGAAGTGAGGTGAGCAGATACTACAGACATTCAAATACAATCTTCCCTTAAAAAACACAATCCAGAAGACCAGAGGAACATGGTGGTGATACAGCTGGGCTATATGTGAGCTCTCTCCAAGAAACCAGCTTTTGCAGTTCAGGGAATAATTCACTTTGGGAAAAATCACACCAAGTGAGCCATAATAGTACAGAGATTCTGCCCAGTGAGAAAAAATTCAGGCAGTTTGCACTAGAAGACAGACTTGAGCACAAGCAGTTGCTATGGCAGCTGGCGGCTGCCATGGGACTGGACAGACAAACCTGGAGCAAATGCGCTGGAGACTGAGAACCACATTTCTTCACCCACCTCCATTGTGGAATGGACAACCAGGAGCAGAATTCCACATCGTGCTGATCACTGGTGCAGATCAGGACTGGTTGAAAACCCAGGGAAAACCCTGAGTGTCCCTACTCCTTCCCATGGAACAGCTCAGGGAAGGCAGCCCTCTCTCCACCACCGGAGAATGATGCCATATTGGATACTGGCAGAGACTCTGCCATAATAGCTAGCAGATTACTAGGGACACAAAAGCAGTAGGCAACAGCATTTTTCTTCAGGGCAAGGAATTAGACCTGTGAGAGTCGGCTCCGCCCAGGGGGAGGCTGCCCCACCCAGAAGGGAGGAAGTCCTCACCCCCCAGGGCAGATCAACCTTCACTACCTGGTGAAGGTAAGTGATGGGGGGGGGAGGGGGGAACGGGGACAGCCACGACTCCCTGCAGGCAGCAAAGAAATTCTACCATACCTAAGCCTAACTGGCAGCTTATCCCACTGCAAGAATCTCACTAAAATTCATTAAAAATAATAAAAAAAAACTGGACAGGCTACAAAAGCCAAGAGACGGTATAGTTTAGTGGCCCAAAGGGGGCTCCCCAATTTGGAAAAAGTCACTGACTCCAGTCAGGCCAAAACTCCAACCACGCACAAGCTCAGTCCCAGCAGCAAGAAACTACCGTCTCCAGCCACCTCTTCTCGGCAGCGCAAAGTAAAAAAAAAAACAAACAAAAGCAGTTCATGCTTTTTAGTCTGGGAAGAAGGTCGCAAAGTCCCCCAACCCTGTAAAGCAGAACATTTTTCTGCGCACCCAAACAAGCTGATTTGAGAATCCAACCAAGCAACCGGGAAAACTGACCATTACAAGCAAATAAAGACGCCATCAAGTGACTGGAATGAAGACTTAGGGGAGACAGAAGATCCTCCAAATAAGTAGAAGATACTTTTTTCTCTTTTTCCTTTTTCCCCAATTATATATATATTTTTTCATTTTTTTAACTTCTTTAAAAATTTTTTTGCTCGTTCTCTTTATTTTTTGTAACTAGTTCAACTCTCTGCTACCTTTTTACCTGTAAGCTTATGTGTTTTTGTTTTTAGTTTTGTTTTCTTGCTTTTTCTTTTCACAACAAACCTGTTGAGTTTTTTCCTTCCTCATTGCTGTTCTGTTCACAACTGTATTACAGCCTACAGTGACCACTTGGCTTCCTCCATAACTGTGTATAGACTTAATTCAGAGTATAAATTGATTACCCAGTTCTCTACTGCACAATTAGTACTCTTAATTTTAGTATTATTATTTCATATGTACATAATTGTTCTAAATTTTTATTTTTATATGTATTTTTCTTTTCTTTTTGTTTTTGTTTTGGGTATTTTTGGGTTTTTTTGTTCTTTTTTGTGGTTTGGTTTTTTTCTTATTTTGTTGTTTTAATTTTTGTTCTCTTTCTTACTTAGAAGTTAGTCATAACTTTCCTCCCTCTGTTCCTTTTCTTTGCTACATCTCTCTAATATGATTTTTCTCCTCCTATATTTCATTGTATATCTTAATCTTTCCCCTAACTGCACCTCACCCATTTACAAGTATTTCTACTCCTTAAGTAATTCTGTTTTCTTTACTCTGTTGATCCCCAAGTGTGAAAATTGAGATATACTATATTGGTAGTCAGTGAGACTGTGCCAAAGTAGCTCAGGGTGTTATCCCTTTTGCCCAAACCATCCTAAACCTCAGAATAAAGCTACTCACTGATTACAACTGTTTATAATCCCTACTTCTGAAACACAGTACCCTATACCTGATAAAGATAAACAGAGATAAATGAGGAAATACCTATCAACAATTGGGAACCTCTAAAATCAGTGCAAAGATACTTCCCGGGTGTGTATTTTTTCCTAAAACTGTGCTCAGTGGTAGTATCGGGTCTACTCACATATCCAATAGAGGAGTGATGGAGTGAAATACCTATTTGGATTGTGTACCAAAGACTGCACACCCCCAGGGCTCTGAGTTGGTGCTTATCTTAAAATTGTGTGCTGGTGAGGGACTGGATATACTTTCTTCTCCAACAAAGGAGAAATATAGGGAAAACACCTATTTTTGAGTGGAAACCTCCAAAGTCTGTGCAACTGAAGGGCTTTGGGTTTAGGCTCGCCATAAAATTGTGTTCTGGTGGGGAAGTGGAGACATTTTCAATTGCAAAAAGGAGAAATATAGTGAAAGTACCCATTTTGAGTGTGAACTTCCAATTCCTTTGTAACTAACTACAGGGCTCTGGGAGGGGACTGATCTTAGAAGTGTGATTTAGTATGTAATTGATATAATCTTACTCCTCCAAAAGGTGATATACTGTGAAAACTCCCATTGTTAATTGTAAACCTCTAAAGTCTGTGCTCTGGGTTTGTGATGGTCTTAGTTGTCAGTTCTGGTGTGTAATAGGATATAGTAACACTCCCAAAAAGGTGAGATAGTTTGAAAATATCCATCATTAATTATAAACTTCCAAAATGTGGGCAACTACAGGGCTCTGGGTTGGTACTTGTGTTCTAGTGAGGAACTGGATTTGCTTTCACTTCCAAATGGGCAGAACAAGCCACAGAAACAAAAGAAAAATGACAAGTCATGGAATTTCAAATCCCACCCAGGATAAACAGGCAATAGAGAGGTTAATAATAATAATAAATCCAGAATGTATCTCTCAAAATGCTTTACAAACACTACTGGTAAACAAGCTGAATGAAAAAATTGAAAGCCGGGGCTGGGAAGGTGGCTCAGTGGTAGAGCGCTTGCCTTGCATGCTTGAGGCCCTCTGTTCGATTCCTCAGCACCACATAAACAAAAAAGAAAAAAGCCGGAAGTGGCACTGTGGCTCAAGTGGTAGAGCGCTAGCCTTGAGCTGAAGAGCTGAGGGACAGCGCCCAGGCCCAGAGTT
>NW_012267404.1:2897888-2920063 GCF_000151885.1 Dipodomys ordii
AAGTGGTAGAGCGCTAGCCTTGAGCTGAAGAGCTGAGGGACAGCGCCCAGGCCCAGAGTTCAGACCCCACGACTGGACCCCCCCAAAAAAATTACCAGCTCCTCTGGGACATGGCAAAGGCATTACTCAGAGTAAAGCTCTGAGTTCTTACATCAACAAATTAGAGGGATCTCAAATTATCAATTTAATGATGCACCTGAAGCTCCTTGAAAAAGAGCAACAAACCAAACCCCAATCCAGTAGATGGAAACAAATAATTAAAATTAAATCAGGATTAAATAAATTAGAGTCCAAAAAAACCATAGGGAGAATCAACAAAACAAAGTATTGGTTCTTCAAAAAAAATTAACAAATTGACAGACCCTTTGCAAATCTTATCAGAAAAAGAAGAGAACACATCCAAATAAATTCTCAGAGATGAGAATGGGAACATCATAGAAACATCCAAGATTTAGAACATTATAAGGGAATACTTCTCAAAACTTTATGCTAATAAATTTGAGAATCTGGGTGAAATGGAAGAATTTCTAGCAAATATTGATATGCACAAACTAAACCAAGATGAGTCAAACCAACTTAACAGACCCATATTAAGCATCAAAATAAAAATAGCAATAAGAGACCTCCCATCCAAGAATAGCCCAGGACCAGATAGGTTAACTGCTGAATTCTGCCAGGCCTCAACAATACTCCTCTAACTCTTCAATGAAATTGAAAATGAAAGCTCACTACCAAACTTCTATGAAGTCATCATAACCCTCATCCCAAAACCAGGCAGGAACTCATAAAAGAAAGAGAATTATAGACCCATTTCTTTGATGAACATTGGTGCAAAACTTTTCAACAAAATTTTGGCCAATCAACTTCAAAAACTCATCAAAAAAAAGTACACCACGATCAAACAGGATTCATTTCAGAGATGCAAAGCTAGTTCAATATATGCAAACCAATTGATATAATTCATAAAATAAGCAAGATCAGGGATAAGAACCACATGATTATCTCAATAGATGTAGAAAAAGCATTTGACAAGATTCAACACCTCTTTATGATGAAAGCTCTGGAAAAGCTATGAATCCAGGGAACATTTCTCAAGAGAATAAAGGCTGTGTATGACAAACCTACAGCCAGTATTATACTTAATGGCAAAAAGCTAAAGCCATTTCCTTTAAAGTCTCCACTCCTCTTCAATTTAGTGTAGAGTGCCTAGCTAGAGCAATACAACAAAAAGCAAACATAAAGGGGATACAAATAGGGAAAGATGAAGTAAAATTCTCTCTTTTTGCAGATGACTTGATCTTGTATTTAAAGCACCCCATGGACTCTATTCCCAAGTTACTCGGGCTGATTCTAAATAATTAGCAGCATATAAAATTAACTCTCAAAAAATTAATGGCTTTCCTGTATGCTAATAATGAGAAGACCATGGCTGAAATCAGGAAAGCAACTCCTTTTATAATAGCCCCACAAAAAATAAAATACCTAGGAATTAACTAAAGCAGTGAAGGACCTCTATAATGAAAACTATGATGAAAAGGGAAATTAAAGCAGAACTACGGAAGTGGAAAAACTTCCTATGCTTCAGGATAGGGAGGATTAACATCGTGAAAATGGCAATACTGCCAAAGGCTATCCACAAATGCAATTCAATACCCATCAATTCTTCAATGAAATAAAAGAAGAAATCCAAAAATTCATATGGAACAATAAAAGACCCCAAATATCAAAAACAATCCTTAGCAGAAAGAATAGTGCTGGAGGAATATCAATACCAGACTTCAAACACTACTACAAAGCCATAGTAATCAGAACAGCTTGGTACAGGCACAAGAACAGGCCTTAGGACCAATGGAATAGAATGGAAGATCCAGAACTGAAGACCCAGTAATGAACCCACAGACCTATAGCCACCTAATCTTTGATAAGGGAGCTAAAAATATACAAAGGAAGAAAGATTGTGTCTTCAGTAAATGGTGCTGTCAAAATTGGTTAAACACTTAGAAAACTAAAACTATATCCATATATATCACCCTCCACCAAAATCAACTCCAAATGGATCAAAGACTTCTAAGTCAAAGCAGATACCATGAAAACATTACGGGAAGGAATAGGAGAAACTCTAGGGCTCCTTGGTTCAGGCCGAAATTTTCTTAATAAAGACCCAGAAACACAACAAACAAAGAAAGGTTGGACAAATAGGATTTACATGAAACTGCAGAGCTTCTGCGTGGCAAAGGCCATAGCTAGGAAGATTAATAGAAAGCCCAGGATTGGGAGAAGATCTTCACTAGCCTTACAATGCACAAGGGCCTCATATCTAAAATATACTTAGAACCCAAAACATTAAATCCTCCAAAAACAAATCCTCATAGAAACAACTGCACCATCAACAAGTGGGCTGACTTAAAGAGAGACTTCTCTGAAAAGAAATAAGAATGGCCAATAAACACATGAAGAAATGCTCAACTTCTTTGGCCATAAAAGAAATGCAAATCAAAACAACATTGAGATACCACCTCACCCCAGTTAGAATGGTTATAATCAAGAACTCTAATAACAACAGATGCTGGAGGGGATGTGGCCAAAAGGGAGCCCTACTGCATTGTTAGTGGGAGTGTATACTTGTTCAACCACTTTGGAAAGCAGCATGGAGGTTCCTCAAAAGACTCCACATAGAGCTCCCCTATGAGCCAGCAATTCCACTTTCGGGCATTCACCCAAACAATGACAAACAAGGCTATACTAAATCTACCAGCACAACTATGTTTATTGCAGCATTATTTACGTGGTGTTCTCTTCATCGGCTACCTAATGAAACCTACCTATTTAATATTTCTTACCTATGGTGCCGTACTCTGATGGGGTTTTTGAGTTGGAAATGTTAGAATTTCCCAACCACCCATTTTCCATGAACCTAACTGCCTGGAGACACCACATGAGACTTTTGACCAATACCATTGTTGGCCTTCACATCCACATCCACACTACTTCTCTACTCTGGTGAGTGAAACTACTGGCTATGGTTCTCTGTTGCTCAGTCTCTATCCAGATGTGGTGCCCCGCCAGAGACCTCCTATGGTCTTTAGCCAAAAGGCCGGTCACCTCCGAAGCTGAGGATGCTTGGCTTGGGGGCTTGGCCATTTCTCTCTAGAGGACTCTAGAGGAAGTCAGGAGGCTGCTTCTGCCTGGTCAGCTCTCCTTCACTCACCAGACTGACTCTCCTACACATTTAATGGGTGCTGTGAGTCACACCCAAGCCATGAAACTCCTTTGAAATGCCTCCTGCGCTCCCTGGAAAGCCAGAGTGCCTAATTTTTATGTCATTCTCAGTTTTAAACAGTTTTTGCCACTGCAATGGTAAATTGTCAGAAGTCTGTTTACTTTCAGGCTCTCTTTGCTCTCTCTCTCTGCCAATCATGTCTAACTTTCCCTATCTCTCCCTTTCTCTTTTCTACAATGTTTTTGGCTTGTGCCCTGAAGAGTGGGATGCAGGCTGGGTCCCAAGGATTCCCCTCTAGGTTCCCTCTCAAAGGCTAGCTGTTCTAGGTTTGAAAATTGTCAGAGTTTTCATTTGTGTAGGTTTTCTTTGCTTATTTTCAGAAACTTGCCAACTTGGCCACATGGTGGGTTAAGAATTGGGTCTCATCTGACTTTTAATCTTCCACCAAGCTTACTACTACACCCACTTCTGCAGCCTCCCCTGCCAGTCACAATATTTGCGGCCTTCCCAGTGAGGTACACCCCGTTTAGTGGCCTCCCCTGTGAGGCCCTCCCCTCTTTTGCAGCCTCCTAAGTGAGGTGCACCCCCCATTTGTGGCCTCTCCAGCGAGTACTCCTCTGTTTTTTGGCCTGCGCCCTCTTTTGCAGCCTCTCCCTCAAGGCCCCCACAATGCGGCTTCTACTGCAAGGCCCCTCCCTTGTGGGACTCCTCCTCTGCCTTTGTAGTGAGGGTAGAACCTGAAGTTCCATGTGTGCTAGAAGCAATGCACCCTCACTGTCAAAATCTTTAGCTCTTGATTCAAAACTCTGGCAAAGTAGCAGGGTATAAAATTAACCCTCAAAAATCAATGGCTTTTCTGTATGCCAACAATGAGAAAAGCGTGGCTGAAATCAGGAAAGCAACTACATGAATAATAGCCCCACAAATAATAAAATATCTAGGAATTAACTTAACTAAAGAAGTGAAGGACCTCTATGATGAAAACTTTAAAAACCTGAAAAAGGAAATCAAAACAGAACTTAGAAAGTGGAAAACCCACCCATGCTCCTGGATTGGAAGGATCAACATCGTGAAAATGGCAATACTTCCCAAGGCTATCTACAAATTCATTGTGATACCTATCAATATTCCAACCTAATTCTTCAAGGAAATAGAAGAGGCAATTCAAAAATTCATATGGAACAATGAAAGACCTCGAATAGCAAAAATGATCCTTAACAGAAAGAACAGTGCTGGAGGAATTTCAGTACCAAATTTCAAACTCTACTACAAAGCCATAGTAATTAAAACATCTTGGTAATGGCACAAGAACAGACCTCAGGACCAATGGAATAGAATTGAAAACCCAGAAATTAACCCACAGACCTATAGCCATCTAATCTTCGATAAGGGAGCTAAAAAATAGAATGGAAGAAAGACGGCCTCTTCAGTAAATGGTGCTGGCAAAACTGGTTAATCACTTGTAGAAAACGGAAGCTAGATTCTTATATATCACCCTGCACCAGAATCAACTCTAAATGGTCCAAAGACCTCAGAGTCAAAGCAGACACTCTGAAAACATTACAGGATGGAATAGGAGAAACCCTAGGTCTCCTTGGCTCAGGCCGAAATTTTCTTAATAGGGACCCAGAAACACAACAAATCAAAGAAAGGTTGGACAAATAGGATTGCATGAAATTGCAGAGCTTCTGCTTGACAAAGGACATAGCTAGCAAGATCAATAGAAAGCCCATGGATTGGGAGAAGATCTTCACTAGCCATACGATGGACAAGGGTTTCATATCTAAAATATACCTGGAACTCAAAAAATTAAATCCCCTAACAACAAATCCTCAAAGAAACAACTGCCCAATAAATAAGTAGGCTAAAAACTTAAAGAGAACTTCTCTGAAGAGGAAAGAAGGATGGCCAATAGACACATGAAGAAATGCTCAACCTCTCTAGCCATAAAAGAAATGTAAATCCAAACAACATATAGATACTACCTCATCCAAGTTAAAATGGCTATAATCAAGAACTCTAATAACAACAGATGCTGGAGGGGATGTGGACAGAAGGGAACCTTACTGCATGTTGGTGGGAGTGTAAACTTGTTCAACCACTTTGGAAAGTAGTATGGGGGTTCCTCAAAAGACTCCACATAGAGCTCTCCTATCACCCAGCAATCCCACTTTTGGGCATTCACCCAAATGATCACAAACAAGACTACGCTAAAGCTACCAGCACAACTATGTTTATTGCAGCATTATTTACCATAGCTAAGATATGGAAGCAACCCAGATGCCCCTCAGTAGATGAATGGATCAAGAAAATGTGGTTTATATACACAATGGAATTCTATGCCTCCATCAGAAGGAATGACATTGCCCCACTTGTTAGGAAATGGAAAGATTTGGAAAAAATTCTATTAAGTGAAGTAAGCCAGGCCCAAAGAAACATAGGTCCCATGGTTTCCCTTATTTGCAATAACTACTATATGTCCGAGAGAAACAGAAACTGTCAGAGAAGTTGATGTTAGGTGAAATGAACCCCAAAATAAGTATTCAAATGTTTTTTTCTTTCTTATGATTGTTTCCGACATATTTATAAGATGATTTCTTTTTTGCTTTGTACGTACCTCCCCCATGGTATAAGCCCTGCTTTCACTGTATTTGATGTTGATATAAGTTGTGGAGGGGAAGGGAAAAACAAATTGTTTAAATTGGCTTACAGGTGGACCATTACAACAATGAGATGTACAAGTCATTATGTCAAAAAAAGAACTTTACAACTTTGGTCAGGGGTGGGGGGAAAATGGGTGGGAGTGTGTGGGGAGGTGGGAAGGGATGGGAAGGGGAAACAAAGGAGGAAGCTACAGTGCTTAATAAGAAATGTACTCATTATCTTGCACATGTATTTGTAACCCCTCTGTACAGTATTTTCACAATAAAAAATAAATAAAATAAAATAAGAAAATTCAAATAAAAAATGAAATAAAATGTGTCTTAGTCTTCAGTTCCAAATTTTATTTCAAATCAGAAATCATAACTATAGAGGTGGAATACAATCTCTGAAGAGTTAAGGACCATTCCACTCTCCTTAGCACAATGTAGCTTCTCCCTTGTCTTCATTACACCAGAGAATACTTGCCCAATGAACAAGGAGGAAAGAAACATTCAACCCTATGGATTCCAAACAAACATTTGAAATTAAAAAGTGAAACACTTAAAACTTATGCAAGTTTAAATATAATATTCAGAGAAGAACGGGGATAGGATGAGAGGAGGGGAGGTATAGAAAGGAGACATGAAAACATAAAAAATAAAAATGCTTAAAATATTATATAGGTATAAAGAGGTAATACTGCTATTAAGGAATTTAAGTCTAAGAGGTTTTGAATTGAGTAATAAATTTCTGGATTAAGGGTGTACACAATAAGGGATTAAGGTCTAATTATTGACGGGTATATCTGAGGACATCTGCTTCCATTCTGTTAAAATAATTGGTATGCCCAGTTTCATCCACATGTCCCAGTAGTTCCTCAATACTCCCCAAAGTGTTCTGGGAAACATTGGTGGAATATAACATTTTCATTTCTTGGCTATCTCTTAATAGAATTCTTATGACTTATTTTTTAAAACCACACAACTATCAAAAATTTATCATTATTTTTTCTTTGCCAATACTTACTGTTTTCACTTATGACCCAGTCATACCACTTCTAGGCATCTATCCTGAACAACAGGAACCAGTATACAAGGACACATGCACCTTCATGTTTATTGCAGCACTGTTCACAATAACCAGTATATGGAAACAACCCAGATGTCCAACCACAGATGAATAGATCCAAAAATTGTGGTACCTATACACAATGGAATATTATGCAGCCATTAGAAATGACAAAATAATGGCATTTGCAGGGAATTGGATGGAGCTAGAAGAAATCATGTTGAGCGAGGTAAGCCAAGAGCAAAGAGACAAATGGTACATGGTCTCCCTGATAAGTGGATGTTAAATCCAAAATGTTAGGTTTTAGGACAAAATTAACAGGACTTAGGAAACAAAGGACTTCTAATCATCTGGTCAAATCACTACTAAATAACCCCATGCTGCCGATCACATGTATAGTATATGTGTGTACACCAGAGAGGAACCAGGAAGATGACACAGAACTAGAGGGAATCAGGGAAAAACATATAACAGTGAGACCCATCAGCTGCACTGGACATTGACCAAAATGAACTAAGCAACTTAATGACAGCGATGGGATGGAGGGAACAAGTGGGAAAGAGGGAACAGCTGATGCCATGCAAAACAAAAGAAATGTACATACCACCCAATGTGGAAGAAATAACTGTATCGCAAAGCTCATAGAACTCATAAATGTTATAGACCGTGATAGACAATTTGCTCCAAGAAAGTTAGAATGTGTTTGTGACTTTAACTGAGCATCACTATCCCACAATACTGTGAAATTTGGGAAATTATGTAACCACTTAATCACAATAAAAAATTTGAAAAAAATAATAAAAAATAAAAAGGATTATATTGGATTAGAAAAAAAGAATTTATGGCTCTGTTGACATTACTGTGAATAAGTAGGAAAACTTGATATTATTTAGCCAACATAGAGTCATATGTGAATTTATGCTTCCATATTTCTGGTTGTTATTCTTCATGTTTTGAGTCTTCTTCTTTCTCCCCAACAAGACAAAAATCCTAGAATCTCCTTTTCTATTATTTTTCTATCTTCCACATATTGTTTTACATTCAATCTAAATGGTGATGGCAAGAACCTAAAGTGTACATCTAAAAGATGACAGCAATTCTTGTCCTTGCCTTAAATCTTAAAATACTAAATGCAAAATAAATTCTCACTACAATTCCTCCTCTATCCTAAAGGAAACAACTTTGTCAGACAATTTTCAGTTAATACTAGTGTCTATGTGGATATATGCATCTGCACACACATGAGAACACAGACATCGGTCCATATAATATACATATTTTATAGATATGGCTTTATAAATATAATTCTTTACATAATTCATTAAAAAATCATAGTGCATGAACTTTACACAACATGCTATTTTGCCATTAAACTATATGGCAGAAAAACCTTAAAGATTATAAAAATATAAAAAATATTTTTTTGCCAGTGCTGGGGCTTGAACTCTGGGCCTGGGCACTGTCTTTTGGCCTTTTTGGTTGAAGGCAAGCACTCAACCAGTTGAGGAATAGCGCTTGTTTGAATAGCTTATTAGAGATAGGAGTCTTACAGACCTTCTTGCTTGGGATGGCCTCAAACCATGATGCTCAGATCTCAGCCTCCTGAGTAGCTAGGATTATAGGTGTGAACCACCAGCACCTGGCAAAATATAATGATTTTTAATAGTTAAGTTAATTTCAACTGATATATTAAAATTTTATTTACACTTATGCTATATTTTGAGATGTTTTGAAGTATATATATACTATATGAAGTTTATATCAGATTAAATATATTTGGAGCCTTAAATATTTATAATTTCTTTGTGGTAAACCATTCTCAGTCATTTCTTCTATCTTTAGAAAATAGACACTCTATTATCATAACCAAGTTCTACTGGGTATTAGATATTATGGGTTTTTATCTGTATGCTTTTTTATGTACTGGTCCAAGGGCTTGAACTCAGGGTCTGGGTGCTGTCCTTAGATTTTTTAAACTCAAGGCTAGTGCTCTACCACTTGAGGCATAGTTCTACTTCTGGCTTTTTGGTAGCTAATTGGGTTAAGAGTATATGGTTTAAGCCCCTGGACTGGCATACACACAAAAAGAAAAAGGAAAAAAGAAAAAAGAAGAGATAACATGATAATGGGTGACATTGCTCACTATTTTCATATAAATACACTCTATATACTCACACCTAATTCTTGACAAAACTGCTATGAAAGTGAATGCTGTGGAAAAGTAGTTTTGATCTGATCAATAGTAATGAGTGAGGCCATACTGCAGGCAAAGTAGATCCATAGACTGTAGAAGTAAAAGATCCAAGGGACATGCAGTGAGCACTGAAGCTTGAGCACATTCCATGCATGGACTCCTCTAACTCAGAGGAAAAAACAGCAAGAGAATCAGCTGACAATAGACAGTGCGCATTTTGGAACCCCTGCCAAGTTAACATGATACACACGCATACATATATATGCGTGTGTATTATTAATCTAACAGGAAGAATAATATTACATCATTTAAAAAGAAGTGGATGGGCCTGGAAAAGAATTCATATTGAGTGAGTTAAATCAGCCTGAGAGAGACAAAGAGTGCATGCTTTCTCTTATATATGGAAGCTACAAGGTACACTTAAAATATAAACATATATTACAGTTGTCATAGGAATATACACATATAGACACAATCAAACTGAATAAATGATGGTTTCCATGGTGTAACTCTTTTGAACATTTAACAGACAGTTCAATGATGTTAATGCTAGGAAGCTGAAACATGTCTTGTATGAGCCAGGGATTTAATGGGAGGAGAGAGGAATGGCAAGTGAATGCTGCCCTTTTACTAACTGACAGTAGAACCAGGAAACTGGAGGAGAATCATGGGAGTTGGATAGATGGGTGAGAGAGAATGAGGAAGGGGTAACTGATCAAATGCATCACACACATAAGTGGATGGGTTACATGAAAACTCCTTTCTAAAACTATAAGAAGATAATAAAAAATGATTACAACTATTGCCAATAAAATCAAAGGGGCCATGAATAAATTAATGAGGCCAAAGAGAATAAAATAAACAGCTGGATAACATAAAGAAGACAATTTATGATCTAAAGTGTGACACGAGGAAATGGTGCAGTGACTCAACTGGTAGAGTGCTTGTTTTGAGGTAAAGAAGCTCGGGGACAGTGCCCAGGCCCAGAGTCCAGTCCCTAGGAACAGCAAAATATAAATTAATTAATTAAAATTAAAATTAATGACTCAAGAGACGTAACTTTGTAATTGATTGTTAAAAATTAAGAGCACAATAAATCAAATAAGAGAAAATACTTGGTTGAAAGCCCTACCAATAGGCAGGATCAAGTGAAAGAGAGAACATCAAGAATTGAAGACAAGAGAGATGAATTCACATATTCAGTGACAAGACAGAAGAAAAGCCCGAGATACAAACATAATGGAAACAATTAGAAAATAGTTCTGGGCATTGTTAATACTTCCAACAGGAGGGTTAGAGGTTTAAAGATGCAATTACAAGGTAAGTCAAATGGTACTGGCAAAATTGACAATTCTAGCTGCACACTAAACATGCCTCTTCCACAAACCTTAGACCCAGGGTGGGGATTTGGGGAAGTAGTGACTACTTTGAGGTGTAAAGCTGATCTCTCTACCGAAAGGTGTGTCATTGCTTGTCTTCTATCAAGGGTTATAATAAAGGGCAATCTGCTGAGACTGAGTTTGTTGCAGGCTTGAAAACAAATAGTCTTAGCTCAGGGAATCGGGATAGCTTGCAACAGTGTTTGAGTGAAATATTAACAGAAGAGTTGGTGGTTGCCAGAGAGAAGGACTGATGGAACTCACAGTGAAGTTTCAGAGGCTCAAGCAGTGAAGGATGCAGTGGCCAGGAAGCCTTAAAGTTACTGTGGAGCCCAAGTGCTAAGCCTTGGCTGGCACAGTGAGTACTGAGGGAGAAGAAATTCAGAGGGCTGAGTAGAGTTGTCATATCTTCCAGTCTTTTGATGCACATATAATAATCAAGTTTTTGTGATAACCAATGGAAGAGTAGAAAACTGACAAATGAATAAAGCCAAGACAAGATTTTCACAAATAGAGGAAAGTGATTCTTGGCAAATCTACCAAGTCATTTGGTTGCATTCTTTACCTTGTTGCCATGTGCTCATTCTTTAGGGAAAAAAACTTAAAAAAAATTCAGAATACTTGGTCTCAAAGATTGTTTCTATCATTGTAAGAGGAAAAGTTCATGTAGGATCCTCATTTCAGCAGAAAGAAGACCGAACACAGAAGGGACATCTATTTCTCAAGGTACAAAAAGATGCACCAAAACCACTGGGCTTATTTTATGCAAAATAAGGTGGTGTGATTCTTTTTTCATTTAGAATTACGTGGGTAAAGCAGCAGCTTCTTCATTCTACATAATGTGCTTATCAGGATCTGGGGTCACTCAAATTTTAAAGGTTATAAATATGGACTTTTCTGACCTCTCTATTAATTGTTAACTAAATGTGTGTTTATTGGAATGTCATTAAGAACAAAATCAAGTATTGAGCCATAGTACACAGTTACCAAATTATTTGCAAACACAGTTGAACTGAATGTCTTCCATTAGAAGATGTAGGAAATGTGTGTGTTCAGCCTCAGCTCTACCAACTGGTGTTTGTGTCTTTCACCAATGTCCTCAATATCTAAGACTCGAGTTTCTAAGCCCTAAAATGGAACAATTTTCCCATAGGTAAAGAAAAGTGGGAGAATGAAAATGGTTTTGATGGCCACATAAGATCTTAGAATGCCCACATACTGGGCTGATAAAGTGGTAGGCAACTGGATTTTAACAAGTCTTAATTTTCCATACAAAGAAAGATAAGAGACAAACTATACCATCTTACCTCCAATTTGGGAGACAATTGCCACTTAGGAGGCAAAGATTCAGAGGACTGCAATTTGAAGCCAACTGGAGCAAATAGCAAAACCCTGCTTCAACAAAAAGTCCAGGCATGGTGGTGTATGACCTTAGTTTTAGATTTGGTGTAGGGATAGGTAGGAAGATTAAAATCTTGGATACTTTTAGTAAAAATAAGTGTAAGACTCAGTTTTAAGATAAATAACTAAAGCAAGGAAGGAGTTGTGCTTCAAGGGTTAAATCACCTTGCACTATTAAGTGCAAGGCCTGAGTTCGAACCCCAGTACCACCAAAATTAAAGTTTAAAACTATCTGCTATAGTCAGTGTAGAACAAATATGACCCATGATGACCTATTATGTCTACATAACTAACTATTGCTCTCTATACTGTCCCTTCTTTACTGTGTATTTTTATTGGTATCAATGACTTGTACAAGAGGCTTTCATATTGGCATGTACATTTATGCCATCATTGTATCTTGTTTTACTTTCATTTCCTTAAAAAGAGACCCAAATCAGCAAAACAGCTTTTCTAGTTGTAAATGAAAAGTAGAAAAGCCATCATTCCTCACACCTCACCACTAAATCACATGATGAAGACTTTCCCCTGCATTATACTGAACATGTTTCAACTCTGCAGTGGCATGAGGAAAATTCCAGGACTGTTCTTCAGGAAGCTATGGTGGATTGCATGGCCATGAGATAATCTCCCTGAAACCCTAGTTCTTCTGCCTACAAGCCACGTGGCATTGAGAGTTCTCTTGTACTCCTGATTCCTTACCTCATAAGAAAAAGAAAAATATTAATGATCATAGTTTTCCATTTTTCTGTTATATAATGATCAAGGACCTGAAACTTTTATTCAGTACTCAATATATATTTGGCTTTTCAAGATGTATGACTGATGCTAGTTATTTTATTTAGTTAGAAATAAAAATCAACAAGTCTACTATCATGTTGAAGAATCCCAGGAGTGACAACACATCCCAAATATTTGTATAGAACAAAAAAACAAGTTCAATGCATGTTTCATAGAACATACAGAATATGTTCAAATCCATAACTTCCCAACTTGTCACTAATCTGAGAATCAAGAAATATATTCATTGTCTGATTTATGTAATTGTAATCCTCTGAACATTATTTTACAATTATGTAATAATTTTTTTAAATGCATGAAAGAAAAACCATTTTTGGAGTAATGTTCTTGTATATCAAGTCATTGACTTCAGTTGTTCCTAATAATGGTTGTACATGGAAAGCATGTAGGTTTGTTTTTTAAGAAGCAATATTTGGTCACCAAAAAGTGCAACTGAACCACAATTGTCCATGTGCCCTCTGGAAAGAGGGACATGTGTACAGATCATTCGATTTTTATCTCTATCATTGGGACAAAGTCTAATCAGAAGAGATAGGAGACTGTTTACCCAATTAATTACTAAAGCACTAAAGATACAGGGCCTACAGTCTTGGGGAGCATTATATAAGGTCTGCAGCGCAAGCTCACAGTACTCTTAGAAGAAGAGAAGGCCTCAATGGGTCCAGTAGTTGTCCTGGTGCTGGTTCTCTCCTGTCTGCTTCTCTTTTCAATATGGAGACAGAATTCTGGGAGAAGAAAGCTCCCTCCTGGCCCCACTCCTTTCCCTATTATTGGAAACATACTGCAGGTTGATATTAAAGATATCACTAAATCTTTAACCAAGGTAAGTACTCTTCATGCTCTGACAAGAGATAAATAAAACCGTATTTTGGACTTACTGCTAAAGGTGTATGATTATTATAAAGCAAAATCCTTGTGTAAAATATTATATGCTTGTGACTCCTTCGGTTGCTTTTTTAATTATGGAATGAAGTAATGTATTACCTGAGTGGGTTATTGTCCATTATAATCCCAGTCACAAAATTGCAAATGTTATAGATGGTTCGCTCCATCATAGTTTAACAGTTGTGTTTATGATTGTTTGTTTCTGAAGGTAAGGAAAGGTTGTGATTGAATATTCAATCAAAAATGCTTATAGCATATTAGTCAATGATTTTTATACAGAATCATCATGAAAGTTAACTTTTCTGAGAAACTGTGTGTGATTGAAAGGGAATAAATATCTGCGAGGATGAAATAACATAAAGACATGAGACATTTAGGGGAATAATGATGGTATCAGAATCCACCTGGATTTTTTTGCATAAAATATCTGTTTAGGGAAAAGAATGCTGTTGTGTGAGAAATTGTTTTGGAAAGTGTTTCATGTACTGGGGAGCCTCTATGGGGCCCATCCTCTGTTTCTAATGCCAATAGATCCCAACCTGCGCTTACCTATACAAGAACCTGTGCAGACTTTCAGAAAGTGAAATTCTCTGTTTCTTTGTGAAGCATGACAAGCCTGCTGTGTGTTTTGATGTGAAGATGAATTATAATGGTGTATCAACTGCCTGGTCCATTACAAGGCACAGTGTAGGCCATCTTTAAGTGACAGCTAGAACAAATGTCCTTTATAACAAATGAACTTTGGAAATATTTGAAGTTTTGTTTGCCAAAATATAGAACCATAAAAAATACAATGATGGTATCAGTTTTGCTCAGGCTCACTCTGAGGAGCAAATAGTGACTTCTTTCACTACTATTTTTTTTTTCCTTTCATTTCCAGTTCTCAGAAGTCTATGGCCCTGTGTTCACTCTGTATTTGGGCATGAAGCCCACTGTGGTGTTGCATGGTTATGAAGCAGTGAAGGAAGCTCTGATTGACCAAGGGGAGGAGTTCTCTGGAAGAGGCAGGTTCCCATTGGCTGAAAAAACTAGTAGAAACCTTGGTAAGTGTACATATTCATGTGTGTGTATATTTATGTGTTGGACAGAGGATGTGTGGATAAAGAGGATGGAAAAAGAGGACTGAAGGAATTTTTAGTCAGTGCTTGGCCATGCCTGTGACTGCCATCTGTCTGCTTCCTTTTCCTTGCTTGACTTCTCCATCCATGTTTCTTCCTTTCATTTAGGAATTGTTTTCAGCAATGGACACACATGGAGAGAGATGAGGCGCTTCTCACTCATGACCTTGCGGAATTTTGGGATGGGGAAGAGGAGCATTGAAGAGCGTGTTCAAGAGGAAGCCCACTGCCTCGTGGAAGAGTTGAGGAAAACCAAGGGTGGGAGCTGCTTTATATCACTTCTTTAGATAGGGATATAAAAGGTCACATTCATTCCCTTCTGTCGCAGATAAGGATTCCTTTGTTTTCACATCAAAGATCATTAATAGAATTTTTCTTTTTTGTTTTATGCTGATACTGGGTTTGATTCTGAGGATCACACTTCAAAGCCATCCCGGGCAGGAAAGTTCATGAAACTCTTTGTTTTGTCTTTTTTTTTTTTTGGTCCGGTCGTGGGGCCTGAACTCTGGGTCTGGGCGCTGTCCCTGAGTTCTTCAGCTCAAGGCTAGCACTCTACCACTTGAGCCACAGCACCACTTCCGGCTTTTTTCCTTTTTGTTTATGTGGTGCTGGGAATCGAACCCAGGGCCTCAGGCATGCAAGGCAAGCGCTCTACCACTGAGCCACCTTCCCAGCCCTCTTGGGTTTGATTTCTAAGCTTTAAACTCTTGCTCAGCTCATGGCCGGTGCTCTACCATTTGAGCTACACCTCCAGTTCAAGCTTTTAGCTGGTGAATTACTATAGGTTTCATTGATTTGCATGGAATTGGCCACTTGGGCTGGGTCTTAACCCAATTCTCAGATTTCAGCGGCTTCCACCAACTGCACCAGTGTCTGGCTAAATAGTTGTTTAGAGTTTCTTTTCTGAAGGCTTAAGGAACAATGCTTCCCTCTTAGCATAATTCAGGGTTCTTAGTGTAGTAATTACCTGAGGGTGCTTGCTATCAACCCTCAGAGACCCCCACATAGATGCAACTGTATGGTATGCTTATTTCCATAGACACTTCAGTGGTTTCTTAGTACCCATGTTTATAATTTTGGATTGTCATGTTGTGGTGTAAGCTAGTGTTTTATTTCTGCTATTGTCTTTTAATATAATTCACATCAAAAATTATTTCTTAGCAAACATAGTACAATTGCTACAGGTCAACATTATTTCTTCTTACCCAGTACTTTAGTTTTAATTTACATATTTTGAGTAAGTATGTGCTCTATCATGAATCTGCAGAATATGCAAATATAACACATGATTCATTTAGATTTCAACTGTTACAATTTTTAATCCAGTCTTCTCTTACTATATTCTAACTCAGTTTTCAGATTTTCCTATCACTTTTCTCCATGTTTATTGGATTTCATCTTAAAATTTTTATGGCAATTACTCCCATAACCAAGTCCACTCACCTATTAACTATTAGTCACAATGGGTACAATTGTTCACTTGGATTCTAAATGACCTGGCTTTTTAAATACATTCTTCCAAATAAAATGAATAATTGAAAATCAGATTTAACCTAGAATGACACACACATGCAGTCATGGAAGTGGAAAAGCTCAACAACTTCCCAAATATCACCCCCTTCATAGTAAAATAAAACTTTTTCTGAGACCTTATACTCATTTCAATTGTTAAGTAGCCTACATAAATGCAACCAACTAAATGAATATTCTATAATCCTAACAACCTACACCAAATTTCAATGCCTTTACTTCATGATATTTAGGGTGAAGTAAACTCAGTAGCAATTTACATATTCATTATTTTCCCATAGCAATTTCACTGTACAGAAAATGAAAATATAATCCTTTTAAAAATCTGTCAAGATAAGTCCTTATGTCGAAAACAAACTTTACAACTTTGGTGGGGGGAGGGAAGGAAGGAAGATTAGGTGGAGGGGTGGAGGGAGGATAGGAAGGGATGGGAAGGGGAAACACAGGAGGATGCTACAATGCTTGATAAGAAATGTACTCATTATTTTGTCCATGTAATTGTAACCCCTCTGTACAGTATTTTCACAATAAAAAATAAAATTCATATGTCAAAAGATAGAATCTCAGAGATAGGCAAATTAAAAAAATATATAACATATTGTTCATCCCCAAATTCCAATAGTTCAGCCCAGTCCATAAATAAAATTTATTGTTTGATTAGATTTACCATCAATTGATTTCCAAGGAGGGAAGATTCTCTTTTAAATATTGAAATGAAAAATGAAAAAAACAGAAAAGTAATTTTATCTTTTGGTTTGCCTTACTGGAGATTAAATAAAAGGTTTATTACTTTTTTTCCTCATACACCATGAATGCATTTTGATTTTTGCTTTGGTTCCTTCTAGTATTTGAACTGTGGTACAATTCTCTTTAGTTTCTCTCCATTGATTATTCAAAAAAGCTACAGTATTTGACATTCCCTTCCTTTCTTTCTTAGTGTTGTGTAGTCTACAGTCTTTGGAAACATATGTATTACTAGTCTGAATGGTTGACTATTAGGTATATTTCTTCAAAATAGCATACATCTGGGAATGAAGACTAAGCCTATAGGTAAAGGCAATTAGTATGAACTGACATTATTTTACTAGTTCGTTTGGACTGGCAATTCAAGCTTCAGGTAAAGTGACATTCCAGTTTAATGCAAAGGGGATATTTGGCTGGTAGGGCAATTTATAAGTAAAACATTATAAAAATTGGTAGAAATGACAAGGGCTGAGAATTTCATATGTATATTTCATTTGTTTCTAACTCTTCAGGCTCACCCTGTGACCCCACCTTCATCCTGGGCTGTGCTCCCTGCAATGTCATCTGCTCCATTGTTTTCCAGAATCGTTTTGATTATAAAGACCAGGACTTCCTGAACTTGATGGAGAAATTCAATGAGAATGTCAAGATTCTGAGCTCACCATGGATGCAGGTGAAGCCAAGATCTTTTCTTCCTAAGAAAGTACTTGTCTGTTTTTTTCAATAGAACCAAATTAAATAAAGAGTAAGTAGTAAGGTGAACACCTGGACATGACAATCCTACCAAAGGAATGGTAGAGTGCCATTCAGGAAGCTACTGCCTATGGCAACGTGTTCTAGCATTTTCCCTATTCTATTTTGGTAGTAGCTTCAAAGTTTCTGGTTTTATATTAAAATCCTTGATCAACTTTGAATTCATATCACTACAGGGCAAGAAACAGAGATCTAATTCATTTTCTGAAGTTCCAAAATGGAACAATGAAGCTTTTTTGGAAGTGGTTTGGGAAGCAAGGAAGGGAGAGTAGCAGAGGAGGTGAGTCTCATCTAGATATATTGTATAGCTGGGCCCTGTTGGCTCATGCCTAAAATGCTAACGACTCAGGAGACTCAGAACTGGAAGATCAAGGATTGAAGTCTGACAGAATCCATTTCCCAAATAGGAAAAAAAACAGGGCAGCACATATGGATAAAATAGTAGAGCGCCAGCCATGAGCAAGAAAGCCAAGCAAGAGCCTGAGGCCCTGAGTTCAAAACCCAGTCTGGCACCAAAAAGAAAGATACTTTTCATTTATATATGGACATGTCATAATGAAAGCCTCTGACAGCTAACTGATGCTAATAGAAATGGAAGAAAAATAATATAATCATTTGAGAAATATGTCTTAACCTATATTTTATACCCACTTAAAAAGTGCAAATATAGGATTGACTCAAACTAATGAATTCAAGCAATTAATTTGATATTTACCATTAAATCCCAAAGGTATTTTCCTCTAAATTACTTTGTTCAGTTCCAGAAAGATGCCTACTGGATCAATGGATATCCAGGTCCTTAGTGAAAACTTACATTTCCCACAGCTTTGTTTTCCAATCAGACATCTCATATTCATGCTATTACTGGGCAGTATGACTTTTCCTCAGAAAGAAAGCATATTTGGGACAATGGAAGCTACTAGTAATCACTGAGTAGTGTAGTCAGAGTATTTCTTGATTGTGCTTTGATCTGAGATGATGAGATAGCCTGGTAGAAATGATAAAATTGAACTATAAAAAAATCCTCACAATGTCTTCCCTTGTACTAATTTGGTGTGTCCTAAACTCTATAAAAAATAATAATTATGTGATCATGGAGAAGTCAGTTAGATGGTCTGGCATGAGGCTGAGTTTTAGGTCATCCTTGAATCTCTCTCACTTTTTATGTTTGGTTTCCCTTCAAGTGGGGCACCAGTGGCTTATGCCTGTCATCCTAGTTACTCAGGAGGCTGAGATCTGAGCGTTGCAGTTCAAAGACAGCTCAGGCAGGAACATTTGTGAGACTCTGATTTCCTCAGTAAACTACTCAGAAAAAGCCAGAAATAGGACTGTGGCTCAAGTGGTATAGTCCTAGCCTTGAGCACAGAGAGGCTCAGACACAGAGCCCAGGCCATGAGTTCAAGCCCCAGGACAGGCAAAGAAAAAAATTCCCTTCGAGATGGTAGCCATATAACATTTCTATTTACGGCCAAGTTTTATATAATATGTATAGTATGTATGTACAAATATATTTTATTTAATAAGTTATTGTTTTTACTTTTAGATCTACAATCTTTTCCCTGACCTTATTGATTATATACCAGGGAGTCATAAAACAGCATTGAAAAATATTGCTTATATAAAAAATTATATTTTGAAGACAATAAAAGACCATGAAGAATCACTGGATGTTAACAATCCAAGAGACTTGATTGATTGCTTCCTGATTAAAATGAAACAGGTAAAATGTTAAAATATCTGCACAGTTATTTGAATCCTTGAGAATTTTGTGAGTAATTGGTATTATGAGGAATGTTTAAACTATCAGACCAGCAGTCCTTGAAAAAAACAAGTATCAATTATGTAAATTAATCTACACTAATCATCTTAGGAAACTTAAAAATAATTTATTAAATAATTAGAATACATTTGCTTTTTTAAGTTTTTTATTGTGAAAATACTGTACAAAGGGGTTACAGTTATATGAGCAAGGTAATGAGTACATTTCTTATCCAGCATTGTTGCCTCCTCCTTTGTTTTTCCCCTACCATCCCTTCCCTCCCACCTCCTCAGCTACACTCCCCCACCTTCCACCTTCCTATCCCTTCCACCCCACCTAAATTGTAAAGTTCATTTTTCAACATAGTGTCTTGTATATCTCATTGTTGCAATGGATCAATCTGTATCCCTATTTAAACAATTTGTTTTTTCCCTTTCCCTCCCAAAATTATACCAATATCAAATACAGTAAAAACAGGTGTTATACCATGGGGGAAGGACATACAAAGCAACAAAAAATCACGTGGTACCTTATAAATGCTTTAGAAACAATAGCAAGGAAGAAAAAAACCACTTGCTTTGCATAAAAACCATTTCTTTACATAAAAAAATCTAATTACGGAAAAATAGAAATCACAGGGCAGGTGGAATAGAAACAATTGTCATGCAAATTATTGTTTCATTATATAAAGATGTGTGTCACTATTATACATTGTATAGAATAGAAGACTTTATTAGTGTGGACTTCCTGCATGTTCTGTAACATAGAATTGGCCTTGAAGAAATAATTCCGGAAAGATCCTTAATTGTTCATAGCTCATCATCCTTTAAAAGTTTTTTTCAATGTGGTATTTAAAATATATGTGTATGGGCTGGGAAAGGTGGCTCAGTGGTATAGTGCTTGCCTTGCATGCATCAGCACCACATAAACAGAAAAAGCCAGAAGTGGCACTGTGTGGCTCAAGTGGTAGAGCACTAGCCTTGAGCTGAAGAGCTGAGGGACAATGTCCAGGCCCAGAGTTCAGGCCCACAACCAACAATATATATCAGAATTATATTATTATACTTTACACATATTTATTAACAAATTAATTGTATAGTTGATTTTATTGTGATATTTTATAGATGCATATAATCTGTTTTAATCAAATTCACCTCTCCTATTATGTTTACTACCCTATCTTCTTTGTATATAAATTTCACTGGATTTCATTATAATTTATTCACATGAACATATAATTAATATATATGTAGCATATGTGTACAATAAACGTAGATAAGTATAGTTGATTCCTTATTCATTACCATAGGGATTACTATAACAAAGGTATGAAAGTCTAGTGTGAATTTACAGCATTAGCTTCTGACTAAAATTTAATCCTCCCTCCCCCCAATTGCATCCTATTTCAGTTGTTTTTGTCACAAATTACATCTTTAATTTATTGGGTACCCATAGCATTCATCCATGATGATTGCCTCATTTATTATCTTTAAAAAATGTATATAAACTAAATATAAGTTGAGTATAAAAATAGTATTAACATTCATGTTTATCTATAGGGTCATATATAACAAGGATGTGTATTTCTTCATATGGCATGGATTTGTTGTTCAATATGGTTTAGTTTCTACTTAAAAGCTGACTACCCTTAGCACTTCTTGTATGATAGATCTATTCATGAGAGACTCATTTATCACTTTATCTTAGGAATATTCATTTTTTCCTGTAAGACAGGAGGAAATGAGATGAAATTAGTGTTTTAGTCCATGACATGGAATCATTTCCACCTCTTAGACGTTCATTAATTTTTCAACATTTATACAGCCTAGATTATAATAGACTATGTGCCCTGCAACTGTTCAATCTCCAAATTCATTTCAACAGATGGAAGTTTTAGTATTGGTGTTTAAGCACACTATCCTAGAGTAATTTTACATTAAGATTTATGAGTAATTGTAATTTGGTGATCATATAAATATATATAGAGTAGATATTACCAAAGTTTGTTTCACTTGACTAGTGTAGAAAGCACATGAAATTGATATAGTCAAAGGAGATGACTCTTTTCCTAGCAAGTACAAATGTGGAAAAGTTCAGTTTATTTTAGTTATTTTAATTACATATTATTAGACACACTACAAGTCATCTGGAGATTATGAAAGCATAATGGATTTAATGTCAGTCCAGGGCTAGCTAGAAAATGATGTATGTTGACCATTTAATGTTTTGCTCATTCAACATTGAAAACGGCAACCTTGTTGACAAGTTAACTTCACAACAGCTTCTCAGTCCTTGGCACTGGTTTATCCAGCCTCTCTCCTTTATACCAATGAGAAGTTAATATGAACACTTCTAGTCTTCATGATTACTGTCTCTTCAGCTCATGCATTCCTAGTCATTCCTTCACAGGTTCCCTAGACCACCTGACTTGGTGCTTCCTATCTGCTGGCCAATCTCATTTTAAAGAACCCATTCTTGTTCCTTGTGACTCGTAGGTTTTGCTGCCTTTAGCATTTCCTCTTTTTTTGTATATATTTTTATTGAAAGATACTGTACAGAGGGGTTACAGTTACATGAGTAATGAGTACATTTCCTACATTTCCTATCGAGCATTGTTACTTCCTCCTTTGTTTTTTCCCTACAATCCCTTCCCTAACCACATCCCCAACTCCTCCCCCCC
>NW_012267404.1:2920113-2946313 GCF_000151885.1 Dipodomys ordii
CCCCCCGACAAAGCTGTAAAGTTCATTTGGAACATAGTGTCTTGTACATCTCATTGTTACAATGGGTCAACCTGTATCCTTATTTTGGCATTTTGTTCTTTCTCTCTCCCTCCTCAAATTAGAAAAATGAATATATAAGATGCAGGGCACCAGTGAAAATGGGAACATACAAAGAAACAAAAAAATCACATAGTACATTATAAATACATTAAAAACAACAGCAAGAAAGATAAAAAACCTCTTGTATCTATATCTTGGGGTTCATTTCCCTTACCATCAACTTATATGGACATATGTACATAGCTTTTGACCTTTTCAGCTTGTTCTAAACATATACTAGTTACTGCAAATAAGGGAAACCATGGGACCTATGTTTCTTTGGGCCTGGCTTACTTCACTTAATAGAATTTTTTCCAAGTCTTTCCATTTCCTAGCAAATGGAGAAGTGTCATTCTTTCTTATGGAAGCATAGAATTCCATTAGATAGATAGATAGATAGAGAGAGAGAGAGAGAGAGAGAGAGACCACATTTTCTTAGCTATGGTAAATAATGCTTTGATAAACATAATTGTGCTTGTAGCTTTGGTATGACTTTGTTTGTGACCGTTTGGGTAAATGCCCCAAAGTGGGATTGCTGGGTAGCTCTATGTAGAGTCTTTTGAGAAACCTCCATACTACTTTTCAAAGTGGCCAAAGAAGTTTACACTCCCACTTTGGCCACATCCTCTCCAGCCTCTGTTATTATTGGATTTCTTGATTATAGCTAGTCTAACTGGGATGAAGTAGAATCTCAATGTTGTCTTGATTTGCATTTCTTTTATGGCTAGAGAAGTTGAGTATTTCTTCATGTGTCTATAGGCCATTCTTATTATATCGTCAGAGAAGTTTAAGTCTTTTAGCCCACTTATTAATCAGGCAGTTGTTTCATTGAGGAATTGTTGTTGGGGGATTTAATTTTTTGAGTTCTAAGTATATTTTAGATATGAGATCCTTTTCTGTTGTATGGCTAGTGAAGATCTCCCAATCCATGGGCTTTCTATTGATCTTGCAAGCTATGTCCTTTGCCATGCAGAACTGCCATGCAGTTTAATGCAATCCCATTTGTCCAACTTTTCTTTGTTTGTTGTGTTTCTGGCTCTTCATTAAGAAAAGTTCAGCCTGTGAAAAGAAGCCCTAGAATTTCTCTTATTCCTCCCTTCAATGTTTTCAGGGTGTTTGCTTTAACCTCAAGGTCTTTGATCCATTTGGAGTTGATTCTGGTACAGGGTGATATATAAGGATCCAGCTTTAATTTTCTACAGGTGTTTAACCAATTTTGCCAACATCATTTACTGAAGAAGCTGTCATTCTGTCATACTATTTTTTGGCTCCCTTATCGAAGATTAAGTGGCCATAGGTCTATGGGTTCTTTACTGGGTCTTCAGTTCTATTCCAATGGTTTTCAGGTCTGTTCTTGTGCCAGTACCAAGCTGTTTTGATTACTATGGCTTTGTAGTAGAGCTTGAAATTTGGTATTGATATTCCTCCAGGACTGTTCTTTCTGATAAGTATTGTTTTTGCTATTCAGAATCTTTTATTGGTCCATATGAATTTTTGGGTTGCTTCTTCATTGAAGAATGAGGTTGGATATTTATAGGTATCACATTGAATTTGTAGATAGCCCTTGGCAGTATTGCCATTTTCATGATGTTAATCCTCCCAATCCAGGACCATGGGAGGTTTTTCCACTTCCTTAGTTCTGATTTAATTTCCTTTTTCAGATTTTTAAAGTTGTCATTGTAGAGGTCCTTCACTTCTTTAATTAACTCCTAGGTAGTCGGGGGTGGGGGGTGGGGGAAACTATTACAAAAAGAGTTACTTTCCTGATTTCAGCCATGCTCTTTTCATTGTTGGCATACAGAAAAGCCATTGTTGTTGTTGTTGTTGTTTTTGGTTGGTTGTGGGACTTGAACTCTGGGCCTGAGTGCTGTTCCTCAGCTCCTCAGCTCAAGGCGAGCACGCTACCACTTGAGCCACGGTGCCACTTCTGGTTTTTTCTGCTTATATGGTGCTGAGGAATCGAACCCAGGGCCACATGCATTCAAGGCAAGTGTTCTACTACTGAGCCACCTTCCCAGCCCAAGCCACTGATTTTTGAGGGTTAATTTTATACCCTGCTAATTTGCCAAAATTTAAAATCAGCTCGAATAATTTGGGAGTGTAGTCCATAGGCTTCTTTAAATAAAAGATGATGTCATCTGCAAGAATCGAGAGTTTTACTTCATCTTTTGTTATTTGGATCCCGTTTATGTTTGTATCTTGTCTTATTGCTCTAGCTAGGCATTCTAACACTAAACTGAAGAGAAATGGAGAAAGTGGACATCTTTGTCTTGTTCCTGAGTTTAGAGGAAATGCCTTTAGCTTTTTGTTATTAAGTATAATGCTGGCTGTACGTTTGTCATATTATATTGAGGAATGTTCCATGGATTCCTAGTTTTTCCAGAGCTTCCATCATAAAAGATGTTTGATCTTTTCAAATACTTTTTCTGCATCTATTGAGATAAGCATGTGGTTCTTATCCTTCCTCTTGTTGATGTGATGAATTATATTAATTGATTTGTGTATATTGAATGAGCTTTGCATCCCTGAAATGAATTCTGTTTGATAATGGTACATGAATTTTTTTATGAGTTGTTGAAGCCGATTGGCCAAGATTTTATTGAGAAGTTTTGCATCGATGTTCATCAAAGAAATGGGTCTACAGTTCTCTCTTTGATGAGTCCCTGCCTGGTTTTGGGATGAGTATTACTAAGGCTTCATAGAGAGTTTGGTAGTGAACTTTCACTTTCAATTTCATTGAAGATTTGGAGGAGTATTGGTGTGAGTTCTGCTTTGAAGGTCTTGTAAAATTTAGCTGTAAATCCATCCAGTCCTGGGCTTTTCTTGGGTGGGAGATCTCTTATTGCTATTTCTATTTTGATGCTTGATATGGGTCTGTTAAGTTGATTTAAATCATCTTGGTTTAGTTTGGACATGTCAATATTATTAGAAATTCATCCATTTCTTCCAGATTCTCAAACTTATTATCCTAAATGTATTTGGTGACTAGATATTTAGAATTGTAATATTCTCCGCAAAGAGAGATCCCTTATTTAGTATGTAGCGACCTTCTTTATCTTTTGTTGCTAATTTTAATTTGAAGTCTATTTTATTTAGTATTAGGATTGCAACTTCCACCTGTTTATGGAGGCCATTTACTTGGTAGATTTTATACCAGCCTATCACTTTCAGAATATCTTTGTTTTTGTGGGCAAGGTGTGTCTCTTGAAGGCAGAAGATAGAAGGATCTTACTTTTTGATCCAATCTATGTCGCTTAATTGGAGACATAAGTCAATTAATATTGAGAATTAGGACTGAGAGGTGTTTGGTAGTTCCTGCTGCGTTATCTACTTTCTTGGGGGCTGTGCCAACTGGATTCTTCCTATGATTCTTATATTCTCTGTTTGGGGGCTGTTTCTTGGCCTTTATTGTGCTCTTGTTGGTTTTCTAAGTGTAGGGCATCTTTAAGTATCTTTTGTAGGGCTGGTTTGGTGGAGATATATTGTTTCAATTTTTCTTTGCTGTGTCAGGTTTTTATTTATTCTTCTGTTATGAAGGAGATTTTAGCTGGATACAGTATTCTTGATTGATAGTTGTTTGTCTTTAGGATTGGCATACATCATTCCAGGCTTTTCTTGCTTTCACTGTCTCTGCTGAGAAAGCTGAAGTTATTCTGATTGGTTTCCCTTTAGAGGTGATTGATCTTTTCTTCCTGATAGCTTTAAGGATCCTTTCCTTGGTCTTATTTGATCCTGTGTGGATTGCAATGTTTCAGTGGGATGTCCTGTCCTGGTCTGGTATATTTGGGGTTCTAAAGGCTTCTTGTATCTGAATGGGCCTATCTTTTTGCAAGTTTGGGAAGTTCTCTGCTGGGATCCTCTTAAATAAATTTCCTAGACCTTTAACTTTTGTCTCTAGACCCTCCTCTACACTCATAAGCCTTAAATTAGGTCTTCTGATGGTATCTTCTAAATGTGGAACAGACCTATTGCATTTGCCTTCAATACTTATCTCATCTTTCTCTATAATGTCTAGGCTGTCTTCAATCCCAGGGATTCGATCTTCTCCATGGTCTAACCTACTGTCAAGACTTTCTACTTCGTTTTTCATTTCCTTTCCTTCTAATTGGTCAGCTTTAATAGCTTCAAATTCTTTGTTGGAGCTTTGTTTTAGATCTTCTATGGACTTCTTTAACTCCTTAATTTGGTTTTTATTCTCCATTCCTTTAGTTGGTTGGTTATAGTTTCACTGGAGTCCCTATCCTCCTGTTGGGCTGCATTCAGGATTCCCTTTGTGGCCTCCATGGATTCCTCCAGCTTTCTGTTTGCGGATCTTTGTTTATTCTCATCTCACTCATGCAATTTTTCTGTTAGCTTTCTCACACTCACAAAATTCCTGTATTAATCTTTGGTTAGCCTCATCATGCTCCTGCATTTCCCTATTACCCTCACACAGAGACCTTTGCAGGCTTCAATCTCTTCATTCAGCATGCTTACCAGTAGTGTTTATAGAGCCTTTTGGAACTCTCCTCTGGATTATTCATCAACTGCTTTGTTGTCTGTTTATCATGAGTGGGAATTGTGATTCCTGGACTTGTCTTTTTTTGTGCTTTTCCAACTTGTTCTGCCCATTTGGGTATGAAAGCAAGAACATTTTTTTCAAGGCAATTATCAACCACAGCCCTGTAGTTGCACTGATTGTTTGAAGCAGTTAAAATGAGTACAAATACAATCTAGTTAAATAGATACAATCTAGTTCAACAACAGCTAGGGATCAATGGACTAAGAAAGTCAAAGAGGGAGTTAGCAGACCAGAAATTAATAGGTTTAGGAAGAATTGTGGGGAGAAAATAAGATTAGAGAATGTGGGAGCAAAAAGGAGAGAGGGAATTTAACCAAGACCTAATTTCAGAGAGAGGAAAAGGGTAGAAATAAAGAAGAGACATAAAGAAAAAAGGAAAAATTTAAAAATTTAAAATAAAAATATAAAAAAATAAACACTTAAAAGTATATAAGTATTAAGAAATAATACTACAATTAAAGGGGTTAAAGCTGAGAGTTTGTGAACTGAGTAATCTATATCTGAATTAAGTATACATACAATGAAGTATAAGGTCTAATAATCGAAGACAAGCATATATCTGGGGATGAACAGAACAGGAATTAAGTCATGCAAAAAAAAAAACCCAAAAAGGACCAAAATGGAAAAGAGTAAAATAATTAAATACACACACACACACATACACACACCCCTAAAATAATGATGAAAAAAATAGAAAAGTAAAAAATTTTAATTAGATAGAAACAAGAATTCTTCGATTTTTTTGAGGGGAGGGGGCGGTGGGATCTTGTGTCTCCCCTGTGTCTGTAGTCTTGGTGGAGTCTTGGTTTGCTTGTGGTATTTGGTTTTCCTGTGGCTTGATTGTTTTCTTAAGTCAGTTTGTTTGAGCAGGTAGGCAGCTCTGCCTTATCCAGGACTTTGTGATCCTCCCAGTGGGAGGGAGATCTGTTTTGAGTATCGCAAAAGAGGGAGATGGCTCTTTCCTCTAGCTTGGAGTTGCTGTGATGAGGCTAGGTTGTGGCAGGGTTGAAGCTTATCAGCAATCAGTAGCTTTTCCTTGAGGGGCTAGCTCTTGAGACATACAGCCCAGCCTGAAGCCATTCTCAGGAATTATGTTTACTGAGTTTCAATTGTTTTTCTTTTACCCCTCCTGGTGCTGGGTCTGCTGCCTGTGCTGCAGTGGGGAAGGTCAGCCTCTGGCTCCATTTACCCAGTGAAGAGAGTCACTCCTCCATAGGTGGAGCTTCCTCGGCCTGGGAAGTGCAACTTTTCCCTGTGTGTAGCTGAGCCCTGCAGGTCAGGTTCCTTCCAAGGTCTGAGTTACATGCTAGCTGCTCTGGCTGTGTCTGTGTCAGTATCACAGTTGGAGTTCTTCTCTCATGGTGGAGGAGGGGCTACCTTCCCACCACTACTCGTGAGGAGTGAGGCTGTCTTGGGGATACTCACACTTTTCCCTTGGTGTCCAGGCATCCTTGATCTGTGACTGTCTGTGGTCAGCAGGATGAAGATTTCTGTTCTTTGTCAGTTTTTGCTGGTGATCAATAGAATCTGTTCACACACCACCTCTGGCACCTTTGTCCCAGGCTCTCTTTTTGATATAGTGGCCACAGTAGCAGCCGCCCCCACCACCGCAGACACAGGAGTGCTTGAATCTGTCTCCTTAACCAATATCCCTGGTTTTTTTCTCTCTAACTAAACTTTCTGTACTATGGTTGCGTACTTGGTGTGACTATCCTTGGACTTTTCACTGGAACATTTAAACTGTTTTCTATGCAAGAGCTTGTTTATCCCCCAGCTTTGCCTAGGCCATCTTCCTCCAGACTCTACCTTTAGCATTTTCACAAGAAATACTTAGCATATGTAAATTTTTGACACAAGATGTTAAATTGGAATAAGGACTCATGCCTGTAATCCTACTACTCAAGAGGCTGAAATCTGAAGATCAAAGTTTGAAGCCAGCTTCATACCAATTTAACCAGCAAGAAGTGGAATGTTCAAGTGGTTTAGCACTAACCTTGAGCAAAAATGCTCTAGGACAACACCCAAGGCCTAAGTTCAAGCTCAAGACCATCAACATCATCAATAAAAAAGATGATTGCAAAATTTACTTGAGACTTGTAATGCCCTAATTTTCCTACTTTATCACTCGATTTTCTTATCCTGTAAAAATTAGAGAAAATATAGTTATTAGTGGCTTAAATGAGTGGTGAGTTTCATGATTTCAAATACAGAGTCACAGTACCATATCAGTGAGAATAGAGACAACACAGTAGCCCTGAAACCCTGGGCTCAACTACTGTCACCCCTGCCATGTCATTGTGCATTTCTCTTAGTGCTTTACTCTCCAGGTTTATGCGAGATAGTGTAGATTCACTATAATCACATGTGCTGGTAAATATCCAATCCTAGGAACAGAAAAATCTGAAGGAACCATCAGAATTTACTACTGAAGGTTTGACAATTGCTGCATTGGATTTATTTGGTGCTGGGACAGAAACGACAAGCACAACACTGAGATACTCCCTGCTGCTCCTGATGAAGCACCCCCACGTCACAGGTAGGTGAATTTCAGGAAAACATGGGTAAGATGCTGGTAGAGATTTGAAGATATGTCTCACAATTCAACATCCCATGCTACCAGCTGTAATCAAAGAGAAGTGATGAGAACAAAGCAGTAGGAAAAACAATAAGATTCTTCTTTGGTGTCTTGATTTTATAGAAGGTAATTATTAGAAAACAGTTCTAGCATAAATTGATTTTAGACCAGAAATTCCAGTTTTTACAAGAGGTAAATTCATCTATATACTTTTCCTTATTCTAACAATTTTAACGCTGCCAAAGGCCAAGAGAATTCTTGTCCCTATGCATCAGGAGAAGTACTAGAACTTAATGAGGCTGTCTGAGATAAATTCCATTCCAAAACAGAGACTCATTAGGAAGGTATTACTGAGACAGAAGCCATACTTGAATGAATTGTAAAATTTCAGAAATCTATTTAGAAAAAACTTAAGTCTGATAAAGTTAGAATTTCACAAGGACATTTGTATTTTTTTTATCTTTTACAATGTTATTTTATATTTAAAGATTTTTACTTGGGAAACACTGTGTTAAGATTTAGGAAATAATGATAAAATAGTTTCAAATAAGGATTAGTCCTCTGAGGGGAAAAAGTAGGAAAATAGTAAACAGAAGAAGTCTTTACCAAAAATCTGACCTTCAGAGTATATGTAATTGTGATGAAATAACTGAGCCAGACACATGATGCTTTCACATGAATGTTATAGCAAGAAAAGTTCAGATAAAAGCAAAACCAAGTTACAACTCTAAAATTCCCATTAAGTTTAGAAATAGCAGGTGTCACTGGGCACCAGGGGTTCACATCTGTAATCCTGGCTACTCAGACCTGAGGATTTAGGTTCAAAAGCCAGCCCTGATAGGAAAGTCCATGAGACTCTTCTCTCCAATTAAGCACAAGAAAACCAGATGGGACACTATGGCTCAAATGGCAGATCACTTGCCTTGAGCAGAAGAGCTCAAGGACATTGCCCAGGCCCAGAATTCATGTCCCATGACAGAAGAAATGCAGGAAGGAAGGAAGGAAGGAAAGAAGGAAGGAAGGAAGGAGAGAAGGAAGGAAGGAAGCAAGGAAGGTAGGAAGGATGGAAGGACGGAAAGAAGGAAGGAAGGAAGGAAGGAAGGAAGGAAGGACGGACAAGTGTCAAAGAAGATAGAAAAAGAATTTAACAAACAGACTCTCCATGCTCAAATTCTCACCACAGCTTCCACTCATCAGGTGTAAAGAAAGGTTGTCTCTCTAGAGAAATTTGAACCTGCAAAACTCTGTACTCAGAAATTTTGGGTAAAGACAGTGAAATGTAAAGATGAGTGGCCCAGTAAAGCCCTCTTGTTGTTTATATTGCATAAGTTTCTATTTCTCTTGATTCCTGAAATTGATCAGCAAAGTACATCCTCCAGAATGAAGAACTTTAAGAACTTCCATTTTTACCAATTTGATAGAAAATTATCTCCAAGTGTCGAGCAGAACAAAGGGAATGGAAACATCCACTCTGCATAAGTTGTAGCATTCCAGAATACCAGGATTAGAAAGATCATCACAACTTTCTGAAAGACACAACTAGGTCACATGTAAAGAGAAGGTGAAGATTGTATCAGAAATCTTAAGAGTAACAACGACCTATGTATTGATGAGAAAGGGTGGGAGAGTTAGACTTCCCTATCAGCCATAAACTTCATACCCCATTTTCTCTTTTTTCTCAAAGTACCATATAACATATTTCATTCAGTTATCTAAAGCCAAGACAAAGAAAATCATGGACTCTAGAAACTGGGACAGAAAGGTCATGGGGTGTTCTGAGACTGTCACTGAGGCTGCTAGAAGCTCACCTTAGGAAACACCCACATGAGAACAAACCAGAAACCAACGATGCAAGGAGGGAGCGGAGACACTGGGAATGAGAGACATGACCAAGAGTCTGATTCTCCACTTACTGACTATGTATTGCTAGACATTTCAAACACCTCTTCGTGTACTTGCAAATAATTCTAACTCAGGAAATGGAAAAATCATGAACTGATATGGAAGACAAGAGAAGGACAATAAATGGAAAACAATCTTAGTTTCCACCCAGGGAACAATATTTCTGTAGCCAGAATGATTAATACTGGTTTAAAACCTCAAATACTATATCTAGTATATCATTGTTAATGAAGTGAGGAGAAATGTGGATATGTAGCACCATGTATCTATTTATAAATGTGGCTAAATATATGAGATTGAGATGTAAATGTAAATTTTTATTTCACATATTAAGAAATCAATAAATACTCTCTAAAAGTGATTTTTAAAAAGCCCAAATGGGCACCAGTGACTCCTGCCTGTAATCCTACCTACTCAGGAGGCTGAGATCTGAGGATTGTGGTTTGCAGCCAGCCCAGACAGGAAAGTTCGTGATACTCTTATCTCCAAAAACTACTCAGAAAAAGCCAGAAGTGATACTGGTGGCTCAAGTGGTAGAGGTTCAAGGACATAACTGAGGCTCTTAGTTCAAGCCCCAAAACAAGAAAAAGAAAAGAAAAAGAAAGCATCATTATTTAGAAACCTGAGGATAATTTTCCGAAGCAGATCCTAGGATGCCCAATATGGCGATCATTAGAAAGTGATTGGATAATGGAGGTATTACTGCACATTGCTCATATGCATTCATGAACACACACACTATTTGTATGTTAAAAAATAAAAAATAATACTTCTTTCCTATTTTTCTTTGAGAACTATCATTTCTTCCTCTGCATTTTATTATTGTACCTTAAGTGTATATTTAATACTGTTACTTCCATATCTGCATACAATATTTTTTTCTATTATCATTAAGTTGTTGTTCAAGGGGTTTCAAGTTAATACATCAATTCCTGAGTTACAATGCATCTTGATCAATGTCACTCCTTATAATGTACTTCATTAATGTTTTTACTTATGTTGTCTATTTTTAAAATATACTCTTACTATACTCATATCAATTATGGAAGCTAAATTCTCTTTTTAAGACACACCATTTTTTCTATAAATTAATAGAAATTGAAAATAATGTTATGGTAAAATCATCTCTTATCCTATTTTATGTTAAAATTTGGTTTAAATATATTATATTTTGCTATATATATAGCAAAAATATTTCTGAACTAGAACAAAATGGGAATATTTCATTAATATCTTAAAAGTCATACTATTGTCTTAGAGCCATTTATTTTATTGTGTAGTCCATGAATTATTGTTCATATTTGTGGAGATTAGTGAAATCTAGAGATATAAGTGAAGATAATAATGTCCTCAAAAATATACTTTTATTATTAATATTTTATTTCTTTTATTTTGTAATGTCTTATTATAAGTATGTAGTACCTATAGTAACATACTTCTTCTATGTCAAATAAAGGTATTTTACTTCAATATATAAAGTATATTACATGTACATTAATAGTCTTTTTGTTTTTTTAACAAGAAGCTAAACTTTATGGATATATTAATACATTATAAGGCTACTTAGTAGAAGACTTATGTGAGCATATACTGAAGTATTAATATTCCATGGGGCACGTATTTTTTACATCAAATCTTGTTCAGACACATTATCACAATTTATGAAGCACTGACTTACTGTGATCAATGTGTCACTTTCCTCCTGTTCCGCCATTTCTTATTATGTCTCACCAGCTAAAGTGAAGGAAGAGATTGACCATGTGATTGGCAGGCACCGCAGCCCCTGCATGCAGGACAGGAGCCAAATGCCCTACACAGATGCTGTTATGCATGAGATCCAGAGATACATTGATCTCCTACCCCTAAGCCTGCTCCATGCGGTAACCCGTGATGTTAAGTTTAGAGACTACATCATTCCCAAGGTGAGTTTGTTTCTTGACTGCTGAGCCTCCATAGGAAACCTGAGTTCCTGAGTTCATTCTGAGATTCCTCTCCTGGACACCACATGAGAGAGGTGGCAAAATCTCACAGTTCGCTACTCAGGAGAATTTGTGTTATAGAAGGTTTGGGTTGTATATCTATGCAATAATATCCCTGGCATATGGCACTGTGAATTTTCCAATTTTGTTCTGCCCCTTAAATTCTTTTGTTTTGGGGTGGTCCTTCCTATTGGCTATTTTGTATTTGTATTGCATTTTATTTTTAATTTGTATTTTGTATTGGCTTTTGTATTTCCAAATGAATGTTACAAGTATATTTTTATCAAGTTCCCAAAATGCTCAACTGGAATGTTTGTCATGACACAGTAAAATTTTAGATAAATTTGGGGGAAACTGGACTTCTTCAATTCATGAATAAGTTATGCTCCCAATTGTCCTATGTTTTACTTTACAAATAGTATTTTGTTTTCAATAGAGTGGCTTTCAAATATTTTCATTGACTTTTTCAAAATACTGAGTGTTTTGATTGTTATTATTCTTTTTCAGGGGTGAAGTGGGTCTTGGGGTTCGAGCTTTGGGCTGGGACTGTGTCTTGGAACTCTTTTTGCTCAAGGCTGGCGCTCTACCACTTTCAGCCACAGCACCATTTCCAGTTTTCTGGTAGTTAACTGGAGATAAGAATCTCATGGACTTTTCTACCTAGCTGGCTTATAACCACGATCCTCAGATCTCAACTTCATAAGAAGCTAGAATTACAAGTGTAAGAGACCACTGCCCCATTTGAGTCTTACTCATTTTATGGTGCCTTTGCTATACTTTTTACATAATATGTAGAAATATAATTAGTTATTCTGATGACATCATAATAAGTAAACTCATGAAATTTATTAGACATTACTAGTGATTTACCTGCAGATTTATTTGGAATTTTAGAGTGCATTACCATAATATCTGGGTTAATATTTTTATGCTGGCTTTTCCAATTCTTGTGTTTATAAATTTGATTTGCTGAATTTTTGCACTGCAGCCAGGATGGTGTAAATAAGGTCAGTGATGGTGGTAATCTTTGCTTTATTTATGATTGGCAGAAAAAAATTCAAGCTTGATATTACACTGTCAAGTTTGGTATCTTTAGTAGATTTTGGGAGAGGTTTTTTAAAAAATTTTAGGGAAGTTTACCCTATATTTTTATGTATGAATTTTGAACATAATTACATTTATGTTTTGAATGAGATCATTTCTCTGTAATGATTCTTCTTTTTATAGTTTTTATTATAATACTGATGTGCAAAGAAGTTACAGTTACACAAGTCAGATAGAGTACATTTCTTCTTGGACAATGTCACTCCTTCCCTGGCTGTCTCCCAGTTTTTCCTTTCCAACTCCACCCACAAGTTGTACAGTTTATTTTCAACAGAATGTCTATTGAGCTACATTGTTACATTTGTTTACCCTTTGTCCCTCCATTTCTGTGCACCTCCTTACACTACCAAAGACAGGTAAAGAAACAAAATCAAGAGAAAAGAAAACAAAAACAGCAAAAAGACCAAAACTCTTGTTTTCATTTCATGCAGTTCATTCCAATAAATATTACTTTCTACAATCAGATGCACGTAGACATCGAGCCCTTTGTGCTCCTCTCCTAAAAGTATCCGTCTGTGGTCTCACTGTATGTGTATCCCTAGGATTCTTCTTTTTATATGTTTAAAATTTTAAGCAACGTTCTGGCTTAGGCAGCACATACACTAAAATGAGAACAATACAGAGAAGATTGGCATGGCACTTCTATAAGGAGGACACTCAGGGGCTGGGAAGTTGGCTCAGTGGTAGAGAGCTTGCCTTGCATGCCTGAGGCCCTGGGTTCAATTCCTCAGCACCACATAAGCAAAAAAGTAAAAAGCCGGGAGTGGTGCTGTGGCTCAAGTGGTAGAGCGCTAGCCTTGAGCTAAAGAGCTGAGGGACAGCGCCCAGGCCCAGAGTTCAGGCCCCACGACCAGACCCCCCCCCAAAAAAAGGAGGACACTCAGATTTGTGAAGCATTCCATATTTTTATCAAAACAAATACCAGAAAATGGAAACATTGGAGTAGGGACAAATGAGGGCACAGGAATGGAGGAAGGAAGGGTGAGCAAATGCAGTCACTGTATTCTAGATGGGTATTCGTAGACTTTCCATTACTTTATTACCTCCTTGCTTTTAAGATTTCTGCTGTTGAGAAATCTGGTGTTATGCTGATGGGCTTGCCACCATAGAAGACTCATTGTGTTTCTTTAGAGAGATTCTTTTCTGATATGAGCTGTTAGCTGTCCTAAAGTCCTCCTGTATCTGGATTGCTAAAGATTTAGGAAATATTCTCCAATTATTTTACTGAATATTTTCTTATTCCTTTAGCATGGGCCTCTTCTTCTTTCTCTAGCCTATTTCATATGTTTAATCTTTCAAGTTTCCCAGATGGCTTTGTATGCTTTCTTCATTCTTCTTTACTTTTCACCTAGTTCTTCATCTGACTATTCTAATATATCTACTTTGCCCTTGAGCCATGATATTCTGTTTTCAATTTGATCTACTCTTCGTCATTGAGTTTTTTACTTGATTTATTTAGTTTTTCATTTCCAAAATCTTACATTAATTTCTAAAGATTTTTATGTCTTTGTTGAAGTCCTTGTTGATATATTGCATTGTTTGTCTTATTTATTCAGCTGTTTATTTGTATTATGTTTGAATATACTCATATTTTTATATATGTCTTTATTAATTTTAGCGGTCATTCTTATAGTTTTGTTTTTGAGATCTTGGGGTCTTCATCTTCTTCTTCAATACCCTTTGCATCTATTGCTATAGAATTGTTAAATGTTAGACATACATGCCGTTTTTTATGTTTTCTGTGTTGCTATTCATCAGATATGAAGCCATTTTCTTGATTGAAATTCTTCATCACCTTTAGGACAGAAGATTGAACTAAGTGATTTTCATTGTATATGTCACTCTATAACTATTTTGTATTTGTTGTTCATGGAACTTAAACTCAGGGCCTGGATGCTGTCCCTGACCTTCTTTTGCTCAAATCTAGTGCTCTAACACTTTTAGCCAAAGCACTACTTCCAGTTTTCTGGTGGTTAATTGGAGATAACTGCGCATGATAACTTTGAACTACAATCCTTCAATCTCAGCATCTAGTGTAGTTAGGATTATAGGTATGAGCTGCATATATATATATATATATATATATGCATACATATATATATAAACTATAACTTAGCTTAGCTTCTTGGTGTATGTTGTTTCCAGGGCACAAACATATTGACATCATTGACATCTGTGCTGCACGACCCCAAGGAATTCCCCAATCCAGACAAGTTTGACCCTGGCCACTTTCTGGATAAAAGTGGAAACTTTAAGAAAAGTGATTACTTCATGCCATTCTCAACAGGTAATAAAATTTCATTCCATATCTCAAGATACCTTTGGGGGGAAGGATGTCAGTTGGAACCTATATAAAGCCTCCTTGGGGCTGGTGCATTTACCCTAAACTCATGATTAGGAGCAGCACTCTCAATGCCCATGCACTTTCCTTGTTCATGTTGCATCTTCACTGTTTGGCGCTTCAGTTTCTCTGTGCATTTCTTTCAAGTTCAACAAGTAAAGCAAGCAAAACTAGCAAACTTTCTTTACCTATATCATAATGATCTTTTCCTAAACAGTGGGTACACTCACAACGAGAAAGATGATTTCATCACGGGCGTCTCCCACATCTTTTTGTGGCATTTGTCACCTCCAGGCTCCTCTAAGGAATGATTGACTCCCAAAAGGCACAGAAGAGTACCAAAGGAGAGCAAGGGAAGATAGGATTTGAGGGGGGAGAATTAGCCCATTTGTCACTTTCTTGTACCCCAATATTAAACAGAAAATGGACTAAGAAACATTCTAAGACATTGGGTACTTCAAACAGGACAGATAGTAGACAGAAGACACAGCAGAACATTTTTAAGTCAGTCATGAAGCACAAGAATAAAACATTTACTCTCAACCAAGAGTGTCAGAAAGTGTCACATAATCTTATGAACATATCAGGAACCTGTGTCAGATATCCCACAATGATAACAGAGCACTCTGTTCTTCTTTTGATTTAAAACATGTGTCTTGGATATTGTATCTCCACGCTGTAGTATGTGTGCTGTGTGTCTGGCCAAGGAGGAGCCTTCCTTCACTGACGCTGTGACTTTTTGTCTTTTTTGTTTGTTTGTTCAATTATTTTGATTTTTTTTTGTTTTTGTTGGTTGTGGGAGTTTGACCTGAGGGCCAGGGTGCTATCTCTGACTTTTTTGCTCAGAGCTAGAAGTTTGAGCCACAGCTCCACTTCTGGTTTTCTGGTGGTTAATTTAAGATAAGAGTCTCACCCACTTTCTTACACAGGCTCACTTCTAATCACAATCCTCAGATCTCAGCCTTCTGAGTAGCTAGGTTTGGAGGCATGAGCCACTGGCACCCAGCTAATAATGTAACCTTTGACATCTGTTTTACATCTGTCATTTAGAAACCATGGGGAAAGGCAGCAATCTCTCTTCAAAAATTCACTTTTTTACACAGAGGCAAACATTTTAAACAATGAGAAAATTATGCTTTCAAATGATTTTGAGCATCAATGAAAATCTGATTATGATATTTGGGAAAGTTAAGGCAAGATTTCATTGCCTGAAAGGACTCAAAGAGTACAAAAAGGGACATGAAAAGTGCTCTGTGTATTGATGTGTATTCATTTTACAGTTTTGACATACTAGCATATTAGTAAATCAGCAGTAGGTAAGTATTAGCACATGGGGTGGTGAATAAGACTATTATAAAGCACAGGGGACTATAGATGTGACAGTGCAGTGACACAGGAAACCCTCCAAAATGGAGAATGGATCTTTCTGGATCTGGAGGGAGTGAGAAGATGTGAGAAGGGAGGACAGGAAAGTACTGTAGGCTGAGAAAATGGAAAGTTGGGATGTATTAAAATGTAAAAAGTGTTCATTGAGGAGCTGGAACGGTGGCTCAGTGGTAGAGTGCTTGCCTTGCATGCATGAGGCCCTGGGTTCTATTCCTCAGCACCACATGAGCAGAAAAAGCCAGAAGTGGCACTGTAACTCAAGTGGTGGGGCTCTAGCCTTGAAAGGGAGAGCTGCAGGTCAGCGCCCAGGCCCAGAGTTCAGGACTCACAACTGACCCCCCCAAAAGTGGCCATTGAATATTTTCCTGGAGACAGGCCACATAAGCAATAAGAATGTATTTTCTTAGAACATACAAAGTGTTTCATGGAAACCTGAACTCAACATTTTTATGAATAGAATAATGAAACCTTGATTAAAATTGTAACACATCAAAATCTATTATTATTTTAATTTCTCACCAACACTTCATAAGGAATTATTAGCATCACCATTTAATATATGAAGAAACTAGGTCTCCAATAGTTTAAGTAACTCAGCCACATGGGTACTTAGTGACAGAGTCAAGATTTGACTTCTGAGTTCACTGGGAAAGTAGTGCTTCTCACCACTACTTCCAAGTGATGAATTCCACTTGGAGTGTCAGGTAGGTCTATGTCTTCCAATCCTGCATATATATTACTCTATACATACAAAAGTTTGGAGGAAATCCCAAAGTATACAGTTACAGGCCTTCTTGGTAAGTAGAGATAATATGAAGAAAGAAGGAATGGGAATAGGTCTACAGGTTGAGGACAAACCATATTAAATCCTCATCTCAACCATGGGGAAAAATATGATTGGAAGCTTAGTTATATTCCAGAAATATGACTCCTCTCTTTAGTAGAGAACCTAACTGACTTAATAATTCAGCACCCTCCAAATTGGCATACAGAGAATGAGAAAAGGGAGAAAGGGAGAAGGGAAATTTTAAAAAGAGAATTTATCATGTAGAAATACTTAATAAAAGGTTAACATGAAGATGGTGATCTGTTTTTCTTTTAAATATAATTTAGTTTGGTATAGTTTGCCTTTGATGGTTTTAAAAACAGCATGTAAAAAAAGTAGCTCAAATGGGTTATCAACTCAAGATTCTTCTTTTGTAGCTTCCTGTGGTAGACTTACAGGTGTGCACTGCTATTCTCAGATTAAAAAAAATAGTTCAATGATGTAATAGTTAAGATTGCGTGTTAGTAGACAAATAGTCTGTCTTACCTGTGTTCCTCCATGCATCCATCTGCCATGCATTCAGTAATCTTTGAACAAAATATTGACACTTTCTTTTGTCAGTTACAAATACAATGTTTCATACTTTCACTCTTACATACATAGAGTCAGTTCTTGCTTTGACTTTTTTTTTTCAAAAATTTCAGGCAAACGAATTTGTGTTGGAGAAGGCCTGGCCCGCATGGAGCTGTTTTTATTCCTAACCACCATTTTACAGAACTTCAACCTGAAATCTCTCATGGATCCACAGGACCTCAATACCACTCCTGTTCTAAATGGGTTTATCTCTGTGCCACCATCATACCAGCTGAGCTTCATTCCAGTGTAAAGAAGAGCTCTGCTGTCTGGCTCCAGCTGTGCAGCAATCTGCAGTTCTCTCCTCTGAGCCATCACTCACCAACTTCCCCTGCCAGGGATGCTTTCCTGTCCTCCCTTCTCACATCTCCCCTCTCCCTCCAGATCCAGGAAGATCCATTCTCCATTTTGGATGGTTTCCTGTGTCATGGCACTGTCACATCTGTAGTCTCTTGTGTAATATAATAGTGTTATCAACACCCTACCCACATGATAATACTTCTCTAATGCTGATTTAGTAATATGCTAGTATGACAAAACAAAAAAATGATTACCATGTGACAACTCAGACTCCTTTCTCTTTATATTATCCATAATAAATATTACTTTTCATGCCTGAATCATTCTTGGACTGTCCTACTTCGTTCAAAATTCAGCAAAGCAATGAAACAAAATAGAGTGCCATGTTGTCCACATTACGGCAAGTACCGGGAATGGGAAGGGGAAGATGGCAGGAAAACTCTTTGGCTATGTCACCTGTTATATCTGGAGATGTGGATTCAATAAACAAAAGCAATGACCAGAAGCAGCTCCTCCTGGAAGAAGATACTGTGAGATGCAGAAACAAGAATAAACATTAAAGCCTAGGGTTCGTGTCTTTACTTTGGCATTAGTGTGAACACAAAATAAAAACTGGAAATATTCTTGTCAATTGATGTTTCCAATTGAAAGCCAGATATGGCTTTATGTTTTTATATTACTAATCATCTGTTCTATTATGTTTATTGGTATACATCAATTGTAAGGTGCTTCCTACATGTGTACTATATACTTTGACCATGTCATTTTTTTCTTCATTTTTCATAGTCCTAAAGTTTAAATTCTGGGCCTGCCCATCTGACTCTCATATTGTAGAGTCTGGGGTACTGCTGAGGTGGTAGATCTCTACATAAGGCCTAAGCAGCAGGCTTCGGTTTTTCTGTTTCTGTCTTGATCTTGTCTCATTCTGTTTTCTTAAGATTCAGTACATGGTGTAGTGGGGATCCTTCTGTAGTGTGTCACTGTTCCAACATCATTCTTTGGGCTTTCTTATGGGAGTAGGAGCGGGGAAGTGCAGGTAGCGTTGGGCCTGGTTTTGACTTCTAGTTAACCTTGGTAGTTTGGAAGCTTATCCCCCACCTCCTCCTCAATCCTTGGTCCACAGGAGGCTGAGAGCTGCCTCCTGCCATGCTGGGCAGGAAAGTATGAGATTCTTCTCTTCCAATGAACCACCAAAAAAGACAGAAGTGCAGCTGAGGCTCAAATGGTAGGGTGCTGGCCTTGAGCAAAAAAGCCCAGGCCTTGAGTTCAAGACCCATCAGCACACTCTCTCACACACACAAACATGCGCGTGCACACACACACACACACAGACACACACACAGACACACACACACACACACAAACAATCCGTATAGACACTTGAATTCTACTTTCAATCTACCTTTGGCTAACGAAAAATCATTTCTGTGTTATAACCCAGGGCTCAGGTTCATTTTTTGGATAAGGATGTAGCACTGCAAGGGCTAGAGATGAGGTCATAACACATAAACCCCAAGTCTCATAAGCCACTCCATAGTTAAAACCTTCAGTTAAAACAAATGAAAAGTTCTCTCAGCTTGTACTGTTTTTCAATATTCATGTTAATCACTGACTTTCAAAACAAATAAGAGTTTCATAATGGCAGTATCCATTGATTAAAATGAGGGTTAGGACCACCTTGTGTTTTTCATCTTGACAACTTGCAAATACTTTATGACGAATGAACTCTTTTTCCAGGACAAAACTAAGCAGTAACTTTTTGAGTTCATTCATCAAATAGTGTTTACAACTCATAAAGCTCTGAATTTTAAACCATTACAATTTAGTTCAGGACTGATAGAACAAAATATTTTATTTTAGATAAACCACATTTGATGGCTCTATTGTAGATTATCTACCTTATTCCCTATGAGTATTCCCACTCTTCATGATGCAAAGAAGGGTTTTGAAGGGTTTTACAATAGATAAATGATATAGTACATACTGCATGTTCCAAGAAATATATCTAGTTACCTAATTTAAATACTGTATAGTGTATACAATTATTAAAACCCTAACAGGAGCTTGGGTCCAGTGACACCTGCCAGTATTATTAACTACTCAGAAGGCTGAGATCTGGAGGATTGCAGTTTGAAGCCATCCCCAGAAGAAATGTACATGACACTCCATCTCCAAAATTACTAGTAAATCAGGCTACAGGGGTGTTTCAAGTGGTAGAACAACACCAAAGACAGTATGCCAACCAAGGATGGAATCTTGAGTGCAAACTCCAACTCCACCAAAAATAAAACATGGGGTTCCATAAACATAATTTTTATATTTTATGTATTATTTATTTCAAATATCAAACACTCATATCCAATTTTTCCATGTCTTGAAATCTTCCATATCTTGACTGGCATATTTTTCAACAAGAAAACAGCAAGTTGTACAAAATGCTTTTTTAGGGGCTGAGTAGCAGGTTTTGGGGATCAATGCAGGACCTGAGCACTGTCCCTGAGCTTTTTGCTCAAGGATAGTGCTTTATCAGTTGAGCCACAACACCACTTCTGGCATTTTGGTGATTAATTGAAGGTAAGATTCTCATGGACTTTCCTGCCTGGGTTGGCTTGGAATCCCAATCCTCTGATCTCAGCCTCCTCAGTAGCTAGGATTACAGGCATGAGCTACCAGTGCCTGTTCAATATACTCTTATAGTGAGCCAATTTTATGGAAAACCATATATAATGTATGCTTATATCCTGTATAAATACATCTTGTATATGTAAACAGGCATAACAATTCACGGATACATGTATAGATTGTGTATGCATCTAGGCCCAATATATGAGATTAAAAATTGCTATGTACATATGACCATATAAGATGATGCTAAGCAAAATGAACTCCAAGATATGGATACAGAGGTTTTTTTCTTTGTTGTTGTTGTTTTTTAATGTACTGTGTGATTTTTCTGTTTCTTTGTATGTTCTTCTCCCTATGGTATATTCCCTGTTGTCAGTGTATTTGATTTTGGTACCCTGCATCTTGTATATACTTTTATATATGGGGAATGATGAAATGCTAAAAATGAAGACAAAGGGGGACCCACTGCAACAATTACACTCACAAGACACTACGTTGGAAATGAACTTTACAACTTCTGTGGAGGGGAGGAGTGGGGGAAGTGGGAGAGGAAAGGGATAGTAAGAGAAAACAAATGAGGGGGTAACAGTGTTTGACAAGAAATGTACTCATTACCTTTCCCATGTAATGGTAACCCCTCTGTACAGCATCTTTACAATAAAGTAAAATTTAAGATAAAATCCTGGACCAAGGGGCTTCCTCTTAGGAAAGAGACCAGCAGAGATGGCCAATGACGGTACTTCTCATGTGATATATGGCAAGGCAGAAGGAAGGGAAAATTGTGTGTTAAATACACAATTGTGAAGGTTTGAAGAATGAAATGGAGGAGTGATTTAAGTTCCCTTATAATAGTTGTCATAACATTTATGTTGGTGTAAAACAATGTGTACAAAGTAGAAAAACAGATGCAGATGCAGGATATGGTCCAATCAATAGAGTTCTTGTCTAAGAAGGACAAAGCCCTGAATTTAAAACTTAATACTGTCAAAAGTGAAGGAAAAACTGGTATGGTCAAAGTACATTGTATGCAGGTATGAAACATCTTTAAGTGTACAATTAATATGCATAAATAAAAATAATAGAGCAGATGATTATCAAAATCTGGCATTCAGTTGCAAAGATAAATTGACAAGAATATTTTTATTTTATTTTTTTGTTCACACTAACACCAAAATAAAGATGCAATTATTAGCCTTTAATGTTTATTCTGTCTATGTCTGTCTCATATATTTTCCTCCAGGAGGAGATATTCTAGACATTGCTTTTGTTCATTAAATCCACATCTCCAGATATGACAAGTGACAGAGCCAAAGAGTTTTCCTACCATCTCCCCCTTCCCATTCTCAGTGCTTGCCATAATGGGGTCAACATGGGACTCTAGTTTGTTTCATTGCTTCACTGAATTTTGAACAAAGGAGGACAGTCAAAGAATGACCAAAGGCACAAAAAATGATATTTATTATGGATAATATACAGAGAAAGGAATCTGTGTTGTCACATGGTAATCATTTTTGGTTTTTATCATACTAGCATATTACTAAATCAGCATTAGAGAAGAATTAGCATGTGGACTGGGAAACAAAGGTATTATAAAGCAGAAGAGACTATAGATTTGACAGGGCAATTATACAGGAATCCCTCCAAAATGGAGAACGGATCTTCCTGGATCTGGGAGAGGAGGGAGACATGACAGGGGAAGGAGGTGAGTGATGGCTCAGAGGAGGGAACTGCAGATTGCTGCACAGCTGGAGCCAGACAGCAGAGCTCTTCTTTACACTGGGATGAAGCTCAGCTGGTATGATGGTGGCACAGAGATAAACCCATTCAGAACTGGAGTGGTATCGAGATCCTGTGGCTCCACGAGAGATTTCAGGTTGAAGTTCTGTAAAATGGTGGTTAGGAATAAAAACAGCTCCATGCGGGCCAGGCCTTCTCCAGCACATATCCGTTTGCCTGAAATGTTTGTAAAAAATAAAAAAACAAGTCAAAGCAGGAAATGTCTCCATGTATGTAAGTGTGAGAGTGTGAAGGATTGCATTTGTAACTGGTAAAAGAAAGTGCCATTACCGAATGCAAAGAGAGAAGGAAAGCTGTGCAGATACCCAGGAATATGTAATCTTCACTAATACATTTTTTTAAATCTAAGAATGGTATCACAGGAACACACAAACTTGTAAGTCTAGCACAGGTGACTCATGCAGAAGAATCTTGAGTTGGTAACTACTTCGGGCTACATTTTTAAGATCTTCTCTAAAAAAAAACTAAAGAAAATCATACCAAACCAAATTATATTTAAAAAACAGATTATTATATTCAGGTAAACCTTTTACTTAATAAATTTACATGATAAATGCTCTTTAAAAATTTTTATCCTCTCTTCCCTCTTTTCTCTTTCTCTATGCCAGGCTGGGGGTTTCTAAATTATTATATCATTACTCTAATATGTTCTCTGCTAAAGGAAAGAATCATAACTTTGGAAGAACTTTTGGCTTCCAATCATACATTTTTCCTGTGGTTGAGATGAGGATTTAATACATTCTGTCCTCAACCTTAAGACCTACTCCCATTCCTTCTCTTTTAGTATTATCCCTACTAATCAGAAAGGACTGTGACCATGTGTTTTAGGATTACCTCTAAACCTTTGTATCTATAGAATAATAAAAATGTAGGAGTAGAGGGCATAGACCTACGTGTGACTCCAAGTGGAATTCATCACATGTAAAACTAGTGGTAGGAAATACTGCTTTCCAAGTCAACTCAGAAGTCAAATCTTGACTTCTGAGTCATTAACTACCCATGTGGGGTAAGTTAGTAAAATATCTGAGCCCTATTTTCTTCAAATATTAAATGGAAATGCTAATAATTCCTTCATGAAATGTTGGTGAGAAATTAAAATAATAATAGATTTGGATTTATTGCAATTTTAATCAAGGTTTCATTATTTATTTATAAAAAGTTTGAGTCTCAGATTTCAATGAGACAGTTTGAATGTTCTAGAGACATCTATGTTTTTCTAAGAAAACCCATTCATATTGCTCATGTGAACTGTCCCCAGAAAAAGAATGAACACTTTTTGCATTTTAATATTGACAGCCCAACTGTCCATTTCATCAGCCTACATTACGAAGTTTAAGTATTATATCATGAAATTCCTTTTGGCTATGAGACATTTCCCCTACAGACATCAAGACACAGACCACATTTCATGTCCTTTCTTGTACTCTTTGTGTCCCTTCAAGCCATAAAATCTTGCCCTCATTCAGCTTCCCAAATATCATATTCAGATTTTCACTGACACTGAAATCATTTGAAACCATAATTTTTTCATTATTTAACATGTTTCCCTTTGTGTAAAAAAAGTGAATTTTTGAAGAGAGATCACTGCTTTTCCCATGGTATCTATATGACAGATGTAAAGCAGATATCAAAGGTGAGGTCATTAGTTGGGTGCCAATGACTCATGCCTACAATCCAACTACTCGGGAGGCTGAGATCAGAGGATCGTGATTAGAAGTGAGCCTGGGGTAAGAAAGTCCCTGAGACTCTTACCTGTAATTATTCACCAAAAAGCAGAAGTACAGCTGTGGCTAAAAGGGCTCAAAGTGGCTTTGAGCAACAAAGGTCAGGACAAGGCCCAAACCCTGACTTCAAGCCCCACAACTGACAATAAAAATACCCCAAATCCAAACAAATGAATGAGCTAACACAAAAGACAAAAAGTCACAGTGTCAGTGAAGGAAGGCTGCTTCCTGGCCAGACACACGGCACACATACTGCAGGTGTGGGGATACAATATCCAAGACACATGTCTCAGACTGAAAGAAGAGCTGAGTGCTCTGTGATCATTGTGGGAAATCTACCAATATTTGACAGTTTCTGACACTTTTGAGAGTAAATGTTCTGTTCTTGTGGCTCATGACTTTCTTAAAAATGCCTGCTCTGTCTTCCATCTACTCTCTGTCCCTGTTGAAGTACCTTAAATATCTTAAAATGTTGCTTATGCCATTTTCTGTTTAATAATCAAGTTCAAGAACGTGACAAATGAGTTCATACTCCACCCACAAATCCTCATGTCTTGTCATCTGTGATGATCTTCCCTCACTGCCCTTTGGTGCTCTTCTGTGCCTTTTGGGAGAGATTCATTCTATAGAGGAGCCTGGGTGTGACAAATGCCACAAAAAGATGTGAGAGGGACCTGTGATAAGATTATCTTTTTTATTGTGAGTGAGGGCAGTCTCAATGAGTTTTACTGTTTAGGAAGAGATCATTATGATATATGTAAAGAGAGAATGCCAGAATTGCTTGCTTTACCTTGTTGAACTTGGAAGAAATGCACAGAGAAACTGAGGTCTCGCGAATCTGATCAAACAGTGGAGATGCATCATGAACAGGAAAGTGCAAGGGCATTGAGAGTGCTGCTCCTAATCCGGAGCATATGGAAAATACGCCAGCCCCAAGGAGGCTTTATGTAAGTTCCCACTGACATCCCCCCCTGAAAGTTATCCTGAGATATGGAAATGAAATTTTATTACCTGCTGAGAAAGGCATAAAGTAGTTACTTTTCTTAAAGTTACCACTTTCATCCAGAAAGTGGCCAGGGTCAAACTTGTCAGGATTGGGGAATTCCTTGGGGTCATACAGCACAGATGTCAGTGATGTCAATATGGATGTGCCCTGGGAACAATACACAGATAACATAAGTTAATTAGATAGATAGATAGATGGATAGATAGATAGATAGATAGGTAGATATAGATCTACATAGATTGATACATATATATACCTAGATCTGTATAAACCTATATATATATATATAAACTATATATATATATATATATATGCATATATATGTATATAAAGCGAGGTGCCAGAGGATCACACCTGTAATCCTAGATACTCAAGAGGCTGAAATCTGAGGACTGCAGTTCAAAGAGAGTTCAGGTGGGAAAGCCCATGATGCAGTTATCTCCAATTAATCACTAGAAAAACAGAAGGGGCACTGTGGCTCAAAATGGCAAACCACTAGTCTTGAACAAAAAAGGTCATGGACAGTGCTCAGACTCTGAGTTCAAGCCCCATGACCCTCCCCTCAAAAAAACAGAAAACAGATAGCTAAAACAGTGAAGGATACAATGAAAATCACTTAGTTCAATCTTCTGGTCTATAGGTAATGAAGACTTCCAACCAATGAACTGGCTTCAGAACCTTTAAATATCAACACAGAATGTGTGGGAAAAGGCAAGTATCTGCAAAGTTTAACAATTCTATAGCCATACACATAAAAGATATTGAAGAAGATTAAAGCCCAAAGAACTCAAAAGTATGATTATAAGAAAAATATTTCAACAAAAAGATTTCAATACAATACAAAGAATAAGTATAAAAAATGAGTGAATTTGAAGTGGATACAAATAAACAGCTGGATGAAGTAAGACAAACAAAGCAATATATATAAATGAGGAGTTCAATAAAGATACAGAAATATTAAAAATAGTTAAATTAAATTTTGGGAATGAAAAGCTGTATCAATAAAAAAACTCAATAGAAAAGAGTGGATGAAAATGAAACAGAATATTAGAGAGCAAGGAAAAAGGAGATATATTAGAATAGTCAGATGAAGAACTAGGTGAAAAGAAAAGTATGAAAAGATTATACAAGCCCACCTGGGAAACTTGAAAGATCAAACCTATGGAAAATAGGCATAGAGGCTGAAGAAAAGTTCCACGGTAAAGGAATTGAAAACATAGTCAATAAAATGATGTGAGAATGTTTATGAAATCATTTTTTTTGGGGGGGGTTCCAGTCGTGGGGCCTGAACTCTGGGCCTGGGCGCTGTCACTCAGCTCTTCAGCTCAAGGCTAGCACTCTACCACTTGAGCCACAGTGCCACTTCCAGCTTTTTTCTTTTTGCTTATGTGGTGCTGAGGAA
>NW_012267404.1:2950153-3011535 GCF_000151885.1 Dipodomys ordii
GTTTCAGATCTCTCCAATTTGTTGATGTAGGAGCTCAGAGCTATAAACTTGCCTCTGAGTACTGCCTTTGCTGTGTCCCAGAGGAGCTGGTAATTTGACCACACTAAAATTTTAAACACATAAAAAGAAGAAACCGAGGCATTCACACTGTGAGACCACAGGAGGATACTTTGGGGAGAACACAAAGGTTCAATGCCTATGTGCATCTGATCATACAAAGAAATATTTATTGGAATGAACTCCAGGAAATGAAAATGTGGGTTTTTTCCTTCTTTTGTTGTTTTTTGTTTTCTTCCTCTTTGTTCTGTTTGTTAATTTATCTTTCTTTGGGAGTGTAAGGGGAGGCAAAGAAATGGAGGGACAAAGGGTGAACAAATGCAGCAGTGGCACTCACCAGAAGCTGTTCAAAATGAACTATACTACTTGTGGATGGGGTGGGAAGGAAAAACTGGGAGAGAGTCAAGGAAGGGGTGGCAGTGTCCAAGAAGAAGAAACCTACTCTACCTGAGTTATGTAACTGTAACCCCTCTGCATATCACCTGTATAATTAAAACTTTTCAAAGAAGAAGAATCATTACAGAGAATAGATCTGATTCAAAATATTATCATGTTTATGTTCAAAATTCATATGTATGTAAGAACACAGGGTAAACTTCCCTAATGTTATTTATTTGTTAAAAATCTACTTAAGATACCAATATTGACTGTGAAATACCAAGCTTGAAATCTTTTTTTGTTTATTTGTCTTTTTGGGGGTCCAGTTGTCAGCCTGAACTCCTGGCCTGGGGACTGTCCCTCAGCTCTTCAGCGCAATGCTAACGCTCTACCACTTGAGCCACAGTGCCACTTCTGGCTTTTTTCTTTTTGCTTATGTGGTGCTGAGGAATCAAACCCAGGGCCTCACACATGCAAGGCAAACACTCTACCACTGAGTCACCTTCCCAGCCCAAAGCTTGAAATCTTTTCTATCAATCATAATGAAACAAAGTTGACCACCAAAATCTATTTTGGTTTATACCATCCTGGCAGCCAGTGCAAAAATTCAACAAAGCACAATTACAGGCACAGGAATTGGAAAAGCAAGTATAAATAAATGATTAAACCAGATATTATGGCAATACACCCTAAAGTTCCAAACAAATCTACAGAGAATTCATTAGCAATGACTACTAAATTTCATGAGTTTACATTTCATGAGGTCATCAGAATGATTAAAGCAATTATGTTTCTAAATATCAGTTACAAATGATAGCAAAGCACCATAAAAATAATAACAATCAAGCCAGGCACTGGTGGCTCATGTCTGTAATCTTATCTACTCAGGAGGCTCAGATCTAAGGATCATGGTTAAAGCCAGCCCAGGCAACAAAGTCCATGAGTCTCTTATCTCCAGTTAACTACCAGAAAACTGGAAGTGGAACTGTGGTGCAAACTGGTAGAGCACTAGCTTTGAGCAAATGAGCTCACGGACAGTGCACAGGGCAACAAGCATGAAAGCCAATGAAAAACAAAAAGAGTAATAGGCAAAGCGCTATGCATTTAAACAAAGTCTATGAATATATTTGTAATCAACTCTATTGAAAACAGAATATTACTTGGAAAATAAAGTAAAGCATAGGTAAATTGGAAGCATGACTCATTCATGAATTGAAGAAATCAAGGTAACATTTTCCCCCAAACTTATCTATTACTTTACTGGAGGTGTAATATACATCCCAGCAGAACACATTGGGAAATTGATAAATAATAAGCTTTTGTATTCATTAGGAAGTACAAAAACTAAGCATAGCCAAAAATTCAAGGAGAAGGAGAAGGAGGAGGAACAGAAAGAGGAGGAGGAGAAGGAGGAGAAGAGGGAGAAGCAAGAAGAACAGGAGGAGGAGAAGGAAGAAGAAGAAGACAACAAGGAGAAGAAGTCCCAAAACAAAAAGAATTTAAGGGGCAGGACTAAATTGGGATTCACAGTGTGGGACACCAGGGATAAATTTGCATAGATATACAACCCCAAACTTGCTATACCACAACCTCTCCTGTGCAGCCAACTGTGAGACTTTTGCAGCTCTCTCATGTGGAGCAGAGGAATCCTGCAGTGACCTCAAGAACTCAAGCTCCCTATGGAGACTCAGCAGAAAAGAAACAAGCTCACCTTGGGAATGATGTAGTCTCTGAACTTAATGTCACGGGTCACTGCATGGGGCAGGTTCATGGGTACAAGATCAATGTATCTCTGGATCTCATGCAGCACAGCATCTGTGTAGGGCATTTGGCTCCTGTCCTGCATGCAGGGGCTGCGGTGCCTGCCAATCACGTGGTCAATCTCTTCCTTCACTTTAGCTGGTGAGACATAATAAGAAATGGTGAAACAGGAAGAAAGAGACACATTGATCACAGTAAGTACATAAATTGTGATAGTGAATCTTAACAAGATTTGAAGTAAAAAAAATTCATGCACCCTGGAGGATTAAGACTTCAGCATGTACACACATCCTCCTCCTACTTAGTAGCCTTATAATAAGTTAATCAAGCCATAGAGGTTAGTTGCTTGTTCAGAAAAACAAAGAAAACCAAAAAGACTATTAATGTACATGTAAATACTTTTTATTGAAGTAATATACCTTTACTTAATATACCTTTATTTAATATATAAGAAGTATATTATCATAGGAACTATATACATATAAAACTGTAATAATAAAACATTACAAAATAAAGGGAGTAAAATATTAACAATAAAAGTACATTTTTGAGGACACTATTATCTTCAATTATATCTCCAGATTTCACAAATCTCCACAAATATGAATGGTAATTCATGGGCTATCCAATATAAATTGTTCTAAGTATGATTTTTAAGATGTTAATAAAATATTCCCATTTTGTTTGAATGCAGAAATATTTTTGTTGATAAAAGATAATTTTACAGTAAAATGACTTTCAAATTCTATTAGTTTATGGATAATAGGTAAATAATGTGTTTTTTTAAAAAGTTTAGTCCTTTCTGTAGTTGATATGAATAGAAAAATATATTTCAAACACTAAAAAGGACACAATTAAGTAAAACTATGAATGAATGTATGGTCCAGACACGTTGTAATGAATGAAAGGCTGTGCTTAATTGAAACCACTTTGTACAGATATTTAATAATAAAAATAAAATCTTTGTATGCATCTATGGAAGTATCACATTAAATAGTTTTGTACAATACTATGTAAACTAATAAAAATGCAGAAGAAATGATAGTCCTCAAAGAAAAAGAAGAAATAAACATTATATTTTATTTTAAATAATTATAAATTAAGCATTATACAAATAGTGTATATCTTTGTGTACGCATGTGTACAGTGTACAGTACTACTCCCGTTGTTGAACCACTTTCTGATGATACCCATATTGGGCATCCTAGAGTCTGTTTGGAAAATTATGTTCATTTTTCTAAACAACAATGCTTTCATTTTTCTTTTACTGGACCTAGAGCTTGAATTCAGGGCCTGGGTGCTATCCTTGAGCTTCTTTGTGATCAATAATATGTACTTTGTGCTCTACTACTTGAGCCAAAACACCACTTCTGGCTTTTTTGAGTAGTTTATTGGAGATAAGAGCCTCATTGACTTTAATACCTGGCCTGGCTTCAAATTTCAATCCTCAGATCTCAGCATCCTGAGTACATAAGAATCCAGGTGGGACTACCAGTACTCAATACCCAGTTGATTTTTTAATCACTTTTAGAGAATATTTATTGGTATCCTAGCATGTTAGAGTGAAATGTGCAATCACCTCTCTGCCTTATATATTTAACCACATCTACAAATAGGCACATAGAGATAAACCTATGTTTCCCCTTACTTCATTCACAACAATATACTAGATATAACATCAGTTTTTGAGCCAATATTCACCGTTTCATTCTGGCTCAGCAATATTGTTCCCTGGGTGGAAATTAGAATTGCATTCCATTTATTGTACTTACCTTTTCTTTCTTATCAGTCAGTTCATGATTTTCTATTTCCTGAGTTAGAATTATTTGCAAATGCACAAATAGTTGTGTAAAACATCTAGCAATTCATGGTCAGTAAGTGGGAATTCTGAGGCTCTTGTCCATGTCTCCTTCATTCTCAGTGTCTCCCCTCCCTCCTTGCATCATTGGTTTCTGGTTTGTTCTGATGTTTTCTGAGTTTGTAGCAGCCTCAGTGAGTTTGAGAGTACCCCATAACCTTCCTGTCCCAGTTTCTGGAGTCCATGATTTCCTTGACTTGGTTTTAGAAAATGGAACAAAATGCATTACAGCATATTGTGTGAAAAAAGAGAAAATGTGGTAAAAAGTTTATGGCTGATTTGGAAGTTCTCTCCCATCTTTCCTCTTTACTCTAAAGAGTTTTGATGCAATCCCATCATCTCTTGATATCTGACCTAGTTGTGTCTTTCCGAAACTTGTGATGATCTTCTTTCTAACCCTGGTATTCTAGAATGTTACAACTTTATGCTGAGTGAAGGCTTTTATCCATTTATTCTGCTGGACACTTGAAGAGAATTTTCTATCAAATTGGTAAAATATGGAGGTTCTTAGAGTTCTTCATTCTGGAAGAATTTCAGGAAAAAGACAGATAGAAAGTTGTGCATCACCTGGAGGGGATGTGGTCAAAAGGGAACCCTACTGCATTGTTGGTGTGAGTGTAAACTTGTTCAACCACTTTGGAAAGCAGTATGGAGGTTCCTCAAAAGACTACACATTGAGCTCCACTATGACCCAGCAATCCCACTTTTGGACATTTACCCAAACAATCACAAACAAGGCTATACTAAATCTACCAGCACAACTATGTTTATCGCAGCATTATTCACCATAGCTAAGATATGGCACCATCCCAGATGACCCTCAGTAGCTGAATGGATCAGAAAAATGTGGTATAATATATATATATATATATGTGTGTGTGTGTGTGTGTGTGTGTGTGTATGTGTGTGTGTATCTATCTATCTATCTATCTATCTATCTATCTATCTATCTATAACTAGTATATGTCTATGACTAGCACAAAAGGTCAAAAGCTATGTACATATGACCATACAAGATGATGCTAAGTGAAATGACCTCAAAGAAAAGGACACAAGAAGTTTTATCTTTTTTGCTGTTGTTTTTAATGTGTTTATAATGTAGTATGGGATATTTTTGTTTCTTTTCTATGTTCTTCCCCCATGGTATAACCCCTGTCTTCACTGTATTTGATTCCAGTGCCCTGCATCTTATATATACATTTTTCTAATTTGGGGAGGGGAAGGGAAATAACAAAATGCTGAAATAGAAACACAGATTGACCCATTGTAACAATGAGATGTACAAGACACTATGTTGAAAACTAACTTTACAACTTCGGGAGTGGGGGAGGGAGGAGTTGGAGGTGGGGAGAGAAGGAATGGTAGGGGAAAAACAAAGGAGGAGGTAACAATGCTCCATAGGAAATTTACTCATTACCTTTTTCATGTAAATGTAACCCCTCTGTACAGTACCTTTACAATAAAACATATATACAAAAAAACAAAGTTATGCATCATAAACAAGAGGGCTTGGCAAGGCCTCTCAACTTTATACTTCACTGTCTTTACCCAAAATTTTTTTAGCATTTTTTATTGTGAAAATACTGTACAGAGGAGTTACAATTACATGAGCAAGATAATGAGTACATTTCTTATCAAGCATTGTAGCCTCCTCCTTTGTTTCCCCTTCCCATCCCCCATCCCCCCACCTAACCTTCCCCCCCCCGCCACCAAAGTTGTAAAGTTCTGATTTCAACATAACAACTTGTACCTCTCATTATTGCAATGTTTACCCAAAATTTCTGAGTACAGAGTTCTTAGTACAGAGAGAGAGACAGAGTTTTCTTGTTGTGGAGAGGGAGTTTTTTGTTTCACGTGTTGAGTACAGGTGTGATAAGAATTTGAACATGGAGAGTCTGTTTGCTAAATTCTTTTCTATCTTCTTTGATACTTATTATTTCTAAGTAGGAAACTTTATGAGGTTGGGGATGTGGCTTAGCGGTAGAGTGCTTGCCTACCATGCATGAAGCCCTGGTTTTCATTCTTTAGTATCACATACACAGAAGCAGGCAGAAGTAGAATTGTAGCTCAAGTGTAGAGTGCCAGCCTTGAGCAAAAGAAGCTCAGGGACACTGCCCAGCCCTGAGTTCAAGCCCCAGGACTGGCAACATAAAAAGGGGAGGGGGAACTTTATGGGAATTTTGGAGACATAGCTTGTTTTTTCTTCCCTCAGAACTATTCCTGTCACCACATTTAGGTGAAAGCAACATGTGGCTGGCTCAGTTATTTTATCACAGTTACATCTACTCTTGGTAGACATCTTATCCAGTTAGTATTCTCTTCTCCTTTTTGTTGTGAGAGGACTAGTTCTCATTTAAATTATTTTATATTTACTTCCTAAATCTTTACATAGTGTTTCCACATCTAAAATTCTAGAAAATGTTCAGGAATGGAATTTATCTCATACATCCTCATTAATTTCTAGGACTTGTACTTATGCATTGGTGACAAGAGATCTCCTTGGCCTACATAGGGCAGCACTAGAATTGTCAGAATGAGGAAAGATATATAGAAGAACCTACTGTAAAAGCTGGAGTTTTGGGTGCAAAATCAATATGTTATTGTATGTCAAGTTATGCTAGAGTAGTTTTCCAACAATTACCTGCCAGAAAATTGAGACACAAGACAAAGTCTCGCTGCTTTTCCTACTACATTGTTCTCATCACTTCTCTCTGATTTCAGCTGGATGTTGAACTGTGAGACATACCTGACAAGGCAAATCACTACCAGCATCTTTCCTATATTTTCCGAAGTTTCACCTAGGTCTCCCCCTGTGCTCCTACCTGTGACATGAGGGTGCTTCATCAGGAGCAGCAGGGAGTATCTCAGTGTTGTGCTTGTCGTTTCTGTCCCAGCACCAAATAAATTAGATGCAAGTATTGTCAATCCTTCATTAGTAAATTCCGATGGCTCCTTGTGATTTTCCTGCTCCTAAGATTTGATGCAATTATATTATTTACCAGCACACGTGATGACAGTGAATTCAGTATCTCACAGTGGTATGAAGTTGGAGAGTAAAGGAATAAGAGCAATGCACAATTGACAATGGGATGGTGACTAGTTTAGACTAAGTAAGGCTTCAGGCTTCCTGGGCTGTCCTGACTCTAACTGATCTGGTGCTGTGACTGTATTTGAGGTCATGAAACTCATCATTTATTTAAGCTACTAATAACTGAATTTTCTCTAAATATTAAAAGATTAGAAAATTGAATACTGCAAGTAAGAAAGTTAGGGACATAGGTGTTGTAAGCCTGAAGCAAAATCTGCAATTAAACTTTTTTTTTTTTTTTGCAGTTGATGCTATTGAACAGTGTGTGGGCATTGTCCTTGAGCTTCTTTTCTCAAGGCTAGTGCTATACCACTTGAACCACAGCTCCACTTCCCACTATTTTCTGTTTAATTTGGAGATAAGAGTCTCAAAGACTTTTATGTCCAGGTTGCCTTCAAACTTTGATTCTTAGTTCTCAGCCCCTTGATAGTAGTTTTACAGGGTTGGCTTCTCATTGCAATTTAACTTCTTGTATCTATCACACATTGGCATATGCTCAATATTGCTTGTGAAAATGCTAAAAAGCAACAAAACACTAGGAGTCACAAAGAATGAGAATGGATTCATAAAAACCCGATGAGTCAGCAGATGGGAAGCACCAAGTCAGGTGGTCTAGGGAACCTGAGTAGGAATGACTAGGAATGCATGAGCTGAAGTGACACTAATCATGAAGACAAAACGTGATCACATTAACTTGTCATTGGAACAAAGGAGAGAGGATGGATGAAGCAGTGCCAAGGACTGAGAAGATGGCCCTAAACCAAGTTGTCAACAAGGCTGCAGTTTTAGATATTGAATGAGAAAATCATTAAATGGTCAAAATACATCATTTTCTAACTGGTCCCTGGGCCAACATTAAATCCATCATGCTTTTGTAATCTCCAGATGACTTACAGTATGTCTAGTAATATGTTATTAAAACAATGAAAATGAGCAGATCCTCTCAACATTTGTACTTTCTTGGAAAAGGCTCATCTCCTTTGACTTTATCAACATCACATGCTTTGAAAGCTGGTCAAGTTAAACAAACTTTGGTAATATCTACTTTATGTACTTTTCTATGATCATCAAATTACAGCTACTCTTAAATCTTGAGGTCAACTTACTCTAGCATAGTATATTCAAACACCAATATTAAGGCTTCCATCTGTCATAATAAATTTGGAGAGTTAATAGTTGCAGGTCACATAGACTATTGTACTCTAGGCTATATAAGTGTTGAAAAATTAATGGAAATCTAAATGAATGAAAATCTAATGATTCCATGTCATGGACTAAAACACTAATTTTATCTCATATGCTATCATCAAGCAGGAGAAGTTAATACTTCTAAGATAAGTAAAAGAGAAGAGAGTCTGTCATGAATAGATCTACCATACAAGAAGTGCTAAGGGGAATCAGTTTTCAAGTAGAAACTAAAGCATATTCAACAATAAGTTCACACCAAGTCAAGAAATACATATCCTTGTTAAATATAACCATACAGAAAATCTGAATGTTAATTATACTACATTTTTATTCAACCTCTTTTTAGATTTTATATATTTTTAAGGGAAATATAGGAGGCAATAATCATAGATGAATTATATGGATACCTAATGTATTAAAGATGTAAAGTGTGACAAAAACAACCAAAGAAGGATGCAATTTTAGGGAGGAAGATTAAAAGTGTTCTCAGATACTAATTCTCTCTAATTTCACAGTTGATTGTCATAAGTGTGTTATAGTAATCCCATGGTAAATAATAAGGATTCAAATTCGCTTAGCTTATTACAGTATATTATATATGTATATAATATCTATATTATCTATGCATTATCTATATGTATTTTACATATATGTTACATATACAATATACTCATCATATCTTTATGTGATAAAACATAAGGAAAACCTTTAAAATCTATATACAGAAGATGAATTAGTAAACATAACAGAAAAGGTGAAATTGATTAAATTACATTATATGCATCAGTAACATATCACAATAGAAGCCTTTGCACAATAAATTTGTTAATAAAAATGTGAAAAGCATAATAAAAGGATATTGTGATATGTCTATTTTTAAATACCACAATTAAAAATTCTTTATAAGAAAGGTTAACCATGACCAATTAAGGATTATTCCAAAATTATCTCTTCAAAACCAATTCTGACTTAGAAAACATGCATAATATTTACATATTCTATTCTATACAGTATATAATAATGACACCCATCTTTACATAATGACACATATTTTGTAGGAAAATTGTTTCTATTTACCTGCTTTGTGCATTCTGCTTCTCCTTATATTATTTTATATAAAAAGAGTAAATGTATTCTAATTATTTGAGAAATTAATTTTAAGTTTCCCAGGATGCTTGGTGTAGCTTCCTTTATACAACTGATAACTTACTTTTTCAAGCACTGCTGGTCTGATGGTTTAAACATTTCAAGTAACACAGACTATTTAATATGTCACAGAATGCTCAAGGATTCAAATAAATGTAATTTTTGATATCTTACCTGTTTCTTCTTAATCAGGAAACAATCAATCAAGTCTCTTGGATTGTTAACATCCAGTGATTCTTCATGGTCATTTATTTTCTTCAAAATGTAACTATTTAAATCATCAACATTTTTTAGTAATATTTTATGACTTCCTGGTAGACAATCAATGAGATCAGGGAAAAGGTTGTAGATCTAAAAGCAAAAGTAATAAGTTATTAAATATCTTTGCATATAAATACTATATACATATTATAGAAAACTTGGCTGTAAATAAAAATGACACATGGCTTCCATCTTGAAGGGAATTTTCGATGGAACATATAAAATGAGAGGGCCAAGATGCTCTAAAATTTAGTCTCATGATAGAGTATCTAACCTCTCTGTGATCACATAGTTATTAACTTTTACAGAGTTTAAGACATGCCAAACTCTATAAAACATTGTGAAGATTTTTTTTTTTGGTCGGTCATGGAGCTTGAACTCTGGGCTTGGGTGCTGTCCTTGTGCTCTTCAGCTCAATGCAAGCTCTCTACCGCTTGAGCCATAGCCCCACTTCCATTGTGAAGATTTTTATAGTTTAATTTTGTCATTTCTCCCCAGGCTACCTCTTCATCTAGGATCACAGTGGAATCAGCAAACCCTCTGACTCTACTCAGTGATTCCTAGTAGTTTTTGTTGTTGCAAATATGCTTCCTTTCTGAGGAAAAATACTTCTGCTCAATAATAGCTTGAATATGAGATGTCTGAAAACAAACCTATGGGAAATGTAAGCTTTCAGTAAGCACCTGGACATCAACTGATCCACCAGGCATCTATCAGGACCTGAACAAAGCAATTTATAGGAAAAATCCCTTTGGGATTTAATGGGAAATATCAAATTAATTGCTTGAGTTCATTAGCTTGAGTAAATCCTAAAGGTTTAGACATCTTTCTCATCTGATTATATTGTTTTTCTTCCATTTCTATTATCAGTTAGCTGTCAAAGGTTCTCATTTTGACCTGTCCATATAAAAATAAAATGCACTTTTCCTTTTGGTGTCAATACCAGGGTTTGAACTCAGAGCCCCAGACTCTTGCTTCACTTTCTTGGTCATGGCTTGTTTTTGCTGACTTTTTATTTGGGAGATGGATTCTGTCAGACTTCTCTGCCCTGGCTGGCTCAAATCCCTGATCTTCCAGGTCTCAGTCTCCTGAGTAACTAACATTTTAGGTTTAAGCCAACAAGGCCCAGTTTTACAATATATCTAGATGAGACAATAAATCTAGACTCCTCTGATACTCTCCCTCATCATTTCCTTCCCTGCTTCCCAAACCAATTTCAACAGGCTTCATTTTGGAACTGCAGAAAATGAACTAGACCTTATCGATTAACCTGAAGTAATATCAATTGAAAGTTTATCAAGGATCTTAATATAAAACCAGAAACTTTGAAGCTACTACAAAAATAGAATAGGGAAAATGATAGAAAGTGTGGTCATAGACAGTAACTTCCTGAATGGCACTCTACCATTCTTTAGGTAGCACTGTTGGGTCCAAGTATTCACCTTACTAGTGGCTCTTTATTTAATTTGGGTCTGTTGAAAAATAAAAAAAAGATAAGTGTTTTCTTAGGAAGAAAAGATCTTGGCTTCACCTGCATCCATGGTGAGCTCCCAATCTTGACATTCTCATTCAATTTCTCCATCAAGTTCAGGAAGTTCTGGTCTTTATAATCAAAACGATTCTGGAAAACAATGGAGCAGATGACATTGCAGGGAGCACAGCCCAGGATGAAGGTGGGGTCACAGGGTGAGCCTGAAGAGTTAGAAACAAATGAAATATGCATATGAAATACTGTACTTAGCCTTTGTCATCTTTACCATTTTATTACTATTTTACTTGTCAATTCCTCTAACAGCCAAATATCCCACTTGAATTAAACCTGCATATCTTTAACCTGGAACCTGAGTTGGCCAGTACAAAACAAATAGCAAAATAATGTCAGTTCATACTAATTGCCTTTACCTATAGTCTTTCAATCAGATGAATGCTATTTTGGAAAAAGAAGACTTTTACATACCTAATAGTCAACCATTCAGAGTAGCAATATATCTGTTTCCAAAACCTATAGACTACACAAAAGTGAGAAGGATGAAGATGGAGTATCTGGTGTCTATAGCTTTTTTGAATTACCAATGGACAGAAACTAAAGAGAGATTTTACCAGAGTTCAAGTACTAGAATGAACCAAGATAAAAAGCAGAATGCTTTCATGTTTTATGAAGAAAAGGGGAATAACTAATTTTTTAATTTTTTATTATTATCTTTAAGTAGTTGTACAAAGAAGTTCCCATTCTAGAAATCAGTATATGAATGTCTAACAACATTGTGACCCATCGCTCCTAACCCATCTCTTCTCTCACTAATATTACTAATTTAGTAATAACTAAATTTAAGCCTGTTAATAACATAAATGTCAGGGAAGGCAAACAAAAATGTAGCATTAATAAATGGGAGGTTGTTTTTAATTTCAAAAATAATAAGTAAATTTCCTCTCCCTAAGGAATAAGTAGACACTAAGTCTAATCAAACACAAAATTGAATTTATGGATAGGGCTGAATTTTTGGAATTCTACAATAAACAATATGTACATATATATTTAAATTTGTCTGCCTATGAGGTTCTATTATTTGACAGGTTAATTAAAGAAAACATTATTTTTGGCACTCTGTACAATGAAATGGCTATGAGCAAATCATCAACGTGTAAAATGCTACTGAGTTTTGAAAGTAAATAGTCATGAATTAAAGACATTGTGAATTGATGTGGTTATTTGGATTAAACAAGTGTCATTGAGCTGGTTGCATGTATGTAGGCTAGTTAATGATTGAGATGAGTCTAAGCTCTCAGAAAAATTTTATTATAACTATGCAGGGGGCAGTTATTTTGGGAAGTTGTTGAGATTTGCTATGACTGCAGGTGTGATATTCACAGATTAAGTCTGATTTAAGTCTTTCATTTTATTTGGAACAATGAATTTAAAAAGCCAGGTTATGTGGAATCCAAGTGGACAATGTAACTATAGGTTAGTAGATTTGTTAAGTGAGTAATTAACAGAAGATTTTTAACATAAAATCCAATACACATGGAGAAAATGTGACAGACAAAGTTGAAAATTGAGCTACAATACACTAAAAGAAGACTGGATAAAGAACTGATCATAATAGTTGAAATACAGCTAATTGAATCATTAAATCAATGTGTGTATTTTACAGATTCATGATTGAGCACATAATGGCTCAGAACATATAAATAAAATACGAAAGTTTGGGGTAAGATAAATAATTAATGTTGGGGTATAGCAATTGTGTTTTCAGAGAAATAATTTTTTAGATGAATTTTATTGAGACAATAAAGCAAATAAAATCTTATCTTACACCACTCCATTACTATCCAAAATTCTGGCATGGGTACTGAGAAGTCAATGATAATGAGCATACCATATAGTTGCATCTTTGTTGGGGGGGTCTCTGAAGGTAGACAGGGTCATTACCACCCTGTTCATTTAGCAAGCACGATCATATAATGGCTACATTACGTACCCTCTATTATGCTAAGTGGGAAACATTGCTCCTTAACTTTTCAGAAAAGAAACTCAAAATATCTATTTAACCAGACACTGGTGTGTTAGGTCTGCCCAGGAGGCCAGAGACTAGAGACCCATTCAGTTGGTTCTCTCTTCTTGAATTCTAGAATTCCCTGCCCAGCATCTGTAACCCAAGCAACTGGCATGCCTGGGTGCAGTGTGAGGTCCTCCAGATGCTGAGATCATCTCTGCTTACACCATGGACACATTCCTTCCCCCGCCCTCCCCTATATAATTTTTCTCCTCCCGCCATTATTTCTATTGCTCTGCCCAACCCCATTTTGTGAGGCTCAAGGTTGCTTTCTCCCTCTCTCAATAAACAACACTCTTCCCTTCAACCACTTGAGAGTTTCCTTTTGGCAATCCTTGTATGGTGTTGTTCATGAAGAGAGCCCTAAGTACTCAGGGGGCTGAAATCTGGGGATTGTGGTTGGGAACAAGCCTAGGCAAACAAATCACTGCAAATCTAGGACACCTATCGTGTCTCACCAGCTAGAAGCTTGAACTGGAGGGATAGCTCAAATGGTAGAGCACCAGCCATGATCTGGGCAAGAGTTTAAAGCCCAGACTTCAAACCCCAATTATGCCATAAAACAGAAAAGGAAATTTACATTTATGATTTCTGATTAGAAAACAAAAGAATCCATTTCTGAAACAGAAGGGACTTAATGGCGCCTTTTATATTCCTCTCTAAAATAGTGATATAAAGCAGCTCCCACCCTTGGTTTTCCTCAACTCCTCCACGAGGCAGCGGGCTTCCTCTTGAACACGCTCTTCAATGCTCCTCTTCCCCATCCCAAAATTCCGCAAGGTCATGAGTGAGAAGCGCCTCATCTCTCTCCATGTGTGTCCATTGCTGAAAATAATTCCTAAATGAAAGGAAGCAGAAACATGGATGGAGAAGTCAAGCAAGGAAAAGGAAGCCGACAGATGGCAGGTACAGGGATGGCCAAGCTTTGGCTCTTTTCCCATCCTCCTTATCAACACATCTTCTGCCCACACACAAATATACACACACATGGATATGTACGCTTACCAAGGCCTCTGTTAGCTTTTTCAGCCAATGGGAACCTGCCTCTTCCAGAGAACTCCTCTCCATGGTCAATCAGAGCTTCCTTCACTGCTTCATATCCATGCAACACCACAGTGGGCTTCATGCCCAAATACAGAGTGAACACAGGGCCATAGACTTTGGAGAACTGGAAAATGAGAAAAAAAATAGTAGCAAAAGAAGTCACTATTTGCTCTTCAGAGTGAACCTGAGCAAAACTGATACCATTATTTTATTTTTGTGTTTCTTTATTTTGGCAAACACAATTTAAAATATTTGCAAAGATCATATGTTACAGAGGAGGCTTGTTACAGCTGTCATTTAGAGATGGCCTGCACTGTGTCATGCACTGGAGCAGGGAGTTGATACTCCATTATAACTCATCTTCACATCAAAACACACACAAGCTTGTCATGATTCACCAAGAACAAAGCAGAGGGCTGTGGGATCTAAATTCATTTCTAGAGGCCCACTGATAATGAATAGACAACTTGTAGTTGAACTCTGCTTATTCAACAGTCCATGCTTGAGATATGTTTAATTATCATTTGTACACCAAACCAGAGGAGATTACTGCTTTCAGATAACTTCTGAAGCACTTATTCTTGAGAATCTTACTTCCTTTGACAAACAAGGAAAACTGGCAGTTTTTAGTCAGCACAGGTGCTTGTACAGGCAAGTATAGTTGGGATCTATTGGTATTAGAAACACAGGGTGTGCCCCACAGAGGCTGCCCCAGTACATGAATCATCTTCAAAAACAATTTCTCAACTAGCAACATTCTTTGCCCTAGACAAAAGTTTTATGCAAAAATTCAGGTGGACTCTGATACCGTCAGTGTTCCCCTAAATGGTCTCGTGTCTTTATGTTCTCTCATCCTCACAGATATTACCTATCAATCACTCACAGCTTCTCAGAGAAGTTAACTTTCAAAATGATGCTGAAAAAAATCAGTGTCTAATATGCTATATGACTTTTTGAATTGATCATTTAATCACAGAACTTTCCTTTCAAAGAACCTTCAGGAAAAAAATCATAAACTTCACTGTCTAACTAAGATGGGAAGAACCATCCATAACATTTGCAATTTTGTGGCTGAGATTAAAATAGCCAGTAACCCACTCACATAATTCATTACTTCATTCCATGACTAAAATACAAACTTGAAAAGTCACAAGCATGTAACACTTTATACAAGGATTTTGTTTTATGATAATAAATCATGCTATTCTACCTTCAGCAATACATTTAAAAGAAAAAACTATTCATTTATATCTGTCAGAGACCATTGGACAAACATTAAGAATACTTACCTTGGTTAAAGATTGAGTGATGTCTTTAATGTCAATCTGCAGGATATTTCCAATAATTGGGAAAGGAGTGGGACCTGGAGGGAGCTTCCTTCTCCCAGACTTCTGTCTCCATATTGAAAAGAGAAGAAGACAGGAGAGACCCAGCACCAGGACAACTACTGGACCCATTGAGGCCTTCTCTTCTTCTGAGAGTACTGTGAGCTTGCAGGGCAGACCTTTTATAATGCTCCCTGAGACTGTAGTGTGCCTCTTTAATGCTTTAGTCATGAATTAGGTAGAAGTTTACTTTAACCTCTCTTCTGATTAGACTTTGTCCTGATGATAGAAATAAAAGTAGAATGACCTGTACACATGCCCCTCTTTCCAGAGGGCTCAGAGCCAATTTTGATTTAGTTGCACTTGTTAGCGATCAAATATTGCTACTTAACGTACAAACCTACCTGCTTTCAATGTTCAGCTATGGTTGAGAAGTATTAAAGTCAACAACTTGAACATTATTCAAACATGGTATTCATTTTTAAACATTTTTGTTGCTATTCTAAGGTAGATGTACAGAGGGGTTGCAATTACATAAGTCAAATAAAGAGTATATTTCTTGATTCTCAGATTAGTGACACGTGGGGAAGTTTTGGAAATTAGGGTATTCTGTATTTTCCAGGAAATGTGTATTTAAACTTGTTTTTTGCTCTATACAACACTTCCAGATATGTTGTCGCTACTGAGACTCTTCAACAAGTTGGTAGACTTGTCCATTGTTATTTCTAACCAAATGTAAAACTCTTAGCATCAGTCATGCATTTTGAAAAGCCAAATATATATTAAGTACTGACTAAAAGTTGCAGGTCCTTGACCATTGTACAACAGAATAACAGAAAGCTAAGCTCATTATTATTTTTCTTTTTTCTAATGAGGTAACGGAGGAGCAGGAGTACAGGAGAACTGTGGATGCCACGTGACTTATAGACTTCATTCACTAGATATTCCTCTCTCCACATGACTGCACCTCCCCTTTGATTGTACCCTGGCTCAGACCAGCCAGCTTTCAGCTTCCTAGTATTCAGTTTGTTGAACTGTTTGCTAAATGTTCAAGGAGTTATACCAGAAAAACCAGGCTTTTTCAGCTTGACTGTGTATGTACTCCTGTGCATGCTTTAATATGTGTTTATATTTTAAATGTAATTTCCATATAGTAGATAAATCAAGCACTCCATCTCTCTCAGGCTGATTTAACTCACTCAGCATGAATTTTTTTCTAGGTCCATCCATTTCTCTGTAAATGATGCAATATTATTATTCCTGATAGATTACTAATACATATATATGCATGTCTATGTATAGTTTATGCGTGTGTAAGTGTGTGTATGTTACATTAACTCATCATGGGCTCTTATGTATGCATTATCTCTTGTCTCTGCTGACTTTCTTGCTGGTTTTTCCTCTGATTTAGAGGCATCCATGCATGGAATGTATTCCGGCTTCAGTGCCCACTGTGTGCCTTGGGGATCTATCTCTACAGTCTATGTAACAACTTTTCCCTCTGTATGGCCTCAGCACTCTTGATAAATCAAAACTTCTTTCCATAGCACTCACGTTTATAGCAGTTCTGTTAATAATTAGGTATGAGAATATACAGTGTATACTGAATGTTTCTATAGGAAGAATAGTGAGCTATGTCACCCATCATCATCTTATCTCTTTTATTTTGTGTGTGCCAGCTCTAGAGTCTTGAACTTAGGACTTGGATGCTATCCCTAAGTATTTGTGCTCAAAGCTATTGCCCTACCATTGAAGACAAATCTCTAGTTCCATTTTTTTTTGTTAGGAGTGTATTAGAGATAAGAATCTAATGGACTTTCCTGGTTTTCAACAGCCGTTTTCAGATCTCAGCCTCTGAAGCTATATATATGTACTCAGGGCCTCTCACTGTCTAGAAACGTTAGTGATCCATATACTCAACCCTCTTTAAACTTAGCTTTGAGATTGAATCATGTAATAGCTAACACAAACAACAAGGAGATAATTCCTCATTCCCATAAGAATTGTTATTCTTAATAAGAAAATAGATAGCAAGTGCTTGTGATATTTTGGATTAACTATAACTCTTGTACATACTGGTGTGAATATGAAGTAGTGTCAATATTCTGCAATATTATCTGTGAGCTCAGCAATTTTTAAAAAAGAACTATTGTAGGATCAAACAATCCCAATGCTTCTAAATTTCCACAGAAATGTAAAAATTATGTTGATGACATAACTCTAGCACATTTTACTAGACCTAAGCCAGAGATATTTTGCACAAGCACCAAAAAATAGGCTACATGTATATGATATAAAGCTAACAGATACACATATATAATCTTGTTTGTGAACCATGCATAAGTGGAAACATTACATGATTGGCATAATGTATTGGCATAAACATAATTATTGAAGTCCTTGAAATTGAGTGTTCAGAATCTGGGAAGAGTTGTGTGGAATGAGATTTTTGGGAAGTTCAATTAAGGAATAAAAACATATATTGTGAGTTGTGTGCCATTGGCCCATGTCTGGAATCCTAGATACTCAGGAGGCTGTGATCTGAGGATCATGGTTGGAAGCCAGCACTGGCAGGAAAGTCTATGAGACTCTTAGCTGCAATTAACTACCAAAAAGGCAGAAGTGGAGCACTGGGTCAAGTGGTAGCGCACTAGCCTTAGGCAAAAAGATTCCAGAATAGCACCCAGGCCCCGAGTTCAAGCCCCTGGACCAGTACAAGCACACACACACACGCCCCGAGTTCAAGCCCCTGGACCAGTACAAGCACACACACACACACACACACACACACACACACACATGCACGCACGCACACACACACACACACACGCACACACACACGAACACACACAAGATAAAAGCCCATCATATCCCGGAGACCCCAACGTGGCACAGAAACAACAGGAGTCGTCCTAACCCTGTCCAACCGAAAAGAGAGAAAGAATCTCCACACACAAAACCCCAAGAGAAAGACAACAAGAAAAGCTGAACCAGCGAGAAACACAGGAACTGAGGAAGAAACAAGAAAAAAAAAAAAAAAAACAACTCCCAGAGACTGCATATACAAACAGGGTAACTCGTGACATCGCCGCCCTCCAGGCGCCAGAGCCCAGCCCAGATCCAGGCCAAGCCACAAACACCGCCCTGGGCTGCTGGGGACTGCTGGATCATCAGTGGACTGCAGAACCCAGACGCAGAAAACCCCCACAGAGACGAACCTGGACAGCACAGACAGGCTGAGACCCCAGGGCATTTCCACAGCACTGCCAGTCAGCCCATAACCAGTCCCAGGATCAAATCTTCCTGCTCCAGGGGAGCAGATCCGCCCAGAATCTGGAGGACAGCCCTTTCAAGACAGCCCCCACAGAACCTGCCAAGCCTGGGAACCAAGAAGGGGCAAAGGCAACTGACAAGGGAACCAACCCAGAACCAAGTAAAGACTGCCACCTACTGACCCAAAACAGTCAGAGCTCGGGAGTCCAGTTTGATAATCCCTGATCTTCAGAGGAAAATCATAGCGAAAAATTACAGTTTCATCAACAATCAAGACAACAAATCATCTCATCCCTCAGGGAAAAACTGTAGTGAAAGCAAAGAAGAAATGGAGGACAAACGTTCTATCCAAGAGATGATAAAGTAAATGGCCCAAGAATTAAAGTGAGAATTGAATCAGTAATTCAAAGAACACAGAAAAGAAATATCAAAAGAATTCCAGGATCTCAAAAAAAAAAAAAGATGCAACCAAGAATAGATGCAGTACACACATCATTAAAAGGTGAAATTAACACTTTAAGAACCAATATAGAAATCATAAGTGGATCAATTTCGACCATGCAAACCACAATGGAATCCATAGTTAACAAACCAAATGAGATGCAAAATAGAATATCAGGCACTGAAGACAAAATGCAGCAGATGGAGAAAAAAGTCACAGATTTGGGGAAAAATTCTCAAAATTTACCAAAGGGAAATCTAAGAGCATGCAGACAATGCCAAGAAATTTAATCTTCATATAATTGGGATGGATGAGGGAGAGGACTACCAGAATAGAGGGATGCAGCACTTATTCACTAAGATTATTGCCAAAAATTTTCCCAATCTTAAAAGATAAAATCTCACCTACATATCAAAACCATGTAGAAGACCTAGCAAACAGGATCCCAGGAGGAACACTTCTGAACACATCATAGTAAAAACACTAGACCTGAGTAACAAAGAGGCAAAATTGCATTGGCAAAATCAAAGAAGGAGCTGTACCTCAATGGAAGGAAAATCAGAATCACTCCAGACCTCTCCCCACCAATCCTGAATGCAAGGAGAGCCTGGAAAAGTACCATCCAAGCCCTGAGAACCAACACCTGCCAACACAAACTGGTATCTCCAGCAAAACTAGCATTCACAATCAACAGAGAAACTAAAAGTTTTCATAGTAAAGAAAAACAAAATCAATTCATAAGCACTAAGCCCCCACTACAAAAAAATACTAAGAGGGGGAATAGAGTCCAAAGAAAACAATCAAGATCATGGAGCCACATCAGACAGATGACTAGGAGACCAATTTAGTAAGCGCAGGAGGAAAGGAAAGAAGAAAAACAGGAAAGCAAGAAAATGGCAGGAAGCACAGTTTGCCTTTCTATAATAACCATAAATATGAATGGACTCAATTCACCAATCAAAAGAAAAAGAACTGCAGATTGGAACAGAAAACAAGATCCATCCATTTGTTGTCTTCAAGAGACCCATCTCACAGCCAAAGATAAAAACAAACTCTGAGCAAAGGGATGGAAGAAGATCTTCCATGGAAGTGCTCCCAGCAAGAAGGCAGAAGTTGCCATCCCGATACCTAACAAAATAAACTTTTTATTAAAATCAATACAAAAAACAAAGCTGGGCACCGGTGGCTCATGCCTGTAATCCTAGCTACTCAGTAGGCTGAGATCAGCAACAGATTCCTGTTGCTCAGGATAGATATCTAGGAGCAGTGTGGCTGGGTCATAGGGGAGCTCTATATTTAGCTATCTGAGAAAACTCCAGACTGCTTTCCAAAGTGGTTGTATCAGTGTACATTCCCACCAGCAATGCAATAGGGTTTCTCTTTCTCTGCATCCCCGCCATCATTTGTCCGTGACTAAATTTAGGTTGTGGGCCATTCTGACTGGGGTAAGGTGGTATATCAAGGTTGTTTTTATTTGTATTTCCTTTGCGGCCAGGGCTGATGAACATTTCCTCGTGTGTTTCTTTTCCTTTTTTATCTCTTCTTCCAGAAGTCTCTCATTAGTTCCCTTGCCCATTTAATGATTGGTTTGTTAGATTTGAGAGGGATTATTTTCTTGAGTTCCTGTATATAATGGATATTAGGCCTTTGATGTTGCTGGTAAATAATTTTGTCCAGTTGGTTGGTTGTCTTTCTCATCTGTCAGTTATGTCTTTAGCTGTGTAGAAACTTTTTATTTTGAGGTAGTCCCATTTGTTGAGTCTCTCTCCAATTTGTTGTGACCCTGGGACTCTGTTCAGGAAGTTCCTGCTTGTGCCTGTAAGTTCAAGTGTCTCTCCTACTCTGTCCTGCAGAGTTTCAGAGTTACAGATTTGATGTTAAGGTCTTTAGTCCATTTTGAGTTGATGTTAGTGCATGGTAACAGGCTGGGGTCCACTTTTAGTTTTTGCATGTGTCTGCCCAGTTTTGCCAGCATCAATAGTTGAAGAGGCTATGCTTCTTCCACTGTATGTCTTTGGCTCCTTTGTCAAATATCAGCTGAATACAGGTCTTGATTTTATTTCTGGATCTTCTAATCTATTCCATTGGTCTTCCAGTATGTTCTTGTACCAATTCCAAGGTGTCTTTGTTATTATGGCTCTGTAGTAGAGCTTGAAATCTGGTATCATGATCCCCTTGTGTTGTTCTTTTTGCCTAGAGTTGTCTTGGCCATTCTAGGTCTTTTGTTGTTCCAAATGAATTTTCGGGTTGTTTTCTCTATTTCAGTAAAGAACATCATTGGGATTTTGATGGGGGTTGCATTGAATTTTTCTATCATTTTTGGCAGTCTGGCCATTTTCACAATATGGATTCTGCCTATCCAAGAACATGGAAGGTCTTTCCATTTCCTGGTGTCCTCTTTGATTTCTTTCTTTAGGTTATTATACTTTTCACTAAATAGGTCCTTTACCTCTTTGGGGGGCGGTTATTGTGAATGGGTTTGTTTCCCTGATTTCTTTTTGTACATAGTTGATGTACAGAAAGGCAACTAATTTTTGTGGGATAATTGTGTATCCTGCTACATAGTCCAAGTGTTTTATATGTTCAAGGAATTTGGGAGTGGAGTTTTTCAGGTTGCTAAAGCATAATATTATGTCATCTGCAAATAGGCGTAGTTAAATTTCTTCCTTCCCTATATAGACCCCTTCTGATATTTTTCCTCAAACTAGAGGTTTGAGTCACAGCTCCACTTCTGGTTTACTGGTGGTTAATTGAAGATGAGGGTCTCACCCACTCAACCATTTTTCTTACCCCAGGTTCACTTCTAATCAATCCTCAGATCTCAGCCTCCTGAGTAGCTAGTATTGTAGGCATGAGGCACTGGCACCCCACTAATGATGTGACCTTTGACATCTGCCTTACATCTGTCACTTACATACCATGAGGAAAAGCAGTGATCTCTCTTCAAAAGTTTACTTTTTTACACAAAGAGAAACATTTTCAACAATGAGAAAAGTATGCTTTCAAATGATGTTGACAGTCAATGAAAATCTGAATATGTTCTTTGACACAAAGAGTACAAGAAATGACATGAACTGTGGTCTGTGTTTTCATGTCTTTAGGGAAAAATATATCATTGCCAAAAGTATTAATCATTTTATGGTTTTGCCATACTAGCATATTAGTAAATCAGCATTAAATATTAGCACATGTGGTGGTGAATAAGACTATTATAAAGCACAGGGGACTATAGATGTGATAGTGCAGTGAACAGGAAACCATCCAAAATGGAGAATGGATCTTCCTGGATCTGTAGAGAATGGGGAGATGTGAGAAGGGAGGACAGGAAAGTACTGTAGGCTGAGAAAATGGGGAGTTGGAATGTATTAAAATGCAAAAAGCGTTGGTTGAGGGTCTGGGAAGGTGGCTCAGTGGTAGAGTCTTGCCTTGCATTCATGAGACCCTGGGTTTGATTCCTCAGCACCACATGAGCAGAAAAAGCCCGGAGTGGCACTATGGCTCAAGTGGTAGGGGTCTAGCCTTGAAAGAAAATGCTGCGGGACAGCACCTAGGCCCAGAGTTCAGGACCCACAACTGACAAAAAAAAGTGTTCATTGAATATTTTCCTGGGGACAGATCACTAGAGCAATGTATTTTCTTAGAAAAACACATATGTCTCTATCTCTAGAACATACAAAGTGTTTCATGGAAACCTGAACTCAAAGTTTTTATAAATAGAATAATGAAACCTTGATTAAAACTCTTACACATCAAAATCTATTATTATTTTAATTTCTCACCAACACTTCATGAAGGACTTATTAGCATCACCAATTAATATATGAAGAAACTAGGTCTCCAATAGTTTAAGTAACTCAGCCACATGGGTACTTAGTGACCGAGTCAAGATTTGACTTCTGAGTTCACTGGGAAAGCAGTGCTTCTCACCACTACTTCCAAGTGATGAATTCCACTTGGAGTGTCAGGTAGATCTATGTCTCTATAGATATAAACGTTTGGAGGAAATCCCAAAGTACATGGTCACAGGCCTTCTTGGTAAGTATGGACAATACTAAGAAAGAAAGAATGGGAATAAGCCTACAGGTTGAGGAAAAATCATATTAAATCCTCATTTCAACCACGGGGAAGAAATACGATTGGAAGCTTAATTGTATTCCAGAAGTATGACTCCTCTCTTTAGCAGAGAACCTAACTAACTTAATAATTCAGCACCCTCCAAATTGGCATACAGAGAATGAGAAAACAGAGAAAGGGAGAAGGGAAATTTTTAAAAAGAGAATGCATCATGTAGAAATACTTAATAAGAAGTTAACATGAAGCTGGTGATCTGTATTTCTTTTAAATATAATTTAGTTTGGTGTAGTTTGCCTTTGATTTTTTTTAAAGACAGGATCTTAAAAATATAGCCCAAATGGGTTATCAACTCAACATTCTTCTGTCATAACTTCTTGTGGTGGAATTACAGGTGTGTACTGCTATTATCAGATTAAAAAAAATAGTTCAATGATGTACTAGTTAAGATTATGTGTTAGTAGACAAATATCTGCTATGCATTTGGTAATCTTTGAACAAAATATTGACACTTTCTTTTGCCAGTTACAAATGAAATGCCTTATACTCTCACACTTACATACATGCAGTCATTCCTTGCTTTGAATTTTTTTTTTTTTACAAAAATTTCAGACAAGGCTTGGAAGGTGGCTCAGTGGTAGAGCGCTTGCCTTGCATGCATGAGGCCCTGGGTTCAATTCCTCAGTACCACATAAGCAAAAAAAAATAAAAAATAAAAAACAAGAAGTGGCACTGTGGCTCAAGTGGTAGAGTGCTAGCCTTGAGCTGCAGAGCTGAGGGACAGTGCCCAGGCCCAGAGTTCAGGCCCCATGACCAGAAAAAAATCCTTTTTTTCAGACAAATAGATTTGTGCTGAAGAAGGCCTGGCCTGCATACACCTGTTTTTATTCCTAAGCACCATTTTACAGAACTTCAACCTGAAATCTCTCGTGGAGCCACAGGACCTCGATACCACTCCAGTTCTGAATGGGTTTGTCTCCTTGCCACCATCATACCAGCTGTGCTTCATTCCAGTGTACAGAAGAGCTCTGCTGTCTGGCTCCAGCTGTGCAGCAATCTGCAGTTCCCTCCTCTGAGCCATCACTCACCAACTTCCCCTGCCAGGAAGGCTTTCCTGTCCTCCCTTCTCACATCTCCCTTCTCCCTCCAGATCTTGGAAGATCCATTCTCCATTTTGGATGGTTCCCTGTGTCACTGTACTGTCACATCTATAGTCCCCTGTGCTTTATAATAGTCTTATTCAACACCCCACATGCTAATACTTCTCTAATGCTGATTTACTAATTTGCTAGTATGACAAAACCAAAAACTGATTACTATGTGACAACACTGACTCCTTTCTCTCTATATTAACCATAACAAATATTATTTTTCATGCCTGGGTCGTTCTTGGACTGTCCTACTTTGTTCAAAATCCAGTGAAGCAATGAAACAAAATAGAGTGCCATGTTGTCCACATTACGGCAAGCACTGGGAATGGGAAGGGGAAGATGGTAGGAAAACTCCTTGGCTATGTCACCTGTCATGTCTGGAGATGTGGATTCAATAAACAAAAGCAATGACCAGAAGCAGCTCCTCCTGGAGGAAAATACTCTGTGACACAGACATAGACAGAAATAAACATTAAAAACTAGGGTTCGTGTATTTGCTTGGCATTAGTGTGAATACAAAATAAAAACTGTAATATTGTTGTCAACAGATGTTTCCAACTGAAAGCCAGATACGAGTTTATGTTTTTATATTACTAATCACCTGTTCTAGTACATTTATTGGCGTACATCAATTGTACAATTTGAGGTGCTTCATACGTGTGTACAATATACTATGAACATGTCATTTTTTCCTTCATTTTCACAATACTAAAGTTTAAATTCAGGGCCTGCTCACCTGGCTCTCATCCTGTAGGGAGTTTGGGGAACTGCTGAGGTGGTAGGTCCTGCCTAACAGCAGGCTTCGGTTTTTCTGTTTCTGTCTTGATCTTGTCTCGTCCTGTTTTCTTAAGAATTAGTACACCGTGTAGTGGGGATCCTTCTTTAGTGTGTCATGGTTCCAACTTTATACTTTGGGCTTTCTTATGGGAAGAGAAGGGGGGAAGTGCAGGTGGCCCTGGGCCTGGTTTGGACCCTTAGTTAACCTTTGGAAGCTTATCTTCCACCAAAAAAATCACAAATGAAGCTGTGGCTCAAGTGGTATAGTGCTAGTCTTGAACAAAAAAGCTCAATGTCACTACCCAGGCCCTGTTCATCAGCACACTGACACACACACACACACACACACACACACACACACACACACTCAAATAATATATATAGATACTTGAATGCTACCTTCAGTCTACCTTTGGCTAAAAAAAGATCATTTCCGTGTTATAACCCAGGCCTCATTTTTTGGATAAGGATATACCACTGCAAGGACTAGAGATGAAGTCATAACCCATAAACCCCAAGTCTCAGAAGATGCTACGTAGTTAAAACTTTCAGTTAAAACATGTTAAAATTTCTTTCAGTTTGTACTATTTTTCAATATTCATATTAATCACTGACTTTCAAAACAAATAAGAGTTTCATAATGGCAGTATCCATTGATTAAAATGAGGGTAAAGACCACCTTGTGTTTTTCATCTTGACAACTTGTAAATACTTTATGATGAATGAACTCTTTTTCCAGAACAAAACTAAGCAGTAACTTTTTGAGTTAATTCATCAAATAGTGTTTGCAACTCATGGAGCTCTGAACTCTAAGCCATTGCAATATAGTTCAGGACTGATAGAACAAAATCTTTTATTTTGGATGAACTACATTTGATGACTCTATTGTAGATTATCTACCTTATTCCCTATGAGTATTCCCACTCTTCTCTTTATGTCATGATGCAAAGAAGGATTTTGAAGAGTTTTACAATAGATAAATGATATTTGACATACTGCATGTTCCAAGAAATATATCTAGTTACCTGATTTAAATACTGTATAGAGTATACAATTATTAAAAACCTAACATGGAGCTTGGGTCCAGTGGCACTTGCCGGTATAATTAACTACTCAGAAGGCTGAGATCTAGAGGACTGCAGTTTGAAGCCAGCCTCCGCAGACATGTACATGACACTCCATCTCCAAAATTACTAGTAAATCAGGCTACAGGGATATTTCAAGTAGTAGAACAACACCAAAGACAGTATGCCAACCAAGGATGGAATCCTGAGTGCAAACTCCAGTTCCACCAAAAGTAAAAACATGGGTTCCATAAATATAATTTTTTATTTTGTGTATTATTTTAAATATCAAACAATCATATCCAATTTTTCCATATTTTGAAAGTTTGACTGGCATATTTTTCAACAGGAAAACAGCAAGTTGTACAAAATGCTTTTTTAGGGGCTGAGTAGCAGGTCCTAGGGATCAATGCAGGGCCTGGGCACTGTCCCTGAGTTTTTTGTTCAAGTATAGTGCTTTATCAGTTGAGCCACAACACCACTTCTGGTATTTTCATGATGAATTGGAGATAACATTCTCATGGACTTTCCTGTCTGGTCTAGCTTGGAACCCCAATCCTCTGAGCTCAGCCTCCTGAGTAGCTAGGATTATAGCCATGACCTTCCAGTGCATGTTTAGTATGCTCTTATAGTGAGACAATTTTATGGAAAACTATATATAATGTATGCTTATGTCCTGTATAAATACATTTGTATATATAAACAGGCATAACGATTCACTGATACATGTACAGATTGTGTATGCATCTAGGCCCAAATATATGAGATTAAAAATTCGTATGTACATATGACCATATAAGATGAGGCTAAGCAAAATAAACCCCAAGATATGGGCACAAAAGGTTTTTCTTTGTTGTTGTTGTTTTTAATGTACTGTGTGATTTTTTTGTTTGTTTCTTTGGTATGTTCTTCCCCCTATGATATATCCCCTGTTGTCAGTGTATTTGATTTTGGTACCCTGCATCTTGTATATACTTTTACATAATTTGGGGATGGGGAATGGCAAAATGCTGAAACGAGGACACAGGGTAACCCTGTCACAAGACACTGTTGGAAATGAACTTCACAACATCTGTGGAAGGGAGGATTGGGGGAGGTGGGAGAGAAAAGGGATAGTAGAAGTAAATCAACTAATGAGGTAACAATGGTCGAGACAAAATATACTCATTACCTTTCCCGTGTAACAGTAACCCCTTTGTACAGCATCTTTACAAAAATAAATAAATCCTGGGCCAAGGGGCTTCCTCTTGTGCATGAGTCCAGCATTGGTGAAGAATGACAGTAGTTCTCATGTGATTCATAGCAAGGTAGAAGGAAGGGAAAATTGTGTGTAAAATGCATAATTGTGAAAGTTTGAAAAATGAAATGGGAGGAGTGATTTCAGTGCCCTCATTATAATTATCATCACATTTATGTTGAGTGTAAAACAATGTGTACAAAGTAGAAAAACAGATGCAGGATATAGTCCAATCAATAGAGTTCTTGTCTAGGAAGAACAAAGCCCTGAATTTAAAACTTAGTACTTCTAAAAGTGAAGGAAACACTGGTATGGTCAAAGTAAATTGTATGCAGGTATGTGCCGCGGACTGGGTTCTGTCGGGACGACGGAGGACACCTAGGGGAGGAACCTGGAATAGGATGGGGAGATGGCAAACAGACAACTCACACACATTAGGAGTGGATGCTGAGTGCTGAGTGTGATTTAATGCAGAGGATAGCAAACTTTTATAACAGAAGTCTCCATAAGAAAGGGCAAAAGGTTACACAATCTTGCTGCAAGCCTTCGTTCTTGGATGGTCACCAGCTGGTCGCCTGAAAAGGCACTTGTTTCCGGCTTATCTCTAAGAAATATAATGGGTTTTGATGTTTGTCACCAACTAACCATTACCTTATTTCTATAGAGGCCTTAACTGTCCCATAAGATCTTTTTTGTTCCTTCTTTAATAGTAAACACCAAGGAGACTTAGATCTAGCAAGTCTCTTAGTAAATGAAAGAGTAATAGGAAGTTCTTTCTCCTAAGTAGTTATCTCAGCAATTGCCATACATTCTTTCTGTTCTAGCCACGCCTACAGCTTTTTGTAAGTTTCTTACAAACAATTCCTTCTGCTGAAGTGACTTTGTGAAACCCCCAATACTTTTATATTTACTTATAACTTGTCTACTAGCCTCCATAAGAGGGGTTTCAGGGTAGCACTTAACTCTGGTGAGTTAGTCATATTTTTAAGACACTCATCAGATATTGGAGTAGTCAACACTCTTAAGAAAGAGCTTTGTATAAGGGAATGCTGACAATGAGCAAGTACACAAAGCAGTAGAGGCAGTAAAAGATTAATAGGCACTCTTATGAGGGAAAGAAAGGCAGAAACACATCTTTCCCAGGGGCTTGGCAGCCTTTTCCCAGGAGTAGGCCTCTTAGAAGCCCTATTCTCCGAGGTAGACTTTGGTGAAGTCCCAAAACTTGGAGATAGGTTCCTGTAAAGCCCCATTCTCTGAGGTAGACTTCGGTGAAGTCCCAAAACTCAGAGATAGGTCTCTGAAATCCCTATCATGGTCTGATAGATGGTTTCCCATGCTAAGCAGACTCTACTGGAGTCAGCGTGGCAGGAATGAAACATCTCAAAATGTACAATTGATGTGCATAAATAAAAATAATGGAGCATATGATTATCAATATAAAAACATAAACTCATATCTGGCTTTCAGTTGCAAAGATCAATTGACAAGAAAATTTCACTTTTATTTATTTATTATTTTTGGTGGTTGTGGGGCTTGAACTCTGGGCTTAGGTGCTGTCCCTGCACTTTACAGTTCAAGGCGAGTGCTCTACCGCTTGAACCACAGAGGCAGTTCCAGTTTTCTAGTGCTTTCTTGGAGATAAGAGTCTCATGGACATTCATGCCCGGGCTGGCTTTGAACCTCGACCCTCAGATCTCAGCCTCCTGAGTAGCTAGGATTACAGGTGTGAGCCACTGGCCACCAGCTTTCCCTCTTTTTTTTTTTAACACCAACACAAAAGTAAAGACGTGAACACTAGCCTTTTACATTATTCTCTGTATGTCTGTGTCTTACAATATTTTCCTCAGGAAGAGACACTTGTGGACATTGCTTTTGTTCATTAAATCTGCATCCCTAGATATGACAGGTGACATCATCAAAGAGTTTTCCTACCATCTCCCCCTTCCCATTCCCAGTGCTTGTCGTAATGGGGTCAACATGGGACTCTAGTTTGTTTCATTGCTTCACTGAATTTTGAACAAAGTAGGACAGTCCAAGAATGACCAAAGGCATGATGTTTATTATGGATTATATACAGAGAAAGCAGTCTGACCTATCACATGGTAATCATTTTTTGGTTTTGTCATACTAGCTTATTAGTAAATCAGCATTAGAAAAATATTAGAACATGGAGTGGTGAATAAAACTATTATAAAACATAAGAGACTATAGATGTGATAGTGCAGTGACACAGGAATCCCACCAAAATGGAGAACAGATCTTCCTGGATCTGTGGGGGGGGTGTGGGGGGAGAGAGCAGATGTGAGAAGAGAGGACAGGAAAGCATTCCTGGCAGGGGAAGTTGGTGAGTGATACTCAGAGGCGGGAACTGCAGATTGCTGCACAGATGGAGCCAGACAGCAGAGCTCTTCTTTACACTGGAATGAAGCTCAGCTGGTATGATGGTGGCACAGAGATAAGCCCATTCAGAACTGGAGTGGTATCGAGGTCCTGTGAATCCACGAGAGATTTCAGGTTGAAATTCTGTAGAATGGTGATCAGGAATAAAAACAGCTCCATGCGGGCCAGGCCTTCTCCAACACAAATCCGTTTGCCTGAAATTTTTGTAAAACAAAAACAAGTCAAAGCAGGAAATGACTCCACCTATGTAAGTGTGAGAGTGTGAAGCATTGCATTTGTAACTGGCAAAAGAAAGTGTCAATGTGCCTTCAGTGAATTACCGAATGCACAGAGAGCAGGAAAGCTGTACAGATACCTGGAAATATGTAATCTTCACTAATACATTATCTGAGAATGGCAGCACAGGCACACACAAACTTGTAAGTCTAGCACAGGAGACTAATAGAGAGAATTCTGAGTTGGTAACTACTTTGGGCTACATTTTTAAGATCCTCTCTAAAACAAATCCAAAGAAAATCATACCAAAAAATTATATTATAAGAAAACAGATTACCATCTTCATGTAAGCATTTTATTAAGAATTTTTACATGAAAAATGCTCTTTAAAAAATTTTCCTGCTCTCCTCCCCTCTTTACTCTTTCTCTATGCTTGGTTGAGGATTGCCAAATTATTGTATCAGTTATTCTAATATGTTCCCTGCTAAAGGAAAAGATCATAATTCTGGAAGACCTTTTAGCTCCCAATCTTATTTTTTTCCTTTTTTCAACCTGAATGCTTACTTCCATTCCTTCTCTCTTAGTATTATCCCTACTAATCAGGAAGGCCTATGATCATATTTTGGGATTTCCTCTAAACCTTTGTATCTATAGAGTAATTAATATGTAGGACATAGACCTACCCATGACTCCAAGTAGAATTCATCACATATAAAGATAGTGGTAGGCAATACTGCTTTCCAAATCAACTCAGAAGTCAAATCTTGACACCGTCATTAACTATCCATGTGGGGTAAGTTAGTAAAATATCTGAGCCTTATTTTCTTCAAATATTAAGTGGGGATGCTAATAATTCCTTTATAAAATGTTGGTGAGAAATTAAAATAATAATTGATTTTGATTTATTACAATTTTAATCAAGTATTCATTATCGATTTATAAAAATTTTGGGTCTCAGGTTTCAATGATATACTTTGTATGTTCTAGAGACATCTGTGTTTTTCTAAGAAAACCTATTCATATTGCTCATGTAAACTGTCCCCAGAAAAATAGCGAACACATTTTGCATTTTAATATTAACAGCCCAACTGTCCATTTTTTATCAGCCTACATTAAATTACAAAGTTTAAGTACTACATCATGAAATTCCTTTTGGCTATGATACATTTCCCTACAGACATCAAGACACAGACCACATTTCATGTCCTTTCTTGTGCTCTTTGTGTCCATCAAGCCATAAAATCTTGCCTCTCATTCAGCTTCCCAAATATCATATTCAGATTGTCACTGACACTCAAATCATTTGAAGCCATAATTTTCTCATTACTTAAAATGTTTCCCTTTGTGTAAAAAAAGTGAATTTTTCAAGAGAGATCACTGCCTTTCCCCATGGTATCTATATGACAGATGTAAAGCAGATATCAAAGGTCAGGTCATTAGTTGGGTGCCAGTGGCTCATGTCTACAATCCAACTACTGGGGAGGCTGAGATCAGAGGATCGTGATTAGAAGTGAGCCTGGGGTAAGAAAGTCCCTGAGACTCTTACCTGCAATTATCCACCAAAAGGCAGAAGTACAGCTGTGGCTCAAAGGGGTAGAATGCTAGCATTGAGCAACAAAGGTCAGGAACAGGGCCGAAACCCTGACTTCAAGCCCTACAACTGACACTTAAAAAAAAACCAAAACCCAAATAAATAAAGGAACAAACAAAAAAGACAAAAAATCACAGTGTCAGTGAAGGAAGGCTGCTCCCTGTTCAGACACACAGCACACATACTGCAGGTGTGGGGATACAATATCCAGACACATGTCTTAGACTGAAAGAAGAGCAGAGTGCTCTGTGATCATTGTGGGATATCTATCATACATTGCTGCTATGTCCATAGGATTATTTCACAGTTTCTGACACTGATAAGAGTACATGTTCTGTTCTTGTGGTTCATGACTTTCTTAAAAATGTTTTACTCTGTCTTCCATCTACTATCTGTCCCTTTTGAAGTACCTTAAATGTATTAAAAATGTTGATTATGCCATTTTCTGTTTAATAATCAAGTTCAAGAACTTGACAAATGAGTTAATACTCCACCCACAAATTCTCATGTCTTGTCATCTGTGATGATCTTCCCTCACTGCCCTTTGGTGTTCTTCTGTGCCTTTTGGGAGAGAATCTTTCTATAGAGAAGCCTGGGGGTGACAAATGTCACAAAAAGATGTGGGGGGACCTCTGATGAGATAATCTTTTTCATTGTGAGTGAGGGCAGTTTAAATGAGTTTTACTGTTTAGGAAGAGATCATTATGATATATGTAAAGAAAGAATGCCAGAATTGCTTGCTTTACCCTGTTGAACTTGGAAGAAATGCACAGAGAAACTGATGTCTCACTAATCTGATCAAACAGTGGAGATGCATCATGAACAGGAAAGTGCAAGGGCATTGAGAGTGCTGCTCCTAATCAGGAGCTTATGGGAAATACACCAGCCCCAAGGAGGCTTTATGTAAGTTCCCACTGACATCCCCCCCCCAAAGTTATCTGAGGTATGGAAATGAAATTTTATTACCTGCTGAGAAAGGCATAAAGTAGTTACTTTTCTTAAAGTTACCACTTTCATCCAGAAAGTGGCCAGGGTCAAACTTGTCAGGATTGGGGAATTCCTTGGGGTCATGCAGCACAGATGTCAGTGATATCAGTATGGATGTGCCCTGGGAACAATACACACAGATAACATAAGCTAATTAGATAGATATAGATGTAGATATATGTATAGAAACACCTATATCTATATCTATATATACATAGATCTGTACATATATATACCAAGCTCTGTATGAATTTATATATAGAGATCTATATAAATCTATACACACATATGTAGATATATAGATATATGTATGCATGTATGTATACAAAGCCAGGTGCCAGAGGCTCACATTTGTTATCCTAGATGCTCAGGAGGCTGAGATCTGCATACTACAGTTAACAGACAGTTCAGGCAGGAAAGCCCATGGTGTTGTTTTCTCCAATCAATTACCAGAAAATCAGAAGTGGCACTGTGGTTAAGTGGTAAATCAGTAGCTTTGAGAAAAAGGTCAGAGACAGTGCTCTGGCTCTGAGTTCAAGCCCCATGACCAATAAAAAACATAGTTAAAGCAGTGACAGATACAATGAAAATCACTTAGTTCAATCTTCTGGTCTATAGGTAATGAAGACTTCCATCCAGTGAACTGGCTTCAGAACCAATAAATATCAACACAGAATGTATTGAAAAAAGGCAAGTATCTCCTAATTTTAACAATTCTATAGCATAGACATAAAGGATCTTGAAGAAGATTAAAGCCCAAGGAACTCAAAAGTATGATTACAAGAAAAATTATTTCAACAAAATGATTTCAATACAATAAAAAGAACAAGAATAAAAAATGAGTGAATTTGAAGTGGATACAAATAAGCAGCTGAATGAAGTAAGACAATGAAATATATATAAATGAGGAGTTCAATAAAGATACATAAATATTAAAAAATAGTTAAACTAAAATTTTGGAAATGAAAAACCATATGAATCATAAAAACAATCAAAAGAGTGTATCAGATTGAAACAGAATATCAGGGATCAAGGAAAATGTAGATATATTAGAATAGTCAGATGAAGAACTAGGTGAAAAGTAAAGTATTAAATTATTATACAAGCCCACCTGGGAAATTTGAAAGGCCAAACCTATGGAACATAGACATAGAGGTTGAAGAAAAGGCCCATGCTAAAACAATACAAAACATAGTCAATAAAATTATGTGAGACTATTTTCTAAATCTTTTACAATCCAGGTACAAGAGTTTTTAGGACAGCAAACAGATCATATCCAAAAAGAATCACTCCAAGACACACTACAGTTAGGTTAAATGTTTAGAAACAGTAAACAGTACTGACAGCTGCCAAAGAAAAGCAATGAGTCATCTATGGTGGCAAGCCCATCAGCATAATACCAGATTTCTCAACAGCAGAAACCTTAAAAGCAAGAAGGGCATAAAGCAATAGAAGGTCAACAACTACCCATCTAGAATACAATGACTGCATTTGCTTATCAGACCTTCCTCCATTCCTGTGCCCCTAATGTCCCTCCTCCAGTGTTTCCATTGCCTGGTATTCGTTTTGATAACAATATGGAATGATTCACAAATTTGAGATTCACCCTTATGCAGGGGTCATGCTAATCTTCTCTGTATTGTTTCTTTTTACCATGTATGCTGCCTAAGAGAGCACCACACTAAAATTTTAAACACATTAAAAAGAAGAAACCGAGGCATTCACACTGTGAGACCACAGGAGGATACTCTGGGGAGAAAAACACAAAGGTTCAATACCTATGTGCATCTGATCATACAAAGTAATATTTATTGGAATGAACTCCAGAAAATGAAAATGAGGGTTTTTTCCTTCTTTTGCTGTTTTTTGTTTTCTTTCCTCTTTGTTCTGTTTGTTCATTTATCTTTCTTTGGGAGTGTAAGGGGAGGCACAGAAATGGAGGGACAAAGGGTGAACAAATGCAGCAGTGGCACTCACCAGACACTGTTCAAAATGAACTATACAACTTGTGGATGGGGATGAGAAGGAAAAACTGGGAGAGAGACAAGGAAGAGGTGGCAGTGTCCAAGAAGAAACCTACTCTACCTGAATTATGTAACTGTAACCCCTCTGCACATCACCTGTATAATTAAAACTTTTCAAAGAAGAAGAATCATTACAGAGAATAGATCTGATTCAAAATATTATCATGTTTATGTTCAAAATTCATACATAAGTAAGAACATATCGAAAATTTCCCTACTGTTATTTTTTAATCTACTTAAGGTATCAAAATTGACTGTGAAATACCAAGCTTGAAATCTTTTCTGCCAATCATAATGAAACAAATATGACCACTAAAATCTATTTTGTTTATACCATCCTGGCTGCCAGTGTAAAAATTCAACAAAGTAAAATTATAGGCACAGGAATTGGAAAAACAAGTATAAAATATTAAAGTAGATATTATGGTAATGCACCTTAAAGTTCCAAACAAATCTACAGAGAATTCATTAGCAATGACTAGTAAATTTCATGAGTTTATATTTTATGAGGTCATCAGAATGATTAAGGCAGTTATGTTTCTATATATCAGGTACAAATGATAGCAAAGGCACCATAAAAATAATAACAATCAAGCCAGGCACTGGTGGCTCCTGTCTGTAATCCTAGCTACTCAGGAGATCTAAGGATCATGGTTCAAAGCCAGCCCAGGCAACAAAGTCCATGAGTCTCTTATCTCCAGTTAACCACCAGATAACTGGAAGTGGAACTGTGGTGCAAACTGGTAGAGCACTAGCTTTGAGGAAATGAGCTCACAGACAGTGCACAGGCCAACAAGCACAAAGCCAATGAAAAAATAAAACAGTAATAGTGAAAATGCTATGTTTTAGAGAAAGTCTATGAATATATTTGTAATCGATCTTGAAAACAAAATATTACTTGGAAACTAAAGTAAAGCATTGGTAAATTAGAAGCAGGACTCTTTCGTGAATTGAAGAAATTAAGGTTAACATTTTCCCCCAAATTTATCTATAGCAGAACATATTTGGAAATTGAAAAATAACAAGCTTTTGCATTCATTTGGAAATACAAAAACTAAGCATAGCCAAAAGATCAAGAAGAAGGAGAAGGAAGAATAGTAGGAGGAGGAAGAGGAAAGAAAGACAACAAGGAGAACAAGGAGAAGTCTCTAAAACAAAAAGAATTTAAGGGGCATAACAAAGTTGGGATTCACAGTGTGGGATACCAAGGATAATTTCGCATGGATATACAAACCCAATCTTGCTATACCACAACCTCTCCTGACCAGCCAACTGTGAGACTTTTGCAGCTCTCTCATGTGGTATGGAGGAGAGGAATCCTGCAGTGACCTCAAGAACTCAAGCTCCCTATGGAGACTCAGCAGAAAAGAAGCTCACTTTGGGAATGATGTAGTCTCTGAACTTAATGTCACGGGTCACTACATGGGGCAAGGTCATGGGTACAAGATCAATGTATCTCTGGATCTCATGCAGCACAGCATCTGTGTAGGGCATTTGGCTCCTGTCCTGCATGCAGGGGCTGCGGTGTCTGCCAATCACATGGTCAATCTCTTCCTTCACTTTAGCTGGTGAGACATAATAAGAAATGGTGGAACAAGAGGAAAGTGACACATTGATCACAGTAAGCACATAAATTGTGATAGTGAATCTTAACAAGATTTGAAGTAAGGGCTGGGAAGGTGGCTCAGTGGTAGAGCGCTTGCCTTGCATGCATGAGGCCCTGGGTTTGATTCCTCAGCACCACATAAGAAAAAAGAAAAATGCTGGAAGTGGCGCTCTGGCTCAAGTGGTAGAGTGCTAGCCTTGAGCTGAAGAGCTGAAGGACAGCACCCAGGCCCAGAGTTCAGGTCCCACAACCGGACCAAAAAATTTTTTTTGAAGTAAAAAAATACATGCCCCATGGAGTATTAATACTTCAGCATGTACACACATCATTTTCCTGCTTAGTAGCCTTATAATGAGTTAATCAAGGCATAGAGGTTAGTTTCTTGTTAAGAAAAACATAAACAAAAAAACAAAAAGATTATTAATGTACATGTAATATACTTTACATTGAGATTTAATACCTTTATTTAATATGTAAAAAGTATATTATCATAGGAACTACATACTTATAATACTGTAATAATAAAACATTATAAAATAAAGGGAATAAAATATGAACAATAAAAGTACACTTTTGAGGACACTATTATCTTCACTTGTATCTTCAGATTTCACAAGTCTCCACAAATATGAATGCTAATTCATGGGCTAGCCATCATAAATCATTCTAAGTATGACTTTGAAGATATTAATAAAATATTCCCATTTTGTTTAAATTCAGAAGTATTTTTTGCTGATAAAAGAGATAATTTTAGAGTAAAATGACTTTTAAATTCTATTAGTGTATAGATAATAAGTTAATAATGTGTCTTTTTAAAAAGGAGTTTACTTTTTCTGTAGTTGATATCAATAGAAGAATATATTTCAAAAACTAAACAGGACATAATTAAGTAAAACTATAAATAGGGATTGACTTTGGTTCAGACACATTATGATGCATGAAAGACTGTGCTGAATTGCAACCCTTTGTACAGCAATTAAATAATAAAAATGAAAATATTTGTATGCATCTATGGAAGTATCAGCATTAAATACATTTGAACAATAAATGTACCCTAATAAAAATGCAGAAGAAGAAATGGTAGTTCTCTAAGAAAAACAATAAACATTATATTTTATTTTAAAATGATTATTATTTAAGCATTATACAAATAGTGTATATCTTTGTGTACGCATGTGTACAGTGTACAGTACTACTCACATTATCAAACCACTTTCTGATGATATCCATATTGGGAATCCTAGAATCTGCTTTGGAAAATTATGTTCATATTCTAAATAATGATGCTTTCTTTTTTTTTCTTTTTACTGGACCTGGAGCTTGAATTCAGGGCCTGGCTGCTGTCCTTGAACTTCTTTGTGCTCAATAATATGTACTTTGTGCTCTATCACTTGAGCCACAACACCACTTCTGGCTTTTTTCTGAGTAGTTTATTGGAGATAAGAGTCTCATTGACTTTAATACCTGGCCTGGCTTTAAATTTCAATCCTCATATCTGAGCCTCATGAGTACATAAGAATCTAGGCATGAGCCACTGGTGCTGGATGCCCAGTTGATTTTTTTAATCACTTTTAGAGAATATTTATTGATATCCTAGTATGTGAGAGTGAAATGTGCATTCACACCTCTGTCTTATATATTTAGCCACATCTGAAAAGGCACATAGAGATAAACATGTATGTTTCCCCTTACTTCATTCACAACAATATACTAGATATTATGTATCAGTATTTGAACCAATATTTACAGTTTCAAGCATTCTGGTTCAGAAATATTGTTCCCAGGGTGGAAATTAGAATTGCATTCCATTTATTGTACTTCCCTTTTCTTTCTTATCAGTCAGTTCATGATTTTCTATTTCCTGAGTTAGAATTATTTGAAAATTCACAAATACTTGTGTAAAATATCTATCAATTAATGGTTAGTAAGTGGGAATTCTGAGACTCTTGTCCATGTCTCCTTCCTTCTCAGTGTCTCCCCTCCCTCCTTGCATCATTGGTTTCTGGTTTGTTCTGATGTTTTTGAGTTTGTAGCAGCCTCAGTGAGATTCAGAATACCTCATAACCTTCCTGCTCCAGTTTCTGGAGTCCATGATTTTCTTTGACTTGGTTTGAGATAACTGAACAAAACATATTGTGTGAAAAAAGAGAAAATGGGTTATGAAGTTTATGGCTGATTTGGAAGTCCTCTCCCATCTTTTCTCTTTACTCTTAAGAGTTTTGATGCACTCCCATCATCTCTTGATATCTGACCTAGTTGTGTCTTTCTGAAACTTGGGATGATCTTCTTTCTAACCCTGGTATTCTGGAATGCTAAAACTTTATGCTGAGTGAAGACTTTTATCCCTTTATTCTGCTGGACACTTGGAGAGTATATTTTTTTATCAAATTGGTAAAATATGGAGGGTCTTAGAGTTCTTCATTCTGGAAGAATTTCAGGAAAAAAGACACATAAAAATTGTACATCACCTTGAGGGGATGTGGCCAAAGGGAACCCTACTGCATTGTTGGTGTGAGTGTAAACTTGTTCAACCACTTTGGAAAGCAGTATGGAGGTTCCTCAAAAGACTACACATAGAGCTCCCTATGACCCAGCAATCCCACTTTTGGACATTTACCCAAACAGTTACAAACAAGGCTATACTAAATCTACCAGCACAACTATGTTTATTGCAGCATTCTTCACCATAGCTAAGATATGGCACCATCCCAGATGACCCTCAGTAGCTGAATGGATCAGAAAAAATGTGGTATAATATACATATATATATTATATATAACTAGTATATGTCTATGACTAGCACAAAAGGTCAAAAACCATGTATGTAATATAATATATATATATATATATATAACTAGTATACGTCTATGACTAGCACAAATGGTCAAAAGCTATGTACATATGAACATACAAGATGATGCTAAGTGAAATTACCCCAAAGATAGGGACACAAGAAGTTTTATCTTTTTTACTGTTGTTTTTAATGTATTTATAATGTAGTATGTAATACTTTTGTTTCTTTTCTATGTATAACTCCTGTCTTCACTGTATTTGATTCCAGTGCCCTGCATCTTGTATATACATTTTTTCTAATTTGGGGAGGGGAAAGGAAATAACAAAATGCTGAAAGAAAAATACAGATTGACCCATTGTAACAATGAGATGTACAAGACACTATGTTGAAAACCAACTTTACACCTTTGTGGGTGGGGAAGGGAGGAGTTGGAGGTGGGGGGGGAAGGAATGGTAGGGGAAAAAACAAAGAAGGAGGTAACAATGCTCCATAGGAAATTTACACATTACCTTTTTCATGTAACTGTAACCCCTCTGTACAGTGTCTTTACAATAAAAGATATATACAAAAAATGTTCTGCATAAAAAAAGAGGGTTTGTTCAGGCCTCTCAACTTTATACTTCACTGTGTTTGCCCAAAATTTCTGAGCACAGATTCTTAGTACAGAGAGAAAGAGCTTTCTTGGTGTGGAGAGAGAGTTTTTCTTTTCATCCGAGGAGTGGAGGTGTGATAAGAATTTGAACATGGAGAGTCTGTTTGTTAAACTCTTTTCTATCTTCTTCGATACTTGTTATTTCTAAATAGGAAACTTTATGAGGTTGGGGATGTGGCTTAGTGGTAGAGTGCTTTCCTACCATGCATAAAGCCCTGGGTTTCATTCCTCAGTACCACATACACTGAAGAAGGCAGAAGTAGGGTTGTAGCTCAAGTGTAGAGGCCTAGCCTTGAGCAAAAGAAGCTCGGAGACAGTGCCCAGCCCTAGGACTGGCAACATAAAAAGGGAGAAACTTTATGGAATTTTGGAGACATAGCTTGGGTTTCCTTCTCTCAGAACTTTTCCTGTTACCACATTTAGGTGAAAGCAACATGTGTCTGGCTCAGTTACTTTATCACAATTACATCTACTCTGAGTATCAGAATTTTGGTCGACATCTTATCTGGTTAGTATTCTCTTCTCTTCTTTGTTATGAGAGGACTAATTCTCATTTAAATTATTTTATACTTATTTCCTAAACCTTTACATAGTGTTTCCACACCTAAAACTATATAAATACAAAACAACATTGTAAAAGATATAAATCACAGATGCCCTTGTAAAATTCTAACTTTACCAAACATAAGTTTTATGGACTTAGATTTCTGAAATTTTAAAATTCCTTCAGGTATGGCATCTGTCTCAATAATACCTTTCTAATGAGTTTCTTTTTAGAAAATGTTCTGGAATGGAATTTATCTCATACATCCTCATTAATTTCTAGGACTTGTACTTATCCATGGGTGACAAGAGATCTCTTTGGCCTATGGCAGCATTAGAATAGTCACAATGAGGAAAAATATATAGAAGAACCTACTGCAAAAGCTGGAGTTTTGGGTGTAAAATCAACATGTTATTGTATGTCAACTTATTCTAGAGCAGTTTTCCAACAATTACCTGCCAGAAAATTCAGACACAAGACAGAGTCTTGCTGCTTTTCCTACTGCTGTGTTCTCATCACTTGTCTCTGATTTCAGCTGGTGGCACAGGATGGTGAGCTGTGAGACATACCTGACAATGCAAATCACTACCAGCATCTTTCCTATATTTTCCGAAGTTTCACCTAGGTCTCCCTTGTACTCCTACCTGTGACGTGAGGGTGCTTCAGCAGGAGCAGCAGGGAGTATCTCAGTGTTGTGCTCGTCGTTTCTGTCCCAGCACCAAATAAATCATTTGCTACTATTGTCAAACCTTCATTAGTAAATTCTGATGGCTCCTTGTGATTTTCCTTCTCCTAAGATTTGATGCAATTATGTTATTTACCAGCACATGTGATGACAGTGAATTCACAATATCTCACAGTGGTATGGAGTTGGAGAGTAAAGGAATAAGAGTAATGCACAATTGACAGTGGGATGGTGACTAGTTTAGACTAAGTAAGGCTTCAGGCCTCCTGGGCTATCCTGACTCTAACTGATCTGGTGCTGTGACTGTATTTGAGGTCTGAAATTCATCATTCATTTAAGCAATTAATAACTGAATTTTCTCTAAATATTAAAGGATCAGAAAATTGAATACTAGAAGTAGGAAAATTAGGGACATAAGTGTTGTAAGCCTGAAGCAAAAATCTGCAATTAAACTTTTTTTGCTGTTGATGTTATTGAACAGGGTGTGGACATTGTCCTTGAGCTTTTTTCTTCAAGGCTAGTGCTATACCACTTGAACCACAGCTCCACTTCCCACTATTTTCTGTTTGATTTAGAGATAAGAGTCTCAATGACTTATATGTTCAGGTTGCCTTCAAACTTTGATCCTTAGATCTCAGCACCTTAATAGTAGTTTTACAGGGATGTGTCCTCATTGCAATTTAGCTTCTTGTATCACACATTTGCATATGCTGAATATTGCTTGTGAAAATGCTAAAAGGCAGCAAAACTTAGGAGTCACAAGGAACAAGAATGGGTTCATCAGAACCCAATGAGTCAACAGATGGGAAGCACCAAGTCAGGTGGTCTAGGGAACCTGAGTAGGAATGACTAGGAATGCATGAGCTGAAGAGACACTAATCATGAAGACAAAAAGTGTTCACATTAACTTGTCATTGGAACAAAGGAGAGAGGATGGATGAAGCAGTGCCAAGGACTGAGAAGATGGCCCAAAACCAAGTTCTCAACAAGGTTGCAGTTTTATATGTTGAATGAGGAAATCATTAAATGGTCAAAATACATCATTTCCCAACTTGTCCCTGGGCCAACATTAAATCCATCATGCTTTTGTAATCTCCAGATGACTTGTAGTATATCTACTAATATGTTATTAAAACAATTAAATGGATCCTCTCAATATTTGTACTTTCTTGGAAAAGAGTCATCTCCTTTGACTATATCAGCATCACATGCTTTGAAAGCTGGTCAAGTTAAACAAACTTTGGTAATATCTACTTTTCTATGATCATCAAACTACAGCTACTCTTAAAACTTGAGGTCAACTTACTCTAGCATAGTATGTTCAAACACCAATATTAAAGCTCCATCTGTCATAATAAATTTGGGACTTAATAGTTGCAGGTCACTTAGAGTATTATACTCTATGCTGTGTAAATGTTGAAAAATTAATGGAAATCTAAATGAATGAAAAATCTAATGATTCCATGTCATGGACTAAAGCACTAATTTTATCTCATATGCTATCATCATGCAGGAGAAGTTAATGCTACTAAGATAAACAAAAGAGAAGAGATGCTGTCATGAATAGATCTGCCATACAAGAAGTGCTAAGGAGAATCAGCTTTTAAGTAGAAATTAAAGCATATTCAACAATAAATTCACACCAAGTCAAGATATACATGTCCTTGTTAAATATACCCATACAGAAAATATGAATGTTAATTATATTAGATTTTTTCAACCTCTTTTTAGGATTTTTAATATATATTTTTAAGGGAAATATAGGAGGCAATAATCATAGATGAATTCTATGGATACTGAATGTATTAAAGATGTAATGTATGACAAAACAACTGAGGAAGGATGCAATTTGAGGGGGGAGGATTAAAAGTGTAGTCAGACACTAATTCGCTCTAATTTCACACTAGATTGTCATAAGTGCGTTTTAGTAATCCCATGGAAAGTAATGAGGATTCAATTTTGCTTAGTTGATTGCAGTATATCATATAGATATATAATACATATTATATAAGCATTATCTATATGTATTTTACATATATGTTACCTATATAATATACTCTATATGTTTATGTAAAAAAACATAAGGGAAACCTCTAAAATCTATATAAAGAAGATGAATTAGTAAACCTAACAGAAGAGGTGAATATGACTAAATTACATTATACACATCTATAACATATCACAATAGAAGCCTTTGCACAATAAATTTGTTAATAAAAATGTGAAAGGCATAATAAAATAATATTGTGATATATATTTTTAAATACCACAATTAACAATCTGTTATAAGGAAGATTAACCAAGACCAATCATTCCAAAATTATTTCTTCAAAACCTATTCTGACTTAGAGAACATGCAGGAAGTCCACCATAATTACATAATCTATACTATACAGTATATAATAATGACACTCATCTTTATATAATGACATATATTTAGCAGGAAAATTGTTTCTATTTACCTGCCATGTGCATTCTGCTTCTCCTTATTATATTATTTTATATAAAAAGAGTAAATGTATTCTAATTATTTGAGAAATTAATTTTAAGTTTCCCAGGATGCTTAATGTAGATTCCTTTATATAACTGATAACTTGCTTTTTCAAGCACTGCTGGTTTGATGGTTTAAATATCTCTAGTAAAACAGACTAAAAAATATGTCACAGAATGCTCAAGGATTCAAATAAATGTGATTTTTGACATATTACCTGTTTCTTTTTAATCAGGAAACAATCAATCAAGTCCCTTGGATTGTTAACATCCAGTGATTCTTCATGGTCATTTATTTTCTTCAAAATGTAACTATGTAGATCATTAAAATTTTTTAGTAATGTGTTATGACTTCCTGGTAGATAATCAATGAGATCAGGGAAAAGGTTGTAGATCTAAAAGAAAAAGTAATAACTTAATAAACATATTTGCATGTACATACCATATATATTATAGAAAACTTGGCTGTAAATAAAAATGACACATGGCTTCCATCTTGAAGGGAAATTTCAATGGAACATATAAAATGAGAGGGGTTCAAGGTTACCCTAAAATTCAGTCTCATGATAGAGTACCTAACCTCTCTGTGATCACATATTTATTAACTTTTACAGAGTTTAAGCCATGCCAAACTCTGTAAAACATTGTGAAGATTTTTTTTTGGGTCAGTTGTAGGGTTTAACTCTGGGCCTGGGCGCTGTCCCTCAGCTCTTCAGCTCAAGGCTAGCACTCTACCACTTGAGCCACAGCGCCACTTCCAGCTTTTTTCTTGTTGCTTATGTGGTGCTGAGGAATTGTACCCAGGGCCTCATGCATGCAAGACAAGTGCTCTACCACTGAGCCACCTTCCCAGTCCCAATTGTGAAGATTTTTATAGTTCAATTTTGTCATTTCTCCCCAGACTACTTCATCATCTAGGATCACAGTGGAATCAGCAAACACTCTGACTCTATTCAGTGATTCCTAGTAGTTTCTATTGTTGCAAATATGCTTCCTCTCTGAGGAAAAATACTCCGGCTCAGTAATAGCATGAATATGTGATATCTGATTGGAAAACAAACCTGTGGGAAATGTAAGCTTTCAGTAAGCACCTGGATATCCACTGATCCACTAGGAATCAATCAGGACCTGAACAAAGCAATTTATAGGAAAATCCCTTTGGGATTTATTGGGAAATATCAAATTAATTGCTTAAGCACATTAACTTGAGTCAATCCTCTAGGCTTAGACATTTTTCTCAGCTGATTACTTTATATTGTTTTTCTACCATTTCAGCATCAGTTAGCTGTCAAATGTTCTCATTTTGACATGTCCATATATAAATAAAATGCATTTTTCCTTTTGCTGCCAGTACCAGGGTTTGAACTCAGAGCCCCAGACTCTTGCTTCACTTTCTTGGTCATGACTGGTTTTTGCTGACTATTTGGGAGATGGATTCTGTCACACTTCTCTGCCTTGGCTGGCTCAAATCCCTGATCTTCCAGGTCTCACTCTCCTGAGTAAACTAATGTATATCTATGAGCCAACAAGGCCCAGCTATATAATACATCTAGATGAGACAATATATCTAGACTCCTGTGCTACTCTCTCTCATCATTTCCTTCCCTGTTTCCCAAACCAGTTTCAACAGGCTTCATTTTGGAACTGCAGAAAATGAACTACACCCTTATCTATTTCTCTGAAGTTATATCAATTGAAAGTTGATCAAGGATCTTAATATACAACCAGAAACTTTGAAGCTACTACAAAAATAGAATAGGGAAAATGATAGAATGTGTGGTCACAGGCAGTAACTTCCTGAATGGCACTCTACCATTCTTTAGGTAGCACTGTTGCATCCAAGTGTTCACCTTACTAGTGGCTCTTTATTTAATTTGGGTCTGTTAAAAAAAAAAAAAGACAAGTGTTTTCTTAGGAAGAAAAGATCTTGGCTTCACCTGTATCCATGGTGAGCTCAGCATCTCAGCATTCTCATTCAATTTCTCCATCAAGTTCAGGAAGTTCTGGTCTTTATAATCAAAACGATTCTGGAAAACAATGGAGCAGATGACATTGCAGGGAGCACAGCCCAGGATGAAGGTGGGGTCACAGGGTGAGCCTGAAGAGTCAGAAACAAATGAAATATACATATGAAATACTGTACTCAGCCTTGTCCTCTTTACCAATTTTTATTACTGTTTTACTTGTAAATTCCTCTAACAGCCAAATATCCCATTTGAATTAAACCTGCATATCTTTAACCTGGAACCTGAGTTGGCCAGCACAAACCAAGTAGCAAAATAATGTCCGTTCATACTAATTGCCTTTACCTATAGTCTTTCAATCAGATGAATGCTATTTTGGAAAAAGAAGACTTTTACATACCTAATAGTCAATCATTCAGAGTAGCAATATATCTGTTTCCAAAACCTGTAGAGTACACAAAACTGAGAAAGACTGCGATGGAATATCAGGTGTCTATACCTTTTTTGAATCACCAATGGAGAGAAACTAAAGAGAAATTTTACCAGAGTTCAAGTACTAGAATGAACCAAGGTAAAAAGCAGAATGCTTTCATGTTGCATGAGGAAAAAGAGTAATAACTAAGTTTAAGCCTGTTATTAAATGTAAATGTCAGGGAAGGCAAACAAAAACATAGCATTAATAAATGGGAGATTCTTTTTCATTTCAAAATAATAAGTAAATTTCCCCTCCTTAAGGAATAAGTAGACACTAAGTCTAATCAAACACAAAATTTAATTTATGGACAGGGCTGAATTTTTGGAATTCTGCAATAACAATATATACATATATATTTAAATTTGTTTGCCTCTGAGGTTCTATTATTTGACAGATTAATTTTATTTATGGCACTCTTTACAATGAAAAGACTATGAGCAAATCATCAACATGTAAAATGCTACTGAGTTTAAACTGAAAGTAAATAGTCATGAATTAAAGACATTGTGAATTGACGTGGGTTGTTTGGATTAAACAAGTTTCATTGAGCTAGTTGCATATATGTAGGCTAGTTAATGATTGAAATGAGTCTAAGCTCTCAGAAAAACATTTATTATAACTATGAAGGGAGCAGTTATTTGGGAACTTGTTGAGATTTGCTATGACTGTAGGTGTGACATTCACAGATTAAATCTGATTTTAAGTCTTTCATTTTATTTGGAACAATGAATTTAAAAAGCCAGGTTATGTGGAATCCAAGTGGACAATGCTATCCATTGTTAACTATAGGTTAGTAGAATTAGGTAAAAATCTTCTGTTAATTACAGAAGATTTTAACATAAAATCCAATTCACATGGAGAAAAAGAGATGGACAAAATTGAAAAATGAACTAGAATACACTAAAAGAAGACTGGATAAAGAACTGATCATAATAGTTGAAATATAGCTAATTGTGTGTATTTTACAGATAGAGCACATACTTATTCAAAATACATAAATAAAATTCTAAAGTACTGGGTAAGAAGAAATAAGTAATGTTGACCTATAGAACTTGTACTATATTTTCAGAGAAATAATTTTTGAAATGAATTTTATTGAGACAATAAAGAAAATAAAATCTTACACACACCACGACTATCCAAAATTGTAGGCATGGATACTGAGAAATCACTGAAATGTCAATGATAATAAGCATACCAGATAGTTGCATCTTTGTGGGTAGACAGGGTCATTACCACACTGTTCAATTAGCGAGCACGATCTTGCAATGGCTACATTACATACCCTCAATTATGGTAAGAGGGAAACATTGTTCCTCAACTCTTCAGAAAAAAAACAGAAAATATCTATTTAGCCAGACACTGGTGTGGTAGGTCCACACGGAAAGCCAGAGGCTAGAAGCTCATTCCTTTGGTTCTCTCCTCTTGAATCCTAGAAGTCCCTGGCCAGCACTTGAAACCCAAACAACTGGCAGGCCTGGGTGCAGCTCAAGGTCCCTCTGAGATTATCTTTGCTTCCACTGTGGACACACCCCTCCCCGCCCTTCCTTATATAATTTTTCTCCTCCCCTCATAATATCTCTTGCTCCGCCCAATTCCATTTTCTGAGGCTAAAGTTTGCGCTCTCCCTCTCTCAATAAACACTCATCCCTTCAACCACGCCAGAGTGCCCTTTGGGCAACCTTTGCATGATGATGTGATGTTCTTGACAAAAACCCAGATACTCAGGAGGCTGAAATCTGGGGATTGTGGTTGGGAACAAGCAAGCCCAGGCAAACAAATCGCTGCAAATCTATGACATGTATAGTGTCTCACCAGCTAGAAGCTTGAACTGGAGGGATAGCTCAAATGGAATCCATTTCTTAAACAGAAGGGACTTAATGGAGCCTTTTATATTCCTCTCTAAAATAATGATATAAAGCAGCTCCCACCCTTGGTTTTCCTCAACTCCTCCACGAGGCAGCAGGCTTCCTCTTGAACACGCTCTTCAATGCTCCTCCCCATCCCAAAATTCCGCAAGGTCATGAGTGAGAAGCGCCTCATCTCTCTCCATCTGTGTCCATTGCTGAAAATAATTCCTAAATGAAGGGAAGCAGAAACATGAATAGAGAAGTCAAGCAAGGAAAAGGAAGCTGACAGATGGCAGGTACAGGGATGGCCAAGCTTTGGCTCTTTTTCCATCCTCCTTAAGGGCACATCCTCTGCCCACACACAAATATACATACACATGGATATGTACACTTACCAAGGCCTCTATTAACTTTTTCAGCCCATGGGAGCCTGCCTCTTCCAGAGAACTCCTCCCCATGATCAATCAGAGCTTCCTTCACTGCTTCATATCCATGCAACACCACAGTGGGCTTCATGCCCAAATACAGAGTGAACACAGGGCCATAGACTTTTGAGAACTGGAAAATGAAAAGAAAACACATACTAGAGACAGAGGTCATTATTTGTTCCTCAGAGTGAGCCTGAGCAAAACTGATATCATCTTTGTATTTTTATGCTTCTTTATTTTGGCAAACACTGTTATACCCAAGTCCCAGAGACCCTCCGACGACCACCGAGAGACCAGGGAACCCAAACTGCAAAATGCAAGGTTTATTTAACAAGCCAAGGCTCAGGCCTCCTCCCGTACCCCCGACACAGCAGAGGAAGGGAGGGGGCCCCGAGTAACAGTATAGCTGGGCTTATAAAGGCAAAAACCACAAAATTACAGCAATGATATGGTTTAGGGACAAGTTCGATTCTAATTGGTCAGGAACCCGATGTCTGCTTGAGCCATGGAGGCTGACATCTCCTGTGGTTAATCTTCTACTGACTGGGTTTCAAAACCATCCTGTTCTGGGGTGTTCTGCAAACTTTAAATAAAAGTTCCCAAAAATTTTGCACAGACATATTATTGTTTAACTCATTTTTGCAACCTTCGCAACATTAACTTAGAACAGGAATTAGGGACTGACACAAGTTAACTTTTAGAAGCTGTCATAAATTGGCTTTAGTTTGGTTCTTACAACGCGTAACTTAAAATATTGCAAAGATCATATGTTATAAAGGTGGTTTATTATAGCTGTTACTTAGAAATGGTCTATAATTGGCCATGAAATGGACGAGGCAGTTGATGCACCATTATCATTCATCCTCATGTCAAAATACACAGAAGGCTTGTCATGATTCACAAAGAACAAAACAAAGGTCTGTGGATTCTAAATTCATTTCTAGAAACCCATTGATAAGGCTTATTGGACATTCCATGCTCGGTATATGTTTAATTCTCATTTGTACTCCTAACCAGTGTCAGATTACTGGTTTCATATAACCTCTGAAGCTCTTACTGATGAGAATATTACTTCTTTGACAAACAAGAGAAACTGGCAGCTTTAAGTCAGCACAGGTGTTTCTATAGGCAAGTGCAGTTTGGGATCTATCGGTATTAGAAGCAGAGGGCGGGCCCCGCAGAGGCTGCTCTAGTACATGAAACATCCTCCCAAACAATTTCTCACCCAGCAGCATTTTTTGCTCCAGACAAAGTTTTAAGCAAAAATCCAGGTGGACTCTGATACCATCAGTATTCCCTTAAATGGTCTCATGTCTTTATGTTCTCTCATCCTCACAGATAGCTCCTTTCAATCACTCACAGCTTCTCAGAGAAGTTAGCTTTCATGATTTAAAAAAAAAAATCAATGTCTAATATGCTAGATGATTTTTTTTTTCTTTTGGTCTGGTTGTGGGGCCTGAACTCTGGGCCTGGGCGCTGTCCCTCAGCTCTTCAGCTCAAGGCTAGTGCTCTACCACTTGAGCCACACCGCCACTTCCGGCTTTTTTCTTTTTGCTTATGTGGTGCTGGGGAATCGAACCCAGGGCCTCAGGCATACAAGGCTAGCGCTCTACCACTTAGCCACCTTCCCAGCCCGCTATATGAGTTTTTCAAATGAACTTTTAATCACAGAACTTTCCTTACCATGGAGTTTCAGGAAAAAAAAAACATCATAAATTTGACTATCTAACTAAGATGGGGAGAGCCATCCATAACCTTTGCAATTTTGTGGCTGAGACTAAAATAGACAGTAACCCACTCACATAATACATTAGTTCATTCCATGATTAAAATACAAACTGGAAAAGTCACAAGCATGTTACACTTTTTACAAGGATTTTGTTTTATGATAACAAATCATGCTATTCTACCTTCAGCAGTACATTTAAAATATGGTTTCATTCATATCTATCAGAGAACATTGGCCAAACATGAAGAGTACTTACTTTGGTTAAAGATTTAGTGATGTCTTTAATATCAACCTGCAGTATATTTCCAATAATTGGGAAAGGAGTGGGACCTGGAGGGAGCTTCGTTCTCCCAGAGTTCTGTCTCCATATTGAAAAGAGAAGAAGACAGGAGAGACCCAGCACCAGGATAACTACTGGACCCATTGAAGCCTTCTCTTCTTCTGAGAGTATTGTGAGCTTGCAGGGCAGACCTTTTATAATGCTCCCTGAGACTGTAGGTGTGCCTCTTTAATGTTTTAGTCATGATTAGGTAGAAGTTTACTTTAACCTCTCTTCTGATTATACTTTGTCCTGATGATAGAGATAAAAGTAGAATGACCTGTACACATGTCCCTCTTTCCAGAGGCCACAGAGGCAATTGTGATTTAGTTGCTACTTAAAATACAAACCTACCTGCTTTCAATGTTCAGCTATGGTTAAGAAGTATTAAAGTCAACAACTTGAACATTATTCAAATATGGCATTCATTTAAAAAAATTGTTGCTATTCTAAGGTAGATGTACAGAGGGGTTACAATTACATAAGTCAAAGAAAGAGTAAATTTCTTGATTGTCAGATTAGTGACAGGTTGGGAAGTTTTGGAATTTAGGGTATTCTGTATTTTCTAGGAAATGTGTATTTAAACTTGTTTTTTGCTATACAACACTTCCATATGTGTTGTCACTACTGAGACTCTTCAATAAGTTGGTAGACTTGTCCATTTTTATTTCTAACTCAATGTAAACTACCTAGCATCAGTCATGCATTTTGAAAAGCCAAATATATATTGAGTACTGACCAAAAGTTGCAGATCCTTGACCATTATACAAAAGAAAAATGGAAAGCTAAGATGTTTATTATTTTTCTTTTTCTAGTGAGGTAAGGGAGGATCAGGAGTACAGAGCTGTGGATGCCACATGGCTCATAGGTGGAAGAGCTAGGTTTTCAGGGAGATGTCTCATGGCCATTGCCATGCACCATGGCTTCCTGAAGAACAGTCCTGGAATTCTCTCCCCACCACTGCAGCATTGAAACTTGTTCAGTATAACTGAAGGGAAAGCCTTCATCATGTGATTTAGTGGTGTTGTAGGAGGAATGACAGCTTTTCTATTTTTCATTCAAAACCAGAAAAGCTGTTATGCTGATTTTGGTCTCTTTTTAAGGAAAGGAAAATAAAACAAGATACAATGTTTGCATAAATGAACATGTCAATATGAAAGCCTCTTGTATAACTCATTGATGCCAATAAATAATACACAGCAAAGAAGGGACAGTATAGAGAGTAATAGTTACTGAATTATGTGGACATAATTGAGTCATCATGGATCATAAGGACATCTAAACTCAAGTAAAATACAACCACAGGATGCAAAACTGAAAGACTCATATACTACTAAATTAATATATGGTGTTCCAAAAGTAATGCTTAAGTAAAGGTATGTTTGTAAGGATATCATATTTGTTCTAAGTTGACTAGAGCAGATAGTTTTAATTGTAATTTTTGGTGGTACTGGGATTGAAACTCAGGCCTTACACGTACAAGGGCAAAGTGCTTTAACACTTAAGACACACCTCCATCCTTGCTTTAGTTATTTATTTTAAATATAGAATTTTATATTTATGCTCACTCAAGCTATCCTGGACTATAATCATCCTACCTAGCCCTCCACCAAAGCTAAAACTACAAGCATACAACCCCATGCCGGAGGCAGGGTTTTGCTATTTGCTATTTGCTATTTTGCTATTTGCTCAAGTTGCTCTGAAACTTTGCTTCCTAAATGCCAGTTGCCCCTAATGGGATTACAGGCCTGAGCCACTGTACTTGGTCTCTTATCTTCCTTTGTATGGAAAATTAAGACTTGTTAAAATCCAGTTGCCTACCATTGTTTCAGTCTGGTATATAGGGATTTTTAGATCTTACATAGTTATCATAACCATTTTTATTCTCTCCTTTTTCCTTGCCTGCCATTAAATTGTTTCCTTTTAATGCTTAGAAACTGAATATTAGATATTGAGGACATTGGTGAAAGTCATAAATACCAGTTAGTTGAACTGAGCCTAAAACACACATTTCCTTAGATTCTATTTGTCTTAGATTAGCTATGATGTCTACATTCCCTTCCTCCAGATGAAAACATTCAGTTCAATTGTGTTCACAAAAAATTCTTGACTTTGTTCTTAATCAGTGACATTCCAATAAATATACCTTTAGTTAATAATTAATAGAGTTCAGAAAAGTATGCATTTATAACATGTAAAGTTTGAGTGACTGAAATGCTGGAAAGCACATTATGTAGAAAGAGGAAGTGGTCACTGCTTGACTTACATAGCTATAGAAGAAAAAAGTATCACACCACCTTATTCTGCATAAAACAAACTCAGTAGTTTTGATGCATGTTTTTATACCGGGAGAAATAGATGACCCTTCTTTGTTTGGTGAAATGAGGATCCCATATGACCCTTTTCCTCTTACAATGATATGAACAATCTTTCAGAAGTAGTCTGAATTTTATAAAAAAAACAAAAAGTTTTTTTTTTTTTCTCCAGAGATTGAGCACATGGTTGTTGGGTCTTTGTCCGTCTTTGGATGGACAGGGTCCGAGGAGAGGCCATCTTTGCTACCTGTGTTCCCCACAGATTTCCCCACATATTCACCCTTTTTCTTTTAATGGCAGATCCACCACCCAGTTAGTTACCTTTTTTTCCCTCCTCTGTAAAGATTATTTTAACGGAATTACATTTGGCCACACATGGGGTTGGAGGAAGTCTGGGGAGAAGGAGAGCCCTTGTGCATAAGAGCCCATCCCAGTTATCTCTCATTGCCACCTAGCACAATAATAAACATTAGCCCCACCACAGTTAGAAATGTCCCAAGCAGTAAAATTTAAAACAAACTGTGCAGACATAGCAATGCAAATCCGGACACCTGGTGTCTTTCAAGTAAGCCAGTTTCTTGTACGTGTCTTCAAGGGAGCACAGGGGACAAGATGATCTTTAAACTTTACTGTCAGCTCCCAACACCCCGTCTCTGTTTAAGGAAGCAAACCCGCCTGTCTTAGGTTGGGTAGATCGCCTTGTTATCGGAAACTTCTTCAGAGCAAAGCTGAAGGCCCTTTCCTAGGTTGGTCAGACTGGCACCCCCTCTTACCCGTCTCTGGCTGCTGTTCCTCTCAGGGGAAATTTATTTACTTGGAGCTTGATCTTATGTAACTGGATGGCTCATAAGAGTTTTGTAGTGCACATATAATGTAAGGAAGGCATAGAAAAAGCATCAGCAAAAGCATTCCCAGGCCAAGCAATGTCATTAGCCCTTTAACTTTAGTCAGGGATGGGATAGCAGTCTTTGCCACTTTAGAGTCCAGAGGTGGGGCTTGTTCTAGAGCAGGTTTTAGACATACTTACAGGACCCATAACAAAAGGTGGTTGTATAAGCAATTAGTAAAAGAACAATTAGAGCAGGTAACATTAAAATAGATAGCTCCTACAAAAATATGTTTTAAACAGTCCATACGTAATGACATAGGGTGGTGATCAAAATGAAGGTCAGGCCACCAGGTCGAAGGGACAGCTTCTCTTGTGAGGTTATTGATGATTTCTGCATTGCCAGTGCTGATCACTGCCCAGGTCACCCATTGAGGTTGATGGGGATTCCATAGCCATTGCCGGGGCTGGGAAGGTCAGGACAGCCATCAGCTAGAGTATCACCATCTGCAATTGTTAAAGAACACAAGAGCTTCTCAAGGGCTGGTTGCCCTTGGGGGATGGTTAGTTTATCCTTAGGCATCCTCCTGTATAGAGGAAATGGGTAAAAACTTAAGGTTCCTGGCAGGAATCCAAATGGGGGCTGTGTCCCCCATGGGAAAAATGCATCCAAATCTCCTGCCCATGGTAACTAGGGGGTCAGGTCCTCTTCATTGTTGTGTCAAGGGGTCCTTCCACCTGACTTTCACTCGGGGCTTAGGGTTTAGTTGTCCCCAGTCAATTGCCCCTTTTGAAAAACTGAAAATGTTAACTGTATATAGGGGGCTAACTCCCCCTTTTTGTTTTAATTGCTCCTTAAGACATTGGTGATTTTTTAAAATAATTGTTTGGCCTTGGGGATTATAGGGAATTCCTGTAGTATGATTAATATGCCATTTGTCAAAAAACTTTGACATTGTTTTACTGACAAAACAGGGTCTATTTTAGGTTTTAATTTGTGTTAGTAGACCCAAGGTGGCAAAGCCTTGTGAATGTTTAGTCCTTTTTCCTGTATGTGCTGTGGCCCAGGGAGAGTTGGGGCCATCCTCCGCCACCGCCTGGCAGAGCTCTTTAAAATCCTTAGCTTTCCATGGATACCATTCCAAGGGCCTGTTAGCCCCTGGTGCCACATTGACTGGATATGCTTGGAGAAGCAAATCCTGTGGCCGAGAGTCTGGGCTCTTGGGTGGCCCTTCCTTTCCAGAGGAGGTCTCCGAGTAGGTTACTTCCCCAGCCCTCAGTCCCTCCATGGGGTAGGGGTCGGGGTCTTGCAAGTCCCTCTCGCAGTTCTCATAGGGCACCGTACCTCCCTTCCAATTGGGGGAATAGGGAGGGGGCCTAGGACAGTCAGGGGCACCTGAGTAGCTGCCTCTGCCCCTGCATGCACAGATAGTGTGTTCCTGGTCAAATTTGACCTGTTCCTTTTTCTTCTCACTTTCCAAGTCCTCCTGTACCCTTTCTAGGCCTAATGTTTCCTCCTCTTCCTTCTTTTGTGATATAGCATTACCCATACTTAGGGTTTTACTTACCCCAAAAGACCGCTTAGCCTCGGCCGGTATCTTTTCCTTTCATGCCCCACGTTGTGTGCCAGATGTTGGGTCTTTGTCTGTCTTTGGACGGATGGGGTCCGAGGAGAGGTAAGTGCCAAGTGGGGCCCCTGGCCAGTTCCCCAGCCTCCCTTAGCCTAGGAGACAATCAGAAGCAGAGGGGAGTCAAGTCAAGCAGGAACTCATTTATTAATAGGGAGCATCCCCTTTTTAAAGCAAAAGACTCCTGGGGGGGGGGGAATTGGAACCAACCAATCACTGAAAGGCCATACCTTAACATGCCCCTAAGCTTCCATGAGTTGTTTACACACTGAACCTAAAGAAATCTAGGTCTGCCCACTCAACTTCCTCTCAGGGCCATCTTTGCTACCTGTGTTCCCCACAGATTTCCCAACACATGGTGACAAGGTAAGATTAGAACCAAATGTCTGGGGCTGAGAAGGTGGCTCAGTGGTAGAGGGCTTTCCTGGTAGAGGGCTTTCCTTGCATGCATGAGGCCCTGGGTTTGATTCCTCAGCACCACATAAGCAGAAAAAAAAAAGCTAGAAGTGGTGCTATGGCTCAAGTGGTAGAGTGCTAGCCTTGAGCTGAAGAGCTGAGGGACAGTGCCCAGGCCCAGAGTTCAGGCCCCAGGACCAGACAGGAAAAAAAAAGAACCAAATGACTGCATGGCTTTGCCATGGATCATTTTCACCTATTTGTGAACATCTTCTCTTGGCCTTAATTCATTAACACTTCTCTATTCTACCATTATGACAAATACTTGAGTACGGTACATGTGTCATAAGACTTGAAGATAAGTCCTCTCTACTCAGCCCTCTGACTTTCCTCTCCCTCAGTACACACACTCTGCCAGCCACAGACTCAGTGCTTTGGATCTACTGTGACTTAGGGCTTCTGACCACTGCACCCTTCACTACTTGAGACACTGAAACTTCACTGTGGGTCCATGTGAGGCCTTCTCCCTGTCCACCACCAACTCTTGTGTTCATATTTCACCCAAACATTGTTTCAAGCTATCCCAAGATTCCCTGAGCTATGACTGTTTTCAAGCCTGCAAAAAATTTATTCTCAGCAGATTTCCCTTTGTTAGAAGCCCCTGAGACAAGAGGAGCAATGACACATTTTTCTTCAAGAGAGGCCAGCCTTATACCTCAAAGTAGTCATTATTTCCTTAAATCCCCACCCTGGCTTTAAGGTGAAGAATTAGAAAAATTAGGGCTGTGTCCATTTTACAATTTGCTAACTGCTGATTTTGCTTCTGTAAACTTGCTTACGCTGGCACTGACCCTTCCCTTCCCAGAAAAGAAGTTTCAGGGACCAGATGCCGGCCCCAGGACAAGGTCAGTGGTCGTAGATAAAGAACCGACAGTACGTGTTCCTCAGTTCCATTTAGAAATTTCCCAGACAGGACCTTGAGATAAGGACCACCTGGCAAGACCACAAGCTAAGCCAAATGTCAACCAATCACAAGTCTGTAACTATGTGAACTCCCCTAACCCTTATTGTCCAAAGTAACCACCCTCCTTGAGTCCCCCGCGCCAATCATTTTACAAAGAGTGTTACAAAATTTCCCACGTGGCAAACTGATTATTGGTGTATATGGTGACCTTTAAATGGACCAATCATGGGATGCTTTGTGTTATGCATTAATCTTGTGGTTTTTGCCTTTAAAAAAGGGCTTGTAACCACTGCTCGGGGCTTCCTGCCTGCCCTGGACAGAGAGCCTGTTTGCGCAAACGTCAAATAAACTCCTCTTGCTTATTGCATCTCCCCGCCTGGAGTCTGAGTTTTCTGGGGCACCGTCCCGTTGACGAAAGTATCCCAGGAGTCTGGGGTCTTTCAAAGGTTTGTGGAAGAGGTGTATTTAGTATGCTGGTAGAATTAAGTCTTGCAGTGCCATCTGACTTAACTTGTGATTGTGTCTTGGGATTCCTCTAACCCTCTTGTTGGACTATTAACAGTGTCCAGAACTATTTTCTAATTGTTTCTATTGAGAATGCCTCTCTGTGCTTCTCTTTTGTAAGTGAAAATGTGAACTCATCCCTCTTGTCTTCTAGTCTTGATTTTCTCTCTTTCATTTGATCTTCCCTACTGGTAGGGCTTTCAACCAAGTATTTTCTTTTATTTGATCTATTGTTCTCTTAGCTTTTCAAACCCCCAATTAATTTTTTACCAAATTGCATCTTTTGAGTCATTCTTTGTTTCATAAATTGGCTTCTTAATATTATGTAGCTGCCTATTTTATTCTGTTTGATCTCATTCAAGTATTCCTGGCCCCTTGGATTTCATTGACAATAGTTACTATCATTTTCATTATGTTCAAATAGTTGTATAAAGGAGTTTTCATGAAACCTGTTCCTCTATGTATGTGATGCATTTGATCAGCTACCCCTTCCTTCATTCTATCTCTCTTATCTGTCCAATTCCCATGATTCTCCTCCATCTTCCTGGTTCCACTCTCAGTGAATGATGGGACTTCATTCACTGGACATTCCTCTCTCCACATGCCTGCTCCTCCCCTTAGATTGTACCCTGGCTCAGACCAGCCAGCTTTCAGCTTTCTAGTTTTCACTTCATTGAACTGTTAAATGTGTTCAAGGAGTTATACCATGAAAACCAGGCCTTTTCAGTTTGACTGTGTATATACTCCTGTGTGTGCTGTAATATATGTTTATATTTTAAATGTAACTTCCATATTAGATAAGTCATGCACTCCATCTCTCTCAGGCTGATTTAACTCAATATGAATTTTTTCTAACTCCATCCATTTCTCTGTAAATGATGCAGTAGTATTATTCCTGATAGATTAATAATAGATATACAATACATATGTGTGTCTATGTAAAGTGTATGTGTATGTTACATTAAGTCATTGTGGGCTCTTATGTATGCATTGTCTATTTTCTGCTGATTCTCTTGTTGGTTTCTGTACTGATTTCGAGGTGTCCATGCATGGAATGTTCTCAGGCTTCAGTGCCCACTGTGAGTTCCTTGGGCTTCTACTTCTACAGTCTATGGATCTGCATTTCCCTCAGTATGCTCTCAGCACTCTTGATGAAATCAAAATTACTTTTCCATAGTACTCACTTTCATAGCAGTTTTGTCAAGAATTAGTTGTGAGAATATAGAGCATATATTGAGTGTGTCTCTAGGAAGAATAGTTAGCAATGTCACCCATCATCGTCTTATCTCTTTTTTCTATATTTTTCTTGTGCTAGCTCTGGGGCTTGAACTAGGACTTGGATGCAGTGACTGACTATTTGTGCTCAAGGTTAGTGCCCTACCATTGAAGACAAATCTCTAGTTCCATATTTTATTAGGAGTTAGAGATAAGAGTCTCAGAGAGTTTCCTTCCTAATTTTTGAACAACAATTCTCCCATCTCAGCCTCCTAAGATATATCTATATCTATATCTATATCTATCTATCTATCTATCTATCTATCTATCTATCTATCTATCTATCTATCTATCTATCTATCTGTACTCACACTGGCTAGTGATCCATATACTCAACCCTCTTTAGATTTAGTTTTGAGACTAGGTCCTATAAGAGCTAACCCAAACAACAAAGAGATAATACCTTATCCTCCACCTAAGAATTGTTGATTGCAATAAGAAAATAGATAACAAATGCTGGTGGTAAGATGGATTTAATAGAGTTCTTGTGCATACTGGTGTAAGTCTGAAGTAGTATAGACATTCTGCAATATTGTCTGTGAGCTCTGCAATTTTTTTTGTAAAAAAAACTATAGTAGGATCAATCAATCCCAATGCTTCTAAATTTCCAAATAAAATTTAAACAATATGTTGATGACAAAACTGTAGCACATTTTACTACACCTAATGCATAGACATGTTGCACAAGCACCTAAAATGTAAAAAGGTAAACAATAGGCTACATGTTTACACTATAATACCAAACAGATACACAAATATAATCTTTTTTTGTAAAACATGTTTAAGTAGAAACATTACATTATTGAAATAGTCCAACTATAAACATAATTATTGGATTATTGAACTCCTTGAAATTGAGCATAGAACAGATATTATCAGGCTTTGAGAAGAGTTTTGTCTAATGAGAATTTAGGAAGTTTTATTGCTGCTATTAAGTTACGATTAGAGAGGAATAAAAGTATATGATGCTAGCTGGGAGCCAGTGATTCATAACTGTAATCCTAGCTACTCAGGATGTTGAGATCTGAGCATCATGGTTTCAAGTTAGCACAGGCAGGAAAGTCTGTCAGACTATTAACTGCAATTAACTACCAAAATCCCAGAAGTGGGCTCTTGTTCAAGTAGTAGAGCACTATCTGTGAGGAAAAAAATAAACTCCAGAAAAGCACCTAGGCCCTGAGTTCAAGTCCTTGGACCAGTACCAAAACCGCACAGATAAAACCCCATAATGTCTAATATATAGTAGAGGAACTGGGTTATGATAATATGTTATGCCAAGGTCGCAGGATCCCCCGCAAGAAGACCACCGAGAGTCAGACTCTACAGCTCTTTTATTTAAACGTGCTTCAGCTCGGTCCTTATCCTACACTCTGACACAGCAGAGCCCAGGAGGAGAGCTCCGAGCTAAGGATTTGTAGGTCTTATATAGGCACACAATCAACCAGATGTTTTGATTACCACCACATGTTGCTTTGCTAGACAGAAACAAGCAACAAGTGGTGGTCACTGCTTCAAACTTTAACTTTTCATTCCCCCCCTTGACTTATGGTCCTGAGCCACAATCTTGTGGCTCTGGCCCAAAACTAAACTCCAACAGTTCTTAATCTTGAATGCGTATACCAATAACAATTAGTCCATTTTTCTTTTCTTGAGGCATATGTGGAGTGGTTGGGTAGGATGCTTGGAGACTTCCAATATTTTCACACGGTCATCCAGGGCAAAGGGTCAGCTGTTCTGGCGTGGGAGCAGTGGATCCAAGCAGCAATGCCATCCATCTTAAGGTCAGTGGGTGTAGCCAGTAGCACCATGTAAGGTTCCTTCCACCATGGTTCCAGAGATCACAAGTTGTACCTTCAAACATAACACCCAGTCCCCTGGTTGAAACAAATGGGGGGTAGGAATAGAAGTAGAATCATATAATACTCTAAGCTGGAGACACATAATCTTATGTACCAGCTGTAAATAGTAAAGCTTACACAGAAATTCAGTATCATCCAAATCAGCAAGCAATTCAGTCTGAAGGCTAGGGATAATAGGTGGAGGGTGTCCATACATTATTTCAAAAGGTGTAAAGCCAAGCCAATACGGTGAATTTCTTATTCTAAACAAGGCAAAAGGAAGCAGTGATACCCAGTCTGTACCAGTCTCCAAGGCCAATTTAGTTAAGGTCTCTTTTAGAGTCCGATTCATTCTTTCTACCTGCCCTGAGCTCTGGGGTCTATAAGCACAGTGCAATTTCCAATCCATCCCCAGTGCCTCGGCTATTCCCTGACTTACTTTTGAGACTAAGGCCAGTCCATTGTCCCACCCGATGGTGGATGGGAAGCCATACCTGGGTAGGATTTCTTCCAGGTGCTTCTTAGCCATAATGTTCACAGTCTCATGCTTTGTTGGGTAGGCTTCAACCTATCCTGAAAAAGTGTCTACAAAAAAATAGCAAATATTTATATCCAAATTTTCCAATTTTAATTTCTGTGAAGTCTACTTCCCAATACATACCTGGACTATCTGCACAGAGTCGAGCTCCTTTTGTAACAGGTTGATTGGGGGCATTGGTGAGCTGACAGGCTTTACAATTTTTAACAATGTCTTCAACGAGTTGATTTCCTTGCCTAATTTTTACTTCTGAGTGTGGGAGCAAGTCTTGCATTGTTTGGGTTCCCATGTGAGAGATCTAATGGATTCTCTTAAGAATCCCCTTGCCCAATCTTTGTGGCAAGATAAGTTTCCCCTCACCAGTTTTCTACCAGTCTTTGTTTCCTTCTCTGTCCGGGGGTTTATAGGCCACGGGAATTTTCTTTATCCACTCCAAGTCTTCTTGGGATTACTGAGGATCAGGAGGCAAAGCTTGTGGTCCTGAGTCTACTAGAGTCAGTACTTCCGCTCTGGGCTTGAGGGCTGCCTCCTTAGCTGCCTGATCGGCCAAGTTATTTCCTTTGGTTATAGAATCAGTTCCCTTTTGATGGCCAGGGCAGTGCATAATGGCAATATTTGCTGGTTCCCATATGGCCCCGATGAGGCTTAAAATTTCTTGTTTTTTTTTTT
>NW_012267404.1:3023712-3029444 GCF_000151885.1 Dipodomys ordii
TGGGTTCCATTCAGCATTCCCTTTGTGGTCTCCCTGACTTCCTTCAGCTCTTTGTTAATGGATTCCATGAATGCCTTTACTGATCTTTGTGTATTCTCTTCCTGCTCTCTCAATTCCTATATTACTCTTTGATTAGCTTCCTCCCATTCGTGGGCTTCCTGTAGTTCTCTTTGAGTGTTCTCTGCCTGCTCATGCCATTCCTGCCTTTCTCTTTGTGTATTCTCAAGCTGCTCATGCAAATCCTCTATCAATTTTTGAGTAGCTTCCTCACGCTTATGATATTCCTGTATAAACTTTTGGATTGCCTCCTCTCTCTCCCTATCACGCTCATACAGAGTCCTTTGTATGTTTCCAATCTTTTCATTTATCATGTTTGCCAGCAATGTTTGTAGAGCTATTTTGGAACTCTCCTCTCGATTATTCATTATCTGTTCTGTCCTCTGATTATCAAGTTTGGGAGTTGAGATACCCGGACTTGCCATTTTTCTTGTGTTTTTCCGGCTTACTCTGCCCATTTGAGATGAAAATAGCACCAGTTTTGTGCTAGAGCACTATTTTAAGGCAAGCATCAACCAAAGTCTGAATTTGCACAGTCAATAGTCTACAGATACAATCTAGTTCAACAGATATATCTTTTCAACATCAAACAACTATATGTTAATGGGCTACGAACTGCAAAGGAGAATTTGGAAAACCAGAAATTATTAGGGTTAGGGAGAGATGTGGGTAAAAAATAGGAATAGATTGATGTGGGGAGGCACAGGGAGAGTTAAGTAAGTCCTAATCTCAAAGCAGGAAATAGGTTGGTTAGGATGAAAGTAGAGCAAGAAAAAAAAAGAAGAAAGGGAAAGGGAAAAGAAAAGAGACCAGAAAAAATAGAAAATTAAAAATTAATATTATGCAAATGAAAACAATCTATTTGGAGAAGAATGTGAATATATTGAGAGAAGGGGAGGGATATAAAGGAGATGTGAAAAACTTAATAAAAATGCTTAAAATATTATATAGTTATAAAGAGGTAGTACTGCTATTAAGGAATTTAAGTCTCAGAGGCTTTGAATTGAGTACTAAATTTGTGGATTAAGTGTGTACACAATGGGGGATAGGGTCTAATAATCAACTATGGGGTTATCTGAGGATGTGCAGTACAAGAATTAGGTCACATAAAGAAGAACGAAAGGAGGAAAAGATGAAAAGGATAAGAAAAGAAGAAAAAAGATCAGAAGTTCAGTAGAGCTAAACAAAAAAAAACCCAAAAAGATAATTTAAAAAAAAAAAGAGAAAGAAACCAAAAAAGAAAGAAAAATGCACACTCACGTATCCCTAAAATCAAAATTATAAGAGGAAAAAATGTTAATGGAAAACAATTTTTTTCAAAAAAGGCAAAAATTAAAGATTAAAAAAGTTTTAGAAAAGAAAAAACAATTTTTTTTATATAAGGTATCAAAAAAAAAGAAGAAGAAAAAAAAAAGTTCTTTGATTTTTTTGGGAGGGATGGGAAAAATCCTGTATCTCCCGTAACCAGCCTCTTGTTGGACTCTCTGGTCTGCTTGTGGTCCTGTGGCTTGGTTGGTTTCTTAAGTCGGTTTGTTCAAACAGGTATGAAAATGCTCTGCTTTACCCAGGATTTTGCGATCCTCCTCCCAAGCTAGTTCAAACGGAGGCAGATCTGCTTTGAGTATTGCAAAAGAGGGGGATGCAGTGATGAGGCTAGGTTCTGGGTAGAGTTGAGGCCTTTCAACAAACAGTAGCTTTTCCCGGGGGCTAGTTTGTGAAAAACTCACAGAGCCCAGCCTGGAGCCATTCTCCGGGTTTCTCTTTATTGAATTTCAATTGATTGTCTAGGCTGCTAGCGGGAAGGGCAGCCTCTGGCTCTGATTACCCAGTGAAGAAAGCCACTCCTATTGCTGGCGCCGAAGCTGGGTGACTTTTCCCCGGGTGGAGCTGAGTCTTGTGACCTGCTAAATGACTCATTTTATTCCAAGGCTTGAGTTGGAGCTAGCAGCTCCGCCGAGCTTTGTCGGTATCCAAGCTGGAGATCTCCGGTACTGGGGGTTGAAGGGGTGGCCTTCCCTCCTCTGCTCCCTGCGAAGGAGTGAGGATGTCAGGTTTCTACTCACGTTTCTACTCACACCGAGTCTTGGTTCTTGGGTTGTCTCTGGTCTGTGAACTGCAGGATGAAGATGTCTGCTCCTTGTTGGTTCTTGCTGGTGTTGAGTAGAACCCGCTCACCGGCTGTGTCTGGCTCCTTCATCCCGGACTCTCTGTGGCTCAGGTATGGGCTCCTGCGATTGCTTCCGCCAATCGCCACCGCCGCCATGGTGGCTGCTGGCAGGAGCTCAGATGTGTCTCCTTGCCTGGATTTTCCCTCTCTGGCTTAACTCTCTGTCCTGTGATGGCACACTTGGTGTGATTCTCTGGCTTAGGACTGTTCACTGGAACGCTAAAACTGCTATTCGAGAGCTTGTTTAGACTCCAGCTTTTCCTCCGTCATCTTCCTTTCTCTCATTTTCCTTCTTTATCCTCCCTTTTTTCCATCTTTCTTTCCTTCCTTCTCCTTTTCTTTTCTTCTTTCTCTTTCTCTTCCTTCCTTCCTTTCTTTTTAATTCTTTTCTACTATCCACTATTATTAATTATTGTTCTCTTAGGGCTTTTTTTGCCCCAGTTTAGTGTTGAATTATTTTTACCCTATTTTGCCTCTTAAATACACATTAGGGATACAAAACATCACACTCAGGCACCATTTTATAATTCTTCTGTTGTCTCCTTTAACTTGAGTAAAAAAACTTTTATTTGTTTACACTAAAAATTCCATATTATATTTTCTATTCTTCACATTACTCTTTCAACTCACATAGTTTAAGTGTGCTCTGCTTTTCATCTTTATTTCCTCCAACTCTTAAGTTAACCTACTTTTTCTCACTTTAGCTTTCTTTTTTGTATATATTTTTTATTGTAGGGATACTGTATAGAGAGTTTGCAGTTACATGAGTAAGGTAATGAGTACATTTCCTATGGAGCATTGTTACCTCCTCCTTTGTTTTTCCCCTACTGTCCTTTCCCTCTCCCACCTCCCCAACTCCTCCCTCCACTCCTTGAAAGTTGTAAAGTTCATTTTCAACATAGTGTCCTGTAAATCTCATTGTTACAATGGATCAACCAGTATCCTTATTTCAGCATTTTGTTATTTCCCTTCCCCTCCCCAATCAGAAAAACGTATATACAAGATGCAGGGCACCAGAACCAAATACAGTGAAGACAGGGGTTATAACATGGGAGGAGAACATACAAAAGAATCAAACAAAAAAAAATTCACATAGAACACTTTAGCAAGATTCTTTGAATCGTTAATTGAACATAAAATGTTCCAGGTACCCACTAATTGATAACCATCCCTCTTAGTGCTGCTTTGTCTGTGTGCTTGACAGAGAGATGGGACTTGCTCTGAATGCATGAATGACCATCTCACCTAAAGCTAGCATTGCTGCCCAGAGGCCGGCCCTGGAGCCAGGGCTCGCACTTGCAATGCATCACAACCTGCTGGCGGAGGACCGGGCGTCCCACTGCGTAGGCCTGCCATGCTGAATCCACACCCCGCTTCGGAGCCTTGCCGCTCAAGTGCAGGGAAATCCAGTCAGCTGGATACACACTTGTGTGCTCCGAAAGAAGAAGGAGAATTAGCAGACAAGCACTGCGTGTGTCACCCTACTCTCTCCGATGAACACGGCACAGACTCAGCAAAGCGGGGGAGCAGAGCTGGTTAGAGAACCATGGTGCCTACAGAACACCGAGCACCTTTTCAGGGAGCCGCGAGCTGCGAGCAGAGAGCCGAGGGCAGAGAGTCGCTCTGAAGGGCTCAGGACAGGCCCGGGTACGCGGGGCACTTTCCACACAGATGCCAGCTCCTTCAGCGCATGCGCCACACACCTCGTTCCAGATTCCAGCAGGGCGCCCCCTCATCCTGCGCCCCCTTGGCCTGTGCCCTTTTGTAGGGAGGCTATTTGGTTCCACTCGAGACTGGCGAATTCGCCAACAGATCACAGTTCTAATGTGCACGGTCAAAGTACTCATTCCAAGTCAAAGCAATAACAGGCCTTCCTGTGGAACACAGAAAAAGCACCTTGCAAAGAAACACCTCTCTCCCAGCCTTGTCCCACTGGCGGACCCAAGTCTGGTGGAAGTTGATTTGGAGTTGCCGCAGACAACTCAAAATGGAAACGATGCACCAGAGCCTCGCACAGATGACCCGAACAGAGCACTTACTTTGAGAGCAGCAGCATGTTCCAGAAGCCTACTGTAGTCACAGCCTACAGCTAGGCCTCAGAATGGGGCATGGGGAGGGGTGGTTATTAAGGTCGCTGAAGCCTCCATCTTTACAGCTGGCTGCTGACTTACTGGAGGATTTGGGAGAGAAATCCAGGAGAGCTGGTTTCAGGGTTCCCACGGACACTCTAACGGCTGCAGACAGACATATTTTATACTTATTTGTATAAATAAATCTGCCCATGGCATACTAGTTTGTTATGAATATTATGGTATATCTATACAATTTCTGTATATATGTGTGTATATTATTTCATATCCATTGTACAGTGCGTATATTGCATACAACACACATATTATATACATATGTATGAATTGAAGTGTATACTTCATTAAATAAATTATTTTCTTCTTGTAGATCTATAACAGACTTCCTGCTCTCATTGATTATCTACAGGAAGTCATAAAAGGAATTCTTGAAAAAATTTTTGTTGTGGAGAAAGTGAAAGAACACAAAACGAAGCTGGATGGAAACAGCCCTCGGGACTTTCATGATAACTATGGAGCAGGTAAAGTGCTTCCATCAGCTGGGTCCTTTCCTTGCTTAATAGGTCTGTGGATCACTGGATTTTCTGTAATTACTAGAGACACTCACATGCTCAGGCCACAAAGGACTGAAAGCACTTCAAGTTTTATTATGCATGTGATTCTGCATCAAGGATCCTGAAAAACATAAACTGCATTTGCTCAATAATTAGTTCATATTTCCTTTCTTTACATAAAAATTCTCTCACTGAGGACAAACTGATTGTAGAATAGACAAAATAAACACTATTTTCAAATGAGTTATAAAATACAACATATGTTGATATGTTGACTTACAGTTGTGAGTCACTAGCATGTGACTACTGAATTTAAATTTTTGAAATATATCTTATCTTTAAGTAGTTGTACAAAGCAAGTTCAATTTAACAAAGTAGTTTATAAACAGGATGCAGCTTCATCAGTGATAGCCCCTTCAACATTCTCACCCCACTTCAACCTACTCTTTCCCTTACTTTTCTTAGGTTTGTGAGATATACAATAAAATCTGAATGGCAGTCATAAGGCTCTTGATTTTTTTTCTCAGTGTATTTGAAAGAGTTCACTGTTAGCATCCTAGACATAGAACAATTGGAAAAGATTCTTCTAACTACACATTTTAACATTTATCTCATCCAATCCCCGCTTTGCATTTGTTTGTTAAGATTTCCACTTTCCTGCATAGTGTATAATCAGTGCCTTTCCAATGATTATCTTATGAATTCTTTTAAAGGCACATAGAAATTAGGATGGTTGGGCTGGGAATGTGGCTCAGTGGTAGAGTGCTTGCCTTACATGCATGAGGCCCTGGGTTCGATTCCTCAGCACCACATAAGCAAAAAGAAAAAAGCCGGAAGTGGCGCTGTGGCTCAAGTGGTAGAGCGCTA
>NW_012267404.1:3029494-3036174 GCF_000151885.1 Dipodomys ordii
TACCACTTGAGCCACAGCACCACTTCCGGCTTTTTTCTTTTTGCTTATGTGGTGCTGAGGAATCGAACCCAGGGCCTCATACATGCAAGACAAGCACTCTACCACTGAGCCACTTTCCCAGCCCCTCTTGTTTGTTTTTAATAGTCTTTCCCTCAGCTGTCAGCAGCCCCCTCTCTTGGTAAATGGCTCCATGGATATGTACAGTGGCAAAAGCATACCGACTGTCTGTAGTCTCTTCCCTTTTCTCATCTGTAGGGCTTTTGTTAGTGCCACCTGTTCTGCTCCTTGTTCAGATGTTCCCTGGGGGAGTGCTTCTGCCCACACTATCTCAGTGTCCGTGGTGACTGCTGTGCCCCCATACCTTTTTCCATCTTGAATGAAACTGCTGCCGTCTGTGAACCAGGTATGCTCAGCATGCGATAGTGGTGAGTCCAACAAGTCTGGCCCCTTTTCCTTGGCCCGGTCTCTCTTTTCACGCTCAATTTCATGTTCTCTGTTCTTCCTTTCCTGTCTTTGCTCCTCTGTTTTTCGCTTATTGTAAACCTTTTCCACCATGGCTACTAGATCCCTAATAGACTTTTCACGAAATCTGTCTAGAGCCTGCAACTTTTGCTTTATGTCTGGTGAGGCAAACATAATCATCTGAGCTGACTCTTGGGTGTCAAGATCATACAGGGTATATTGACTAAAAGTTTCCATGAGCTGCTCAAGGTATACTGCCAGATTTCACTTCCTCCCTGTCTAACATAATAAACTTTGGCCATATTAGTAGGTCGGCGAGCTGCTGCCTTGAGACCTGCCAACAGAGCCTGGCAGTAGACAAGGAGTTGCTCCCTACCTTCAACTGTATTGTAGGCCCATGTTGGTCGGATCTCAGGAAAATAGGCAGTGATCAGGGCAGGATCCGTGATGGGCGCTCCTGTGGGGCCAGGGATATGTTTACGGGCCGCCTCTCCGGTATGGTCTCTCTCTTCAGTGGTAAAAAGGACCTGTAAAAGCTGATTGCAATCATCCCAAGGGGTCTGATGAGTAAGAGAATAGTTTCAAGCAGATGAATTAAATCCTGGGGTTTCCCTGAAAAGGGGGCATATTGGGTGTGCGAATTGTATAGATCACTGCTAGAAGACGGCCAATATTGGAGTTGCTGTTGACCATTCACATTTACAGGACCTACAGCGCCTAAAGGAAAAACAGCTGCACTAGAATGGGGGTTGATACCACAGCGTCGTCGAGTGACTGGCCCCTCAGAAACTTTAAGGGCAGGTGCTGAGGGTTCTATAGCTCTCTCCTCCCCTTGATCCTTCTCAGGTTCTGCAAAAGGAACCTGGAAAGAAGAGTATGGGGGAGGAAACATTTCTTCTTCCAAGTTATCTCCCTGAAAAACCATGGGGTACCTTTTCTTTTCCTGTTTCTCAGTTTCTTTTTGTAAGTCTAGGGGGCTATATGGAGTGGTGCTAATGGTTTCCAGTCCCATCAGTCGTTCAGTCCAAAAAACAATAAACAGTACAAACAATACACATGCAGGCCTGACAGTTACGAAAAAAAAGCTTACGAAGTGGAGATCTCCCGAATTGGTCAGCTGACCCCTGTAATGGGACACCCATGCCCCACAGCAGACGGAGCAGACCCACAGTGAGCGAGTTGGGCCTCAGTTCCTGTCCAACACCGAACCGAACCCTGCCCCACAATTCACACGGGCGAGGTTCCATGGACCCACGCCCCACATGGCAGGGTTCCAAGGACCCACAACCCACACGGCAGCGTTCCAAGGACCCCTGTGCCACATGGCAGGGTTTCAAGGACCCCCACCCCACACAGCAGGGTTCCAAGAACCCCCCTCCCCACACGGCAGGGTTCCAAGGACACCCGCTCCACATGGCAGGGTTATATCCAACCCACAAGAGGATCTGGGACGTCTCCCAGTTCCTCCAGGGTTGTCGTGCAAGCACGCCCGCTTCGACAACCCTTTAGGAATTGGAGCTGCTGTCTCACAAAGGAAAGCGAAAGTTAAACAGACAAAAAACAGGACAAGACAAATTAACAAAGACAACGCTGTTTTACCTTTGGAGTCTGAGGTCTTGGGTATCTTTGGGGAATATCCCGGACGAGCCCCCAGACACTACAGCTGTTTTATATAAATGGGCTGCGGCTCGGGCCTCGTCCTATACTCCGACACAGTGGAGCCTAGGAGGAGAGCCCCGAGCTAAGGATTTGTAGGTCTTCTATAGGCACTCAATCAACCAGGTGTTTTTATTTCCACCACCTGTTGCTTTGCTAGACAGAAACAAGCAACAATGGTGGTCACTGCTTCAAACTTTAAGGTTTCAAATAGTGTCTATTTTCCAAAGAGAAGAAATGACTAAGAATGATTTATCACCCACAAATTGCAAATATGTAAGGATACAAATATGTTTATTCTGATGTGAACTATATACAATATATATATATATATATATATATGCTTCAAAAATTCCCAAAATATACCATAATTTTAGCTTTTCAACATATCAGTTGAAATTAACTTAAATATCAAAAATTGTGTCTCATATTTTTACAGTCTTGAAGGTTTTCCTGGCATATGGTTTAGTGGCATAACAACACATTGTACACACTTCATGCTCCTGAACCTACAAAGAATTCTATAAAGGATTCTATTTATAAAGCCATATCTATAAAGAATATGTATAATATGTGGATCTGTGTCAGTGTACTCATGTATTTCAGAGTCACATCTCCACATAGACTTTAGTGTTAACTGAAAATTGCCAGACCAGTTTGTTCCCTTTGGGAGAGTGGAGGAAGTGTAATGACAAGTTACTTTGCATTATAATATTTTAAGATGACAGGCAAGGAAAAGAATTTCAGTCCTGTTTTAGATGCACACTATCAGGGGATAATGACTTTAGGTTCTTGCTGTACTCATTTAGATGGAATGTAAAACTATATAGAAGGTAGAAAAATAATAGAAAAGGAGATGTTTTCTAGGATTTTTGTCTTGGGGAGAAAGAAGAAGACTCAACCCATATGAATAACACCCACAAATATGGAAATACACATTCCCACATGGATCTAGGTTGTCTAAATAGTATTTCAAGTTTTCTTATATTTTCACAGAAACATCAAAACAGGATCATGATTTTTAACCTTAATTTATTTTCCTAACTGTGATTCATTTCCATTCTATTTCCCTATAGGCCGGATATGCTTTAAGAATTGTCCATCTGTTTTAAAATAAAAGCTCTAGAAACACTGAGTGACCCTCAGTTGACTCTGTTTTCTACCATCCTCCCCTTAAATTCGTTAGTTTTTCATTGAGTGGAAAAGGAGCCTGTTTCATTTCTGTTTTCTTTCATCTTCCTTGACACAGGAAAGGAGATATAAGAATGGTCAGAACAATCAAGAATATTTGTTATCAAGAACATACAGAGGAGAAAGGGCTCCAAAATATCATCTGTGAATCATGTTGTCATTTTTCAGTGGTAGCATACGAACCACACAGATGCAGCTGTGCACTGGAAATTGGCATGGTCAAAACAATTGCAATAAAACACAAGGAATAGCATGTGTTTGTGCAATGACACCCTTCCTCCCCACCCCCCCACTCTCACCCCACCTTCCACTAATGTACAAAGTGATGAATAGGTTTCCTGGATCTTGAGCACAGCAGGTGAAATGAGCATTGAGTGGAGGGAAGGCATCCTACACAGGGAAATAAGGAGCCAGGGTCTCAGAAGAAGTGCTGTGACAGTGCACCTACTCAGACAAGAATGAAGCAGAGCTGGTAAGTGGGTGGAAAGACAGCTAATACATTGGCCGCTGGGATTGTGTGGATGTCCTTTGAGTCAACTACTGATTTTAGTTTAAAGTTCTGTAAAATGGTAGTCAGCAATAAAAACAGCTCCAAATGGTCCAAACCCTCTCGTACAAAAGTCCATTTTCCTAGAGAAACAAAAAAATCCACTAGCATGTAGTTATTCCTGGTATGTAATTGTTACAATATTAAGCCCTGTGTTTGCATCTGCCCTAGAGAATATGCTTGTTGGATGGACTTTGGAATGGGTGATACACAGGCAAATGGACTAATGGTAGACTGATACCTGTTGAGAAAAATATGAAGTAGTCACTTTTCTTAAAGTTGCCACTCTTATCTAGAAAATGGCCAGGGTCAAACATTTCTGTATTAGGGAATTCCTTGTTATCATATAGCACAGACGTCAAAATGGTTGTGCACTGGAAACTACATGTCCAGAACATCAGGCTATTAAAAAATTTCATGAAGTTGAGAATTACATTTGGAACAAATTAGTTCTATATTTCAAAAAAAGAGCAATGATATTTCCATTGAGACAGATGTTGCAATCAATGGGACTGTTTCTGAGAATAGGGACAAAGATCAGAATAATGTGCTCTCAAACAGCATTTGAAGTTCCAATCACTCTGGTATTGCAAAAACTTCTGAGCCTTTCATGCTTTCTTCAAGAGTGGGCTCTTGTGCCTTTCCCACCTCTCACTCCAGTTTGTCGCTGAACATTCCACACAACTCATGTGGATTAATGGATTCAAATGATAGATTTAAGGGGGAATTCTCAGAGCACAGGATTAAAGGATTTTAAAAATAAACATCAAGGCACTCAGCAGCAAACAGACAGCCAGAGGGGAACGCGAGCCATCTATGCAGGTGGCGTAACCGTCCATCCTCACCCCCTCCCCCCGGCAGGCGATTACTCGACCATGACCTCCGACCCCCGCCCCCCACCCCCGCACCAAAATCCACAACCCTACCCTCGGAACAAAATAAAACAAATGTGCTTGAATCTCAAAAAAAATAAAAATAAACATCAAAAGGGTGAACAAAGAAAGCAATGGTACTCTCTAGACTCTATGGTGAAAATGAACCATCTTAAGAATGAATCATGAATGAAGTCATGAATCATGAATTAAAATGAATCATCTTATGGGTGAAGATGGGAGGGAACGAACTTGGAGAGAAAAAGGGAAAGGGAGACTTTGTCCAAATAGGAATATACTCTACCTGACATGCAACTGTAACCTCTCTCTACATTACTTTTATAATAACAATAAAAACATTTTGATAAAATCATCAGGTGTGTTCTTCTAAAATAAAAACAAGTACAAAAAGCAGGCCTAACACCTGTCATAATTCAGTTTGTTTCAATACAAAACAGTCTTTAAGAAACAGTAAGCCTTTGAGAAAACAAAAGTGATGATAGAATTAGAAATTTCATCCTGTTTAGCCTTTCAGGTCAGGATCATTGAGTCAAGCAAGGGTCATTAATGGAAAAAAAAGCAAAGAAGGTAACTTAGTTATTTCCACCCAGTATTAAGTACTTTGCCATTTTGCATAATAACATGTAAAATGCAAACATCCACAAGAGAGGGACCATCTTATTAAATGAAGGAGTCAGCACACATGGTATTGGATTAGGTGAAGTTATTGTCCCCCTCACTGACATGATTGTCATACTATGCCATCTTCATTATGAATTATTTCTGGAATCTAAACCATCAAAAACAATGACACAAAATCACCCTTTGGAACTTTGGAAATGCTGCTAGTTTGCTTCTTTGGGAAGGTTGAGATACTTAAAGAAACACTGAAAGATTCCTAATTTAGGAAAATAAAAAGTAGAAACATCAATCGGGGGCTGATGGCTCCTGCCTATAATCCTAGCTACTCAGGGAGGTGAGATCTGAGGATGCCAGTTCAAAGCCAGATCTTGGAGGCAAGTCTGTATACACGTTTCTCCAATAAGCTACCAAAAGCAAAGTCACAAGTAGAGCTATGGCTCAAGTGGTAAAGCACAAGCTTTACTAAAAGAAGCTCAGGGATAGAGCCCAAGACCTGAGCTCCAACCCCATGGCTGGCACACAAACAAACAAACAAGTAAAGATATCTATAGTCAGTCAAGGATGGAAGCCTATCAAGTGTCTGAGGCATGATGACAGCTACTTTGGACCTGCTGGAATGAAGACATTTGTGTCACCCTTCTGTCAACTCCTTCCCCAGATAGTTGCATTACAGTCATGAGCCACCTACATAAAATCTCCAATTTTAATGACAAAATAACCCATAAATTTATCTCACATATGCCAGGCACCAGTGGTTCATGGCTGTAATCCTAGCTACTCCGGAGGCTGAGCTGTGAGGATCCAGGTTCAAAGACAGCCCAGGTAGGAAAGTCCATCAGACTCTTCCACTAACCACCAGAAACTAAGCATTTTGTTCAATTGGTAACTGTGTAGAACAGTATCCCAAAATGCACAAAAGTCAACTATGTCTAAGTTAATTAATATTTGGATTTTATTGGAGTTGGTGTGGGTTTACTCCCTCAGGATGGATATGTACCATTTTAACCACTGAGAAAAAAGTCTGCCTTCTCTTCCCCTCTCTTCCCTTCCTTTCCCTTTCCTTCATTTCTTTTCTAGCTTTATTCTTTCCTTCCTTCCTCCCTCCCTCCTTCCTTTTCTTTCTTTCTTCTTTTTCTTTCTCTTTCTTCCTTTCTCTCATTTTCCTTCTTTTTTTCCTCCCCAAAGGTTTTTTTTTTTAAATTTAATTTAATTTATTTTTTGTGAACATACTGTACAGAGGGGTTACAATTACATGGGCAGGATAATGCGTACACTTCTTATCAAGCATTGCAGCCTCCTCCTTTGTTTAC
>NW_012267404.1:3043189-3051266 GCF_000151885.1 Dipodomys ordii
AAAAAAAAAAAAAGAAAAAAAAAGAAATTAGGATGGTTAAACATAAAAGAACAGTAGTGTTAATCATCATGCATATATAGTTTCTCTTACTGAGGATTTTTGTTTCTTAATATTGCACTGATTATTGTCCAGTGTTGTTTGTTTGTTTGGTCTAAAAGCTGACACTCTTTAGCATTCTCAGATCTGCATATGGGATTACTTTATTGTTTGTATTAACTTAGAATATCTTAATTACTGCTATATTACAAGCAAGGTAATAGATTCTTATAACCCAGCTACTTGAGAGGTTGAGGCAGGATGATAATAAGTTTAAGGTCAGGCATAGCAAAGCTCCAGACTCATTGTCTTAAAAATGATATTCAAACAAAAGGGCTGGGGTTATGGCTCAAGTAGTAGAATACTTGCTTAGTATACAAGAGATCCTGGGTGCCTTCCCCCAAATAACCTTATTTCATAGAAATGTTATTGCTAGGTATAAAATTCTTCCCTGAAAGCTTTCCTGTCTGTATTTTAAACATATTGTGCTAACACATGCTGACTTCCACAGTTTCTAAAGGAAAGTAAGCCAGTTGTTCATACTGAGCCTACTGTATGTGAGGAATTGCTTCCCTCTTGCTGCTTTTAAGTGTTTTCTTTCTCTTTCATTTTAGGCAGATTGATTAAAATATGCTGTGGTATGAATCTCTTTGGCTTTTTCTTGACTTTCATTGAATTTCCTACATGAATATCAATCATGACTTTCCGTGAATTGGAAACTTTTCAGCCATTATTTCTTCTTTTTTTGAAGAATAGAAAGAGTGGTTTAATATTTCCAGTAATTCTACTCTCTCCTCCTGAATACAAAGTAACTAGCACAAGTTCAAGATTAACAGATCCTAATTAAAATGCTAAAAGACAAATATCCAGGTTAATTATCCATTTTGAAGCTCAACATTTTGAAGACAGTTCTATGTGAAAAAAATTGTTCAAAGACCAAACACATGTCATACTATAGAAAGAAGAACACTGAGCAGGAGCTGGTGGCTCACACCTGTAATCCTAGCTACTCAGGAGGCTGAGAGCTGAGGATCATGGTTCAAAGCCAGCCGGGGCAGGAAAGTCCCTGAGACACTTATCTCCAATAAACCACTAGAAAACCAGAAGTGGCGGTGTGGCTCAAGCGGTAGTGTGCTCACCTTGAGCTGAAGAGCTGAGGGATAGCACCCAAGCCTAGAGTTCAAGCCCCAGGATTGACCAAAAAAATAAAACATAAAAAAAGAAGAAAGAAATGAGCACTGATTTTTCTAGATATTTTCAATATCTGACAACATATGGTATTTTATATTGACTTTGTAACCAAGCACCATATTTTTTAATAGATGTCATTTCTCTTCTGAGTATTCTTTTTTTGTTTTGTTTTTTGTGTCCTGTCATGGGTCCTGAACTCTGGGCCTGGGCGCTGTCCCTCAGCTCTTCAGCTCAAGGCTAGCGCTCTGCCACTTGAGCCATAGCGCCACTTCCGGCTTTTCTCTTTTTGCTTATGTGGTGCTGGGGAATCGAAACCAGGGCCTCAGGCATGCACTACCATGCACTACTACTCAGGCTCTACCACTGAGCCCCTTCCCAGCCCCGTCTTCTGATTATTCTATCCCATTATGAATTAACTCTGTTGGGAAAAGGAGCAGAAAAAAATATTTTCATCAAAACATAAATCTGTCTGCTTGAAATACATGGTGTTCTGAATATAATAGAAATGCACACAAACAGTAATCTATCTTTACCAATTTGAAAAATTATCAAATAATTATAGCAGAAATACTGAGGTCTTGGGAGACATCATAAAACCAATAGAGCAGTATATTCATACATTCAAAGGTGATATTCTAACCCCAATTAAACCATTTCTTCATGCAAGGAATACTGGCAGCAAGATAAATTGAATTATCTATAAAAATATTATGTTTCTCTTTTACTTTTGCTGAAAATTATTTTAGGCTATAATGCTGTGATAAAATGCTATCATGTTGTACATACCAAGACTTCTAAGTAGACATGCCAATCACTGATTGATTACCACCATAGAAAGTAAGACAAATTTCATCTCAGAAATTATATTATCTTAAGGGTACATAATTCACTGTTCTGCTCTCAGCTGTCAGCAAGATTTTATTGAATGAAAGTCTGTTCTCTCACCACAGGCTGTTCAAAGGCCCTTCTGAGAACCTAAATAACACTTATGCTCCAGAAATATTGCTACTCAAAAGAAAAAAATGTAGTCAAATGAAATTGACTAAATTTTAATTGATGAATGAGAAATCGCATGGCTCTGTGGCCTCATATTCTACAATTCTAGGATAATATGGTCTATGGAACCATTCAGAAATACTTGGAATTCCCATAATCCATGTGATTTCCTTCCTATATCTCTTTTTCTCTTTTACTTCTCTCTCTCTCTCTCTCCTTGACTTTCTATTTCTTTCTTCCTCATATTGTCACTTCTGTACATTTCTGAGTAGACAGACATTACTTCTATATTGAAATTCTCTTTCCTAATTAAAAAAATATTTAGACAGTGCCTAATATTTATATTTCTTTTTAAATTTTTTTATTATTATCTTTAATCAGTTCTACAAAGAAGTTCCAATTCTACAAAATAGTATATGAATACAAGATGTCTGACAATATTGTCACCCATTGCTCCTGACCTATTCCTTCTCTCACTTTTTAAAAAAATATTATTAGGTGATTACATAAATTTCACATATTTCACCATATTGTAGAATACTGATAGTTAAAATCACGAACAGGGGCTAGAAAGGTGGCTCAGTGGTAGAACGCTTGCCTTGCATTCCTGAGGCCCTGGGTTCGATTCCTCAGCACCTTATCAAGCATTGTTGCCACCTCCTTTGTTTCCCCTTCCCATCCCTTCCCATCTCCCCCCTTACCCCTTGTACCCGCCCCCCCAAAAGTAGTAAAGTTCGTTTTTCCACATAATGATTTGTACATCTCATTGTTGCAATGGGTCTACCTCTATCCCTATTTAAATGATTTGTTTTTCCCCTTCCCCTCCACAAATTATACTAACATTAAAGGCAGTGAAAGCAGGGGTTATACTGTGGGGGAGGGACATACAAAGCAACAAAGAAATCATCTTATATATCTGTTAGAAACAATTGCATGAAAGCAAAAACATTTGAATACTTATCTTGGGTTCATTTCACCTAAGGTCAACTTATCTGACCTTGACCTTTTCTGCTTGTCTCAGACATATACCAGTTATTACAAATAAGGGAAACCATGGGACCTATGTTTCTTTGAGCCTGGATTACTTCACTTAATATAATTTTTTCCAAGTCTTTCCATAAAATTCTAACTTTATCAGATGTAAGTTTATGGAAACAGACTTCTGAAATTATATAATTCTTTCAAGTATGGCTCCTGCCTCAATAGTACCTTTCTAATGAGTCTCTGTTTTTAGAACATGTCCAAGAATGGACTTTATCTCAGACATCCTCATTAATTTCTAGGACTTCTACTTATGCATTGATTACAAGAATTCTTTTGGCTTATGACAGCGTTAGAATGAGGACAGGCTGTGACGGGACGACTGAGGACACCTAGTGGAGGAACTGGAATAGGTGGGGAGATGGCAAACAGACAACTCACACACAAAAGGAGTGGATGCTGAGTGCGATTTAATGCAGAGGATAACAAGCTTTTATAGCAAAAGTCTCCATGAGAAAGGGCAAAAGGTTACACAATCTTGCTGCAAGGCTTCGTTCTTGGGTGGTCACCAGCTGGTCGCCTAATCTTGTTTTTTGGATGACGAGCTATGATGATAGGCACTGTTTTCGGCTTTACCTCTATTTTTAAGAAAATACAATGGGTTTCGATGTTTATCACCTATTAACCATTAACCAGAGCATATGGGCAAGGTGTTGAACAGAAAGGCATGAACTCTAGTACTTCATAGTTACTTTTGTTTAGTTTTGTACTTTATACATTTTAAATCTTTTCTAAGCAATTGTGCTTAGAAGGTTCCCAATTTGAGGCCAAAAATCATGATATTCAGTATACTTAGTTAAATATGGCCATATATCAAATTTAAGCTCATAGTGTCTTTTCTGTAACCCTTTCACATAATTGTTTACTCTTTTTTATAGAGGCCTTAACTGTCTCATAAGATCTTTCTTGTTCCTTCTTTAATAGTAAGCACCAAGGAGACCTAGATCTAGCAAGTCTCTCCGTAAAGGAAAGAGAGTAATAGGAAGTTCTTTCTCCTAAGTAGTTTTCCCAGCGATTGCCATCCTTATCATACACACCTGTAAAAGGCTATGGATCTGGGGGAAGTCTCCGGGGTCCTCTAGATAATGGAGGATCCCACCATTTTCCTCTGATAAACCATTGCCACCTTTCATCTACCAACCTTTTAGGAATCTCATTTAGCTTTTGGTCTAAATATCCCTCTACATCTTTCTTATCTACAGGATACCTATATGAATCTATTGTATATGCTTTAGAATTAAAGGAAAGTCTCCAGTAGCCATACACTCTTTCTGCTCTAGCCATGTCTACAGCTTCTTGTAAATCTCTTATAAACAATTCCTTCTGCTGAAGTGATGTCATGAAACCCCCAATACTTTTATATTTACTTATGACTTGTCTACCAGCCTCCATGAGAGAGGCTTTCAGGGTAGCACTTAACTCTGGTGAGTTAGTCATATTCTCAAGACACTCATCAGATGTTGGAGTCATCAACACTTTTAAGAAAGAGCCTTGAATAAGGGAACGTTAAGCATGAGTAAGTACAATAAGCAGCAGGAACAGTAATAGATTAATAGGCGCTCCTATACAGCAAAGAAAAGAAAAACAGCAACACGTTTTACCCAGGGGCTTACCAGCCTTTTCCAGGAGGTAGGCCTCTTGAAGCCCCATTCTCAGATCTAAAAGCAGGTTTCCCATGTTAAGCAGACTCCACCAGAGTTGGCGTGGCATAGAAGAACTTACCTATTATAAAAACTGGCATTTTTGGTGTAAAATTCATGTAAAATTGTATATCAACTTGTGCTGGGGCAGTTTTCCAATAATTACATTCCATAAAATCCAGACACCAGAGGAGAATCTTGTTGCTTTTCCTACTGCTTTGTTCTCATCATTTCTCTTTGATTACAGCTGGTGGCACAGGATGCTGAATTGTGAGACATATCTGCAAATCTCTAGCAGCATCTTACCAATGTTTTCCTGAAATTCGCCTACCTCTGATGTGGGGGTGCTTCATCAGGAGTAGCAGGGAGTATCTCAGTGTTTTGTTTGTCATTTCTGTCTCAGCACCAAATGAAGCAGATGCAACTTTCAGTATGAAATCAAACTTTCATTATTAAATTCCAGTGGCTCCTTCTGATTTTCCTGCTCCTAGGATTGATATAATTATCTGATACATTATTTACCAGTAGAAGTGATTATAGTGAATCTACACTATCTTACATAAACCTGGAGAGTAAAGCACTAAGAGAAATGCACAATGTCATGGCAGGGGTGACCTTAGTTGAGTCCAAGGCTTTAGGGCTACTGTGTTGTCTTTAACTGATATGAGACTGTGACTCTGTATTTGAAACCATGAAACTCACCACTCATTTAAGCCACTAATAACTATATTTTCTCTAATTTTTAATGGGTAAGAAAATTGAGTAATAGAAGTAGGAAAATTATCCAGGCACTGGTGGCTCATGCCTTTAATTCTACCTACTCTTGAGGCTGAGATCTCAGGAGTGCAGTTTGAAGCCAGGCTGGGTGAGAAAGTCCATGAGATTCCAATTAACCACAAGAAAACGGTTAATGTTTCTGTGGCTCAAGTGGAAGACTTTTTGTCTTGAGCTGAAGAGCTCAGGGACCGGGCCCGGGCCCGGAGTTCAAGCCCTATATCCAACAACAACAATAACAACAACAAAACAAGTAGGAAAATTAGGGACATGGGTATTACAAGTCCAAAGCAAATTCTGCAATCATCTTTCTTATTGATGCTGTTGTTGGTCCTAGGGCTTGAACTCAGGGCCTGGGTGTGGTCATTGAGCATTTTTGCTCAAGGCTAATGTGATACCACTTGAACCAGAACTCTACTTCCCGCTTTTACTGGTAAGTGGATATAAGAGGCTCAAAGCCTTTTGTGCCCAGGCTGGCTTCAAACTTCGATCCTCAGATCTCAATCTCATGAGTAGTGGGATTATAGGACTGAGCTTCTTGTTCCAATTTAACTTCTTGTATCAAAAATGTGCACATACTAAATATTACATGTGAAAATGCTAAAAGGCAGCAAAACTTAGGAGTCACAAGGATTCAGAATGGGTTCATCAAAACAAGATGGTCTAGCAGATGGGAAGCACCAAGTCAGGTGGTCTAAGGAACCTGAGAAAGAATGACTAGGAATGCATGAGATGAAGAGACACTAAATCATGAAGACAATAAGTGTTCACATTAGCTTGTCTTTGGTACGAAGGAGAGAGGATGCATAAAGCAGTGCCAAGGACTGAGAAGATGGTGCAAAACTAAGTTGTCAACAAGGTTGCAGTTTTAAATGTTGAATGAAGAAATCATTAAGTGGTTAAACTACATCATGTTCTAGCTGGTCTGGGGCCAACATTAAATCCATCACGCTTTTAAATTCTCCAGATGACTTGTAATGTGTTTAATAATATGTAATTAAAATAATTAAAATATACAAAACCTCTCAACATTTGTACTTGCTAGGAAAAGAGCTATCTCCTTTGACTATAACAACTTCATGTGCTTTCTAAGCTCATCAAGTGAAACCAACTTAGGTAATATCCACTTTATGTACCTTTCTATTATCATCAAATTACAATTACTCTTAACTCTTACGGTAAAATTACTCTAGATAGTGTGCTCAAACACCAATACTAAAAGTTCCATCTGTTGAAATGAATTTGAAGATTTAATAGTCACAGATCAGATAGCCTATTATAATCAAAGCTGTATTAATGTTGAAAAAATTAATGAAAATCTAAGAGGTGGAAATGATTCCATGTCATGGACTAAAACATTAATTTCGTATCATATCCTGCTATCATGCAAGAGAAATTAATACTCCTAAGATAAACAAAAGAGAGTCTGTCACAAATAGATTTATAATACAAGAAGTGCTAAGTGGAGTCAGGTTTTGAGTAGAAACTAAAACATATTGAAGAACAAATCCATGCCATATTAAGAAATACATATCCTTGATATATATCACCATACAGATGAACAGGAATGTTAATATACTATATTTTTATATGCAACCTCTATTTAATTTATATGCACTTTTTAAAGATAATGCATGAAGGCAATAATCATGGATGAATGCTATGGGTACCAATATATTAAAGATGTACTTTTTGAGCAAAACAACTGAAGTAGGATGTAATTGGGGGGGAGGAGGATTAAATGTGTAGTCAGAAGCTATTTTGCTGTAATTTCACACTAGACTGCCATATGTTTGTTACAGTAATCGCCATGGTACCCAATAAGAAATCAACTATGCTTAGTTGATTGCAGCACATTATAGATTATATATACATATATAATCGATGCATTTTCTATGTTTATTGAACATATATGCTACATATATATTAGGTATATATTCATTTGAGTACATCCTAATGAAACCCACTGAAATTTATATACAAAGAGAGAAGAGGAATTAGGAAACATAATAGAAGAGGTAAAATTGACTGAAATACATTATGTGCATCTATAAAATATCACAATAAATCATTGTACAAGATGATAAATTTGTGAAAAGTATACCAATATAATACCGATATACATATATTTTAAATACTACAATGTAAAAAATCTTTTAGAAGATGATGAACCATGACCAGTTAAGGATCTTTCCAGTATTATTTCCTCAAGGCTAATTCTACCTCTCAGAACATGCACACTGATTAGGTCTTCTATTCTATACAGTGTGTAATAATGACAGACATCTTTATATAATGACACAATTGTTTGCATGGCAATTGTTTTTATTTCACCTGCCCTCAGATTCTGCTTCTCCTTAATTAGATTTTTTCTGTCGGTTGTAGGGTCTGAACTCTGG
>NW_012267404.1:3054686-3054950 GCF_000151885.1 Dipodomys ordii
AACAATAATTTACTAAAATTTCATTTGTATAGTCATACTATACATATTATATAAAAGTTGGCTGTAAATAGAAATGTTATATAGCAACCATCTTGGAGGGAAAGTTTTTTCTTTGGCCTGTCCTGGGGCTTGAACTCATGGCCTGGCCTCTGTCTCTGAGCCTCTCTGTGCACAATCCTACTTCTGGCTTTTTCAGAGTAGTTTCTTTAGGAGATCATAGTTTCACAAATTTTTCTGCCTGGGCTGTCTTTGAACTGCAACCCC
>NW_012267404.1:3056079-3056773 GCF_000151885.1 Dipodomys ordii
AGCCCCGGCAGGAGAGACCGTGAGACTCCTATCTCCAATAAACCACCAGAAAACCGGAAGTGGCGCTGTAGCTCAGTGGTAGAGCGCTCGCCTTGAGCTGAAGAGCTGAAGGACAGCGCCCAGGCCCAGAGTTCAAGCCCCACAACCGACAAAAAAAAAAAAAAGATCTTGGCTTCACCTGTATCCATGCTGAGCTCTGAATCCCGATATTATCATCCAATTTCTCCATCTAGTTAAGGAAGTTCTGGTCTTTATAATCAAAACAATTCTGGAAAACAATGGAGCAGATGACATTGCAGGGAGCAAAGACCTCCAATAAACTACCAAAAAAAAAAAAGCTGAAGTGGAGCTGTGGCTGAAGTGATAGAATTATAGCCAAGAGTTAAAGCAGCTGAAAGCCCCAAGATGTGCACACACATGCACACACACACAGACACAAATGCACATACACAAACACACACATGCACACACACATGCACACAAACACGCACACATGCACACACACACATCAATATATCATTTTGAAAAGAGCTTATTATTTCCTGCCACTTGTGGATGATGTTATGTCCCTTATTCGTTCAGAGAGTGCTTCATGTTCTTTTTTTTTTTATTGTGAAAATACTGTACAGAGGGGTTACAATTACATGGGCAAGATAATGAGTACATTTCTTATCAAGAATTGTAGCCTCCTCCT
>NW_012267405.1:0-37038 GCF_000151885.1 Dipodomys ordii
CAATGCATAAAGAAAAGATGCTAACTTGGCTCACAACTCTGATAGCTAAAGGTCCACAGAACAAGGTTCTGATATCTGATGAGACTTCACAGCACAGAGAGGAATCAAAAAGGGAGTCTGCTAAGAAAGGGAAAAACAAACAAACAAACAAACAATAAAACCAACCCTGAAGCTTATGACCTTGAGCACAATCTTCAATTTCTGGCTATCTTGGTATGTTAATCAGTAAAATGAGATACTAACATCTCTAAGGATCTTTTTTTTAATTTCTAAAATTGTTTACTTTGAAATGGAACATTGGCCTTCTTTGCTGACAATTCCAAATTCTATGCCCCAAGGAGGAGAGATGTTCAATGATTCTAAAATACAATAGAGCAGTAATATTTAGGGCCTATTTATCTGTCTATGGAGATCACTAACATGATGTTTATGAAATAGTAAAGGATAAATGGCCATTTTTCAATATTCTTAATTGAGCAATAAATCAACTGAACTTGAAAGTGAATTTCAAGACGTGCTTAATGCAATAAAACGCCGACTTCTGGGTTTCGAGCCAAGAATCTGAAGTTTGGACGCTTATTTAAAGTTCTGGCAAGCACAGCACCTCCTTTGTCATTGCAGAGGACATTCTGTGTCATTGAGTCCTTCCTACAAATCTGGGAGAAATTACATTTCCAATGACACCTTCAACCACCAACTGCCTACTCATTGTGCAAGTTCTCCGGTTAAAACCTCACATCTTCCACCTCGAAGTTCCAAGAAGGAAGCATTTCTGTGCAGACGTTAGAGAGGAAAAATAAAATACAGAGGAGGTAAGATAAGAGCTGATTCATGCCATTAGACCATGTGACTCAACAGGGGGCGAAAGTAACTCATCAGCGTCCACAGGCCAGCAAGTTCTCCCAGACTCCACGCCTCAGGATGCTGCCATCTCATGACATGACAAGTCCTGCCAATACATTAAATAGCATTGTCAATATTTTTTTAAAGCTTCAAGAAAGCTCTTCAGCATCTTCAACAATCCAGATCTCATAAAAGGTTAGCTTTGTCTCTGTTCCAAATATTCCACCACACAGAATCCTAGCCACAAGCTAGTATGTGTAACTGGCAAAGCTAAGATGGGTGTGGGGGATAGAGATAAACCACCAGTGGCGTATTGTAGGTCTTCCATAGGTAGGTGACTGGCATTAGTAGGTATTAGAGAAAAGGGGAAATTGGGAAGTCAGCCATTCCAATACTTGCACTTGGAGGAAGCTCAAGATCAGAAAAGTCGAGTTCCAGGCCTGAGTTACCTAGACTCCCTAAAGCCCGGTCTCTGTCCACATTCAGCCTTCTTTTTTTTTTTGTCGGTCGCGGGGCTTGAACTCTGGGCCTGGGCGCTGTCCCTCAGCTCTTCAACTCAAGGCGAGCGCTCTACCACTTGAGCTACAGCGCCACTTCCATATTCAGCCTTCTTGAAATTACTAAACTGACTCAGATTTTTGTCTTGAGTTTTAGGGGAGAAGGTTTTCTTTGTGTTTTTGTTTTCTACGTTTGTTTTGCTCGTTTTCCTATTGCTTTCCGTACGAAGAGGGAAAAGGTATCAGAGTTCCTCATCTTTATAGAAAGCAGGAAAGGGGAAAGATTATGATTTCAACAACGTATAGTTAACTGCAGACAAATCCACTTATTTTTTCCGTATGTATTTGTGTATTTTAATGTATATACACACAGTCATGTGCCATTTGATCATAGGGGTTCGTTCTGCGAAATTGTGCTGTTTGTGCCAACTAACATGGCTCCAACACCACCAGGCAGTGGGCTCTCACAGGGACAATGTCATACATCCAGGCATATGTCATCCATCCTTAACCAAAGCATGCCGTGTGGCACGAGTCTATGCAGATATGTATGCCCATTGTTGGGTATCTGGACATGGTTTATAAAGAGGATTGGCTAGTTTTCAGGCCTGGGGAAAATACCCTTCAAGCTGGTAAAAGTAATTATTGGATGTACAGTGCAGTGGGGAGGAGGGAAGAGTTGCATTTTGAATACTCAAAGCAAGGTTTGCACTTGGCTTCAGTAGATGTACAAAGGGGTTTTTCAATTCAACATGGTAGTTTGTAAGTATGTTGATGAATGTCATCTCTTCCATCACTGTCCCCGCCATCTTCATACAACGTTGCCTAAACACCTAAGATGAGCAGGGAGAAGTACAATGATAGTATCTGGGACCCGAGTGCTCAGCATTACTTGGAGACAGAAGATAGTAACATGTGAGCAGAGAACAGTCCCTCAAGCTCCCACAGAACTTGAATCCCTGTCGTTGTGGGAACACAGTTTCCCATGAGTTCTCATGTTATGGCCACCCCAATCAGTGAAGGACCTGACACAGACATAAGATGAACCAGAAGGGCACAGAAAGGGCAATGAAGCACAGAGAACACCTACCTTTCCCACCTCTGGTGTCCAACACTAAGAACTGAAATACCTAAGGCCATGGAGAATGGCCTGAAAGTGAGGGGGCAGTGGTAGCTGCATCCAGGAAGTTTTGCTACCAGGGAGAAGGAGACAGAGATAGAGGGGTCACTGCCTGCGAGATGTAGCAATGAAGAGAGAGAGGAAATCAATTCCTACTGAAACGAGAGAGAACTGAAACACACAGGAATCCTTTCCTCCTCTTCTCTACATCATCCATGAAGGGAAGGACACGCCCTGGCCTTCAACGCCTCTGAAAGAGAAAGGTCAGACTAACTGGATGTGAAGTTGCTGACAGAAAACAGAAAATGAAAACCCCCACCCAGGATCAATCATGAAGCGGAGGAAAGTGCTGATACCAAACGCCAAAGTGAATTAAATATCCTCAAACAAGCTTCAGAGAGATACCTCTTAAATCCTTAGAACTAAAAATTCAAAACCTAACAGCATGTGAAACACAGAAAGGAATGGAACAAGAGCTAATCAAGATCAAGAGAGAAATGACAGGGAAAGCCAAAAAAATCAACTCAGAAATAAAGAATAGATTACCAAGTCTTCAATTAAATAGAGCCAAATTAAAATTTTAAAGGAAACAAGTTTAAAAATCGAGACTAAAAAAAAATGAGGTAAAGGAGAAAAGAAAGGAAAGTAGACAGAAAGCGGTTGAAAATAAACATATGTAATTAGAATCCCTGAAGAGGAAAACAAAGCAGTAAACAGAACAGCTACTGTAATGCAAAACAAAACCCTTGTCAGAAATAAAAGGACACAAACCTACACATTGAAAAGCACACCACATAACTCAGAAAACTTGTTCTGAATGAATAATTCTGGTGCATATTCCAGAAAAACAATTAGACCTTAAAGTCCATGAAAAAAAATGCTTGGTCCCTCCTGACTAAAAGAACAAACAAGTAATAAGAAAAAAAAACCAAGTGGCAACGAAACTAAAAAAAAAAAAACATACAAAGCACAGCAACAGTGGGGCTGCATTTCAAGAGTCCTCCCCCCTACAAAATAAGAGCGAACCTGAAGATTAATATCCAGCTGTGCTGTGTCTGAATGCCATCAGTTTCCAGAGTATGTTGGAAACTTAATCCCTGAAGCAACAGTGCTGGAAGCAAAAGCTCCCGGGAGCAAATTTAACCAAAAGGGATCTGCCTTCTGAATGGATTAATGCCGTTATCACAGGTGTGGACTCGTCATTAGGGGAGCAGGTGTCCTTACAAAAGGAGAAGCTCTCTTTCCTTTCTCTCCCTCGTCTCTTGCCCTTGCACTTTCTGCCACTGGATGATGCAGCAAGAAGGCCCTTGTCAGACGTCAGCTCCGGCAACTTGGATTCCAGCCGCTGAACTGTGAGCCAGCCAACACATCAGTTCATTATACATTTCCCTGAGTCAGGTCCTCTGTTGCAGCAACACAAAGCACTGCTGTAGCTTGGGTCTTAGATGCCATCGAAAGCTCATGTGCTCAAGGCTTTGTCCCCTGATGATACTGTGGGGAGGTGCTGGAGCCTTTGGGAGGCTGGGGCCAAGTGGGAGGCAGTGAGGCGATTGGAGGTGTGACCTTGAAGGAACACTGGCCCTTAACCCCTTCCTCACTTTCTCCTCTTGCTTCCTGGCCACCATGAAGTGAGAAGCTCTCTTCTCTTCCACCTCACACTTCCCATCATGCTGTTCTTTTTCTTCCAAAAACAGTGGACAACTGACCATGACTGAAATCTTCACAAGCCAGAACAGGAACATGCTTTCTTCTAAAGCCGTTTAACTCGAGTACTTGTTGGAAGCTGACTAGCAAATGGTCTAAGACAGTCTTAGACTGGTATCTGAGGAGGGTTGCTGTGGCTTCCAAGATAGTACCTGACCACTGCTTCTCCAGAGAAGACTCTGAGTCCTTACAGGGCAGAAGAGATAAGAGGGAAGAAAGTAGTAGGACATTTCCTCCACCTTCCTTTTCAAAATCGCTTTGTGCTAATGCCAGGGCTTGAACTACTCATCCTCTCACTTGACTTCTTTGCTTGCTCTCTTGCTGGCTTAGGTGGTGCACGAACCCTCCAGCACCTTCCGCTTCCTTCATAAGAGCACTGATCTGACTATGCAGACGGAGCCTCATACTGCAATCCTAAGAATGTTGGAGGCACGGGTATTCAAACCATAGCACTAACTGCCCATCACTGTCCTCAAAAGGATCTTCAAACCTATTTTGGGTTAGAGCTACCATAATCAGAACAAGAATCTGATATCACTGACGGGTCAGCAATTTTTTAAAAATCACAAGCTTCTACTGAAAGAAAGCATTTGTAGGGGAGTGAAAGATGAACTGTGACAGGCAAAGGGATCTTCTCCCAGTCAGCAGTGCCAAGGCCCCAGTGCCACCTCCTGAAGCCTGGATTAAGGAAGAGCTGCAAGGCAGACACCAAAACAAAGAAAATCAATCATCCCAAACACAGAATACCAGAGATGAGAACGCAGTACGAAGTAGAGACTAGCGTAGGCTGAGCCTCTTGTCGGATTGCATAGACCCGGCTAGTTGGCACGGTTGGAGGTTTGCTGGTATTACAAAGCCCATAATTGGGAGATGGACCAACTCAAGAAAGACTTTTAACTGAAGGAAAAGGATGCACAAAGATGAAATGTGCCGTGTGACTTCACCAGGTGGCTCTTGCCATACCATTACTGTTCTGTAACTTCCTAACTTCCTTTCGCTGCAGTCTCATAAAGGAAGAACTGAAATGCTTAGACACTTTCTCTTAAGGAAGTGCTTCCTGAAGTAGGAAATTTACATCTCAAAATTCTAAGCCCTGGACCCTCTCCACCTACCCCAAAAGTTCTTTGTTTTATCACCACCACTCCACTCTCCTCTGCTCACCCCACCACCCTGGAGTCCAAGACGGTGCTGAAAAGAGAAAGCTTGCCAAAGTCAAACTTGAAAGCTTCATAATTAAGCCCTTGGCAAGGCCCATGTTTTCATGTGAGGGCCAAGAATAAACCTGTATCAGAGACATGCCACGATTGAAGCCAAGAAACTTCAGAATCACAACCAAACTATGAGCTTTCTCTTGCTCTCCCTCTTCTATTTATGTTTTTGTGCTTTATAGCAACATTGTACCTGAGAGTACACACAAAGTGTTTATATTTAACAGTGAGGTGGAATATTCTAGTCCATGTCCTGTGACAGCCATCTGCCTCATCCACCCTTCTGTCTCCTCCACCATCTTGCAACAGTTCTGATTTCCTCTCTACACCTTCCCTTCTTACTCTTCTCACCATCAAAGAAGAACCCTACAGGATCTCTGTGATATGAATAGACCGTATTCTTCCTAAAAAGGAAAACAGCATTTGTAGTATCTTTGCAATGTAGTATTCCAATTAACTCTAAAACTCAACGGCACAGGTTTGATAAATGAAGACAGTTTCAGGAAAACTAATCTGTCCCTGTTTCTGCAGCTCAGCCACAAAAATGATATTTGAGTACAAGGGTGTGGCTCCAACCCCCCATGTTCTTTACACAGCTTCTAAAGTTAGTGCAAAAGTGCAGAATTGTTTATAGATGACAGAGGAACAATGTGTGCCTTAAAAATAAGTCAGGAAAAACAACAGAGTCAAGCACAACCTAAAAATTTCAGGGCAATTAACTTTCTCCACCATCAACTTGTTCATGCATTATAAGAGGAAAAAACAAATTGAGTCTCTGATAAGAAATGTACTCATTACCTTGCCCATGAAATTGTAACCCCTCTGTATGGTATTTTCACAATAAAAACAAAATGAGGATAAATAGATTTCTTTATCTTCATCTAGAGGCCTTGCTCCATGAAGGAAATGGTTAGATTGAGAAAAATTCCATTAAAACATAAGCTCTTGATACCTGTATTATTCAAATTATAACCTTAAAATGCACATCACTAAAATATGTACTCCTTTAGATATTAATAAATTGAATCCATTTCTGAAAATTTTTACATACCCTTGGAACTGATCTTAGGTAATGATTTTCAAACCTTGGAACTCCTAGGATTCTCGTACATTCTCTAGCACCTGGGGAAGGCTGGGGAAGAAGGTGTTTAGAGGAAAGCAATGAAACTGAGTGGACTCCCAAGTAAAATGATTGGGATTGCGTAGCTTGAAACAGTGGAGACAGACTGCTGGTTGCATAGCCTCCTTTTGGTCTCTTTTATCCTCATTGGTAACATATCCAGTCTTGCTTTTGATAACCACATATACAGCTCAAAATGCTTCCCAACCTCCCTCACAGAGACGAATTCCTGCCAGTGAGATGGAGTACTACTGGGATTTCTGGGATGACTTCTTAAAAGGCAAGGCTACCTTTCTCCCCAACACTCTCTGTCTCTGTCTCTGTCTCTCTGCTCCTTTCCCCCTTGCTTTCCTCTCCCCTCCTTTCCTCCTAACTTTGCTGTGATTTGACATGGAATGTTCCGGAGGCTACAGATCCATCCCTGTACTTGAACTATGGGCAACCTTGGAGACAGAAGCTACACATGGGACAGGAAGTATCTCAAACCAAAGGACTTCATTCCACAGTGACTATGGAGTCAGTGCACCATATCACTTCTAGACTGCCTGTCTCCAAACTACTTTACAAAGGGTGGAAAATAAAATTCTATCCTAAGCCAGAGTTCATTCCTGTCTATTAAAAAAAGCAAGTTCAATTCCTACCAAGAAGCCATGCTTACCTTAAAGAATCAGAAGTCTTAAAAATTGCCTTTCAGGATGGGTTAAGAGAGATGGGTAACAATGTTGTCAGACACTTTGTACTCATATACTGTCTTGTAGAATGGGAACTTCTTTGTACAACGACTTAAAGATAGTTTAAAAATCGCCTTTCAGGAAAGACACCACCAAGGGAGCTAAACATTCCCACACTGTTCTTTCTGGAAGCTCAGTTTGAGTCATTTATCAGCCATCTTGGTGTCCATAATGAAGAATCTAGGCACATATATTAAAATACCAGCTCATTGTCCAGGTATCTCTGGTAAAGAAAGGGAGCTTTTATTTGCATCTGTGAAATTTAAGTCACACCGTATAAATTTATTCTCAGGAGCAAGTATAACTAATAAGATAAAGAAAACACATAAACTGAAATAATTTAAAGTTGATAATAAAAATGACCATTGCTTTAGATCAATACATTTTTCTACTCTTGGCTAAAAACATTGAAAAGAATGGATTACATAAAGTACCCAATAAAATTAACCATAAAGTTAAGACAGGAGGAAAACACAGAATGTTATACCGTTAACAGGGTAATTGCCCAAATAATGCATTGGTGTGGAGACGGACTTTTACTATGGATATTTAAAGAGGTTTTGAACTTGGTTTTGGTGTAGGAATTACGAAAGAGAGAGAGAGAGAGAGAGCCTCGTAAGTAAGTATACTTGACCTTGTGGCATAGTGAACACTCCTGCTTTAACCCTACACCAGAAAATGTTGATAACACCTCATTTGTGAAGGTGCATGAGAATTATGAGTAAAATGTATGTGAGTGATAAAATCAAAGGCTTTCTTGTCTCAAAAAAAAATCAATGAACCCAGCCTTGGACCTCATTTTATATGGCGCTTGCTCTGAGAAATGGTTTCAAGGAATATTTACATCTCTAGACCAGGATGTCTCAAGCTGGGCCCTGGTGGGAAAGGAGGTGAGCCATGTATATGCTTCAGGGTGTCTAGCAGATCCCTGGCTTCCAATCACTGCATCCTGTAGCAGCATCCACGACTGTGACTATCAAACATGTCTCCAGATGCTGCAGAAACCTGTGGAGTTAGGGAGAGACCACTCCCAGGTGCCGGGCCTCTTGAGACTGCTTTGCCCAGAGGATAGAGAGATCACCTGATACTAAGCCAGTGGAAGGCAAAGAGATCTCTCTTCCCACCAATTTTCACGATTCCTTCCCTCAGAGACCTGTTGAAAAAATGTCCCCAGCTACACTCTTCTCTCACTAGTTCTTCTGTGTGGGCCCTGAGAGCCTAGCACGTTCATGGTCCCATCGCCCTGTACAGAGTTGAGGCAGGGAAAGTCTCTCCCAGCTAATAAACTGCTTGCAGCTACCTCTCTTTCTTGATGGTCATTCTTCCCTGGGGACACCATCTAGAACCTTCCTTTAGCAGAAACTTTTGGTCAGTCTGTGCTCGGGCCAAGTTGTCTCTGACTCTAATGAAATCATCTGGGGTTAGAGCAGGAGGGATTCAGCCTTTTCAGTGAGATCATTGTCTATACCCCCATGACACGTTGCCTCTTTTTCCAATGGTGCACATTTCCAGTGGACACATTTGCTACAATCATAGAGAGTCTGGATTATCCATGTAGATTCAAGACAGAATCTACATGCTTACTTACTGTCCCTTCCATGTTCTCAATCAGCCTGCTCCAAAGAAAGCAGCCCAGGTAAAAGTCTACATTAGACCTGGTCAGTGCAGTATACTAGTGGGGAAAATATCAATGGATTTTGACACAAAGGAAGATGGTGAGTGAATGGAGGCCAACCTACATGATAATCATACTAAAGAGCACCTTGAGAAGTCCCTAGGGTCTCCTCACACAGAAGGCAGGGGCAATGTAAAGCTTACAGAAGGTCAACAGAGTAGAGATCTTGCAGAAACATTTGCTGACGTGGTGCGCTGAGTTACATCCATGCTGCTTGCCTTCTTCAGCAAGTTCTTCCTCGCTTTCCCCTGTCCTCCTCTCGCTCATTTTCTTCCCTTAAATTTCAGCATTCATTGCTGAGTGCTTGGGAGGTACAACAGTACACAAGATCATTGTTAAGAGCTTATAATAAGTATTGCTAAACAGAGAACAGAATTGCTACCTGGATCAATTTTAGCCACAGTGGGTGGACAACACAGGGCAGAGAACAGATTGTCTTTACATCTATCTAGTTTGGGATCTACTGGATCACAGTGGAACCAGGAAGATAAACAGAAGACAGAGAAAGGCTGTCACTTAACCACCAATCCAACCTAGGGAAGGGTGACCCAATGTGAAGGAGAGTAAGAAGGCACAAGAAGAATGAGTGGGTGGGGCTGGGAAGGTAGCTCAGTGGTAGAGTGCTTGCCTTGTATGCATGAGGCCCTGGGTTCAATTCCGCAGCAGCACATAAGCAGAAAAAGCTGGAAGTGGCTCTGTGGCTCAAGTAGTTGAGCATTAGCCTTGAGCTGAAGAGCTGAGGGACAGCAACCAGGCCCAGAGTTCAGGCCCCACGACCAGCCAAAAAAAAAAAAGAATGAGTGGGTGAGGGGAAGGTGCAGCGTGGTCTGTTAGGCAGAAGGGGGATTAGAACTGCCCTTGGGTGAGAATCACAGACCCTCCAGAGCCTCGAGGCTACCTTGGGGAAAGGCAGGTTGCCATGGACTGGACTTAAATTTCTAGACACTGATGATAGGGGATCTAGTTAAAACTGAAGTCCGGGAAAGTTGAGAAACATTATCCATCCTACCCAATTAATTGGTCGACTCAGATTTATACTTCTGCATCCACAAGTTTCTCCCATCTAAAATAGTAAGTTAACTTACAAACTCTTCCCTCAGTGTCACACCTCTCTGATAGCATTTATTTTCTTCCCCGGGTCCCCAGCTTCTGGGACATTTTAGTCCTTGGTATCTCAGTTTTCTTCTCCTCACCCACTCACACCTCAACCCCTCCCACGTAGCTGCTGTTAGCTTTACCTCACGACGAACATCTCCTAAAGCCACACGTGGCTTCGATGCTTCAAAATTCAAGGGACGCTTGGAGCATCTCCCACCACATCTTCTTTGACCTTTAAGGAGTCTCTGGCCCTGCTCTGTCACCTTTTAGGAAACACTGGCTTTCTTTGTGCTGTGGCTTCATTGTGTCCTCCAAAGTTCACATGCTGGCAACTTAATCCTCAAAGCAACCATGTCGAGAGGCTGGGCCTTTAAGAAGTGACTAGGCTGTGTTCTCATGCATAGATTAAAGCCATTACTCTAAGAAGGGTGAGAGAGTGCTAACATGAGTTTCTAATCAGAAGAGTTCAGCACAGAGCTACAGCCTGCCCCATGCACCTGCTCTTTTGCCCATCTACCTTTCTGTCATGAGATTGCACAGTGAGGTTCTTACACAATATAGCTCCTCAGTATTGCACCTCCAAGCCTCAGGAACTGTAAGATGAATGAACCTCTGTTATTTATAAATGACCTAATCCCCAGTGCTCTGTTATAGCAGCTGCAAATAGACCAAGAGACCTTACATCCAGCAAACTCTCCTAGACTTCCCTAAAGGCCTACCTTCTCAGTTGCCTCTGTAGGTTCCCCGCTACTTGATCTTCAAATACTGGTATTCTTCCATTTTCAGGTCTAGTAACTTTCCTCCTCCCGCTCTACCCTTCCTCCTTGTATGCTGTCTTTCATCACATGCCAGTGAATTCTTCACATACATGTAGCCATGCCCCCAACTTCCATACTCACACCAGCCTTCTTTATACTCTAAACGTCCAGGTCCTACTCTGACATCTCTATGTGGACATACCCAAGAGCACTGTCCAAACCTGTCCTCTGTTGTTGAAAGGCCCCTGCCTGTCTGTCTCATCCATACCACTCAGCACCTTCTGATTAGCAACTCGTGCTAGCATTCTCTCACCCACCTCAGAGTAACGGCTTTAATCTACCCATGAGAACACAGCCTTGTCGCTTCTTAAAGGCCCTGCCTCTCGACATTGTTGCTTTGAGGATTAAGTTCCCAGCATGTGAATATCTGCACGTTAGGGCATTTGTACGGAAACGGAATGGGAGAAAATGGTTACCTCAGTCACCCAGCATGATGAATCCTTGCATTATTTTCATTTTCTAAAACACTGGGAACTGGAAGGGGGCTAACTATGTGGTCCCACAGAATAATACATTCTTGCAGATGTATTGTCTGTCTTCTGTTTTAAGCCCAGGAAGAGTAGCCGAAAATATTTTCCAATTGTGTTGTTTTGTGTGTTTTCTACTGGCAGTTCTGGGGATTGACCTCAAGGCCTCTCTGGCTTTGGGTCTTCCTGGCCTGTTCTTCTCTCTGCTTGGGTTGCTCGCTTGCTGCCTTTCCTTGGTGAACTTGGACTCATCCTTCTGATCTCTTTGTAAGTACTACTCTGCAGTTTTTCCTAGCACCCAGCTACATTAGTCTCCTCTCCCGTCTGCTCTCACACCCACCCACACCCTTACCTGAGGTGCTCACATGTTTGTCAGTCAGTACTGACTTCCCTGGAGTATAAGCAGCCCCAGGAAGGCAGAGCGTTATCGCTTTGTACTTTCACTTTATCCCAACAGTTTGGGAATGAATAAATGAATGAATTAGTAAGAGAAAGGGAGAGAGAGAGAGAGAGAGCACTGCTTTCCTGTACTAAGTTGGTTGTCTTTCCTTTTATTTATAGTATGTTCTATTGCTATGAAATCTAATGTATCCATCTTTTCTATTTCAGGTCCATTTTTGGAACAGCCTTTGTCACCCTAAGATTGCATAAATATCCACCAAAATTTCCCTCCAGTACTTTTATGGTTTCATTTGTGGGATTTAATTCTTAAATCCATCTGGAACTTATTTCTGAAAGAAGTGAAATAATGCCAGCTATTTTGTCTCCGAGCCAATGTCTCCTAAGTTGAAAACTTCAGCTCTATCCGGTAGGGTGATGTCATTAAAGATAATAAGATTTGGGATCAGATTCTGAGCTGTGCTTCACTCACTGTGAAAATTTTAGCAAATCATTTCACTTTTCTGAGAATTCTCAACAAACCTTATGGGAAGAACTCAAAGAAACAGATGGCTGAGAAATTCTCGTGAAGGAAATGTCCACTGAAGAGGGAAGATGGCGGAAGGAGAGCCCGATGATTGAATGTGGGTTGCAGTCAGACAATATAGTGACCACCACTTCTTCTTTATTTTCTTCTCAGTAAAAATAGATCATGGAGGTGGAGACGTGGTTTTGTTAGTAGAGTACTAGCCAGTGAGCAAAAGCAGCAGGTACTGAGTCTTGGTCTTGGACATAACAAAAAAGAAAAGTAAAGTAAATATAGATAAAAGTCATGTCCTTCTTTGTATGGTTTATTGTGATGGTTAAAATAATAAATGCAAAGAACTTAGACACGTGGCTGAAGTGTGGTGGTGGGAAAGTCATAAGCAATAGCTCTCTGAAGAAGGGATTCACTGTTTCTGTGAGCATGCTGGAGATTTCTCACTTGCCTCCTTCTAAAGAAGCAAGAGGAGGATTGAACTCAGGACCTCAGCCTTGCTAGGCAAGTACTCTACCATTTGAGCCACATCTCTACCTTTAGCTTTTGCTGGTTAATTGAAGACAAGAGTGTCACAGCTTTTCTGCCTCTGATGGCTTCAAATCAGGCTCCTTAGATCTCAGCTTCTTAAGTAGCTAGGCTTACCAGAATGAGCCACCAGTGCCTAGCTACTGTTAATTTATATAACTGGATTTCAATATCTGCAGAGAAGAATTGATAAATATGTTGCAGAGTATATAGGGAAACGGAATGGTAGAGAATGGTTACCTCAGTCACCCAATCGTAATGAATCCTTGCATTATTTTCATTTTCTAAAAATACTGGGAACTGGGAGGGGGCTATCTCTGTGGTCTCACAGAATAACCAAAACTAAATCTCAGTCTCTTGTCCCTCATTTCCTGGTATTGCCGTAATTGTGCGTCATGGAAGGGCTTCACTTCTGTTCAAGTAGGGCCAGCTTGTAGTGCCGGAATTGTAGATCCTTTTCACTGAGTTCAAATGCAGGGACTTATTATGTGCACTGAATTTAGCACTCACTTATCCAGAAATTGCTTATCATTTTACAGTTTTCCACAAAACAGAATAGCATCAGTTACCCACCCCAAGGATAAAGTAAGTTTTGCTTATTGTATTGTTTTGTTTTGTTGGGATTAAAAAAAATGTTTTGACTTTCAGACATACTCTCTTTTACAGCAGAAACATTGTCAACTGACAAATTCCCACAGAGAATTCAAAAGCCTGCCAGACATCGGTGATGGTAAATACAGGTTAGTCCTTTTTAAGTTTACTAAGCGTATAAGACAAATGTGTCATTTTTCCCACTCAGTATAATGAATCAGAGAAATGACAGTGATTGGAAACTTGGAAACAATTAGGTTGCTTTGCTATCTATACTTCATGCTTAGAGGCGGGTGAACGTGGACCATCCGTTCCTGTTCTTCACCAGGGAGTTCGTAAGGGGTCACTGCCTCACTGTAGGATGGAATTCTTTGGGGGAGAAAATATTGTATTGAACACATGCAGATTTTCTTTCTTGACAACATTCCCTAAACAGTGTAGTTACCCAGAGCAGGAAGAACAAGGGCGAGAATCACTTGCTGATGATTTACTTCACCTGAAAAACAAACCCAAATCAACAAAATGTGTTCTTGCCTTTCATCACTTGTTTTTCAGGAAACTGAAAGACAGAACTTTCAGATGGGATAGTACTGCCTGGCGGGTCAGAGAAGAGAATGAGTCACTTTCTGTTTTGGAAAACAGCTGCGCATCACCCACTATGCCAGTGCAGGATTTCAGATGGCTCGGGGACAGCCGTCGGTTGCTTGAAGAGTGCTGTCTACCCCTGCGAATTCCCACACGGGTGTCCGGAGTGCACACCACCAACGTAGGTGAGCACAGGCAAGATTGATTATTTGTATTATCATTTCAATTTACTTGAGGATATGGTTCATTTTACTGAGAGAGGGAATTATTTACATTTTGACAGTTATATTAGTTTTCTTTGACCGCCATAACAAATGGCTGCAAACTGCATGGCTTAAACTGATTGAAATCTTTTCTTCTTTTCTCTCACAGTTCCAGAAACTGCAATTCCAAAGGCAGAGTGTCAACAGGGCCACAGCCCTCAGGAGACTCCAGGGAAGATGTCTTCTCGGCCTCTTCCAACCTTGGATGGCTCCAGGCATTTTCTTGGTTTATGGCTACATAACTCTAATCTCTGCCTCCATTTTTACATGACCCCGTCTTCTGTGTTCTCTCCTCTTGTTTTATAAGGTCACTCCTCATTGGACTCAGAGATGATTTCATCTCTAGTTCCTTCATTCTGGCTGCAAAGACCATTTGTCCAAGTAAGTTCATATCTTCGAGTCCTTTCAGATGGCATCATTCACCCACTCTGCTAAGTATATGAAGACAGGATGTAGAGCTCTGAGCCACCTTAGCCTGTATTCCTGACATATGCTGTTTCTTTAGAGCCCTTTAGAGGCCACCGTTTGAAGCTTCCAAGTTGGCTCCACCCTGAATCTAGCTCATGGCTGTAGACAGGAGAACAGAAGCTGAGCACTGGAAGAAAGATGCGCTGGAAAGAAGAGTTTCTGTGATAGTGTATCGGTCAGCTTTCCACTGCTATAGCAAAATGTCCAGTAGGCTACTTATCAAGCACAATGTTGATTCTGGTTCATGGTCAAAAAGGTTCGAATCAGGGTCAGCACGTCTTGTCTGGAGCACATATCAGGGTGAGACTCACTTTTCCACTTGGGAAAAAAAGTTTTTTAAGAAAATCTTGGAGCCGGGCGCTGGTGGCTCATGCCTGTAATCCTAGCTACTCAGGAGGCTGAGAGCTGAGGATTGAGGTTCAAAGCCAGCCCGGGCAGGAGAGACCGTGAGACTCCTATCTCCAATAAACCACCAGAAAACCGGAAGTGGCGCTGTAGCTCAAGTGGTAGAGCGCTCGCCTTGAGCTGAAGAGCTGAAGGACAGCGCCCAGGCCCAGAGTTCAAGCCCCACAACCGACAAAAAAAAAAAAAAAAAAAGAAAATCTTCGAAAACTCAAAAATGGTAGATGGATAGATAGATAGAAAGATAGATAGATAGATAGACAGACAGACAGATAGATAGATAATCTGCTTTAACAATACCACTGAAAAGTTATTCTATTAATATAAAATCTACATATTATTATCTAAAATCTGCCACTGGCATGATAAGTAGTAATTTCAAAAATTGGCAAGACATTTGTTTTTCTGTTAAGGTGACTAAAGCATGGCTTTTGTGCAAATCAGATTGTTCCATAATCTCTTTGGAGCAAGAGCATCTGAAGACATCTCCAAGAATGAACATTTGTAGAGACCTCTGTGTGCAGCCACGTTTCCTATCCATTATTTTGTCCGGTCCTCACACTGGCCTGGAGGAGTACTGGTGTGCCTCCACTTGTCACTTACACAAGGACAAATCTCATAGAGATGATAGGACTCAGCCAACCGCACAGCTAATATTTACCTTAAACCCATAACTACCATAGGTGGTCTTGCCTTGGGTGCCCATTAGACTCATCAAAAGGGCTTAGAAAGGTTTCAATGCTAAAGCTGTGCCCATAGACCAAAGCAGAATCTCTGCGGTAAGATCAAAACATCAACAGCAAAATAAAACAGGCCTACCATGACAAACACTGGATAATCTAAACAAAGTTTTTGTCATCGAAACTTGTTAAAAAGGTGGTTACTAGAAGCTAGTGTGGGGAGGATGGGGAGGAGAAGAGTTTGATCGAAGGTGACCAAGTTTCATTTCCACTGCAGTAATGTGTTGAGAGACTTCTTAGACTGCACAGTGACAGTTAATCACGGTATTTTAAAGCTGCTGAATGAAGGGATTTTTTTAACATCTTCAGCTCCAAAGTAAGTGAATGAAGCAAGGAGTATGTTAATGAGCTTGACCGAATCATTTAACAATGTATACATGGATTAAAACATCACTTTGTACCCCAGGGAGGAAAGGAGGTACGAGGAGATACGGAGAGAGGAGCTGAGTAGAAAGAGGGGAAAGGGGAGAGGAGTCGAGGGGATAGGAGAGGAGGAGAAATGAAATGAGAGGAGGGGAGGAAGGATAGATGAGAGGTGAGGACTGGAGAGAGGAGGGGCAAGGAGAAGAGGAAAGAGAGAAGGAGGGAGGGGGTGGGAAAGAGAGAACAATCCCCAGGTTATTTTAGTGTGCATTTAGAACCAGTCAATTACTTCATCCTTTTGTGGAACCTGTCTTGAATAGGGGGATTGTTACAGCAAATTACAGGGCAAGATAGACTTTTTGGGATCAAGTCTCTTATAAACAGAGATGCCGACCTTTTATGAAGGGGAATAAAAGAATAGAGGAGCAGTAATGCTCCATTTAGTTGTAGAATGTTCTCTTGGCTTCTGATGGACATTTCTACCAGTGTGTCCTGTGAGAAATAAAAGATTGTGGAGAAGGAGCTGGGTGAAGTAGTTAACCCCCATTATCCCAGTGACTTGGAAGGTAGAAGTAGGAGGATCGCAGTCTGAGACTGGCCCAGACAAAAGTCAAGACCATAAAGTAGGCGTGCTGCCATCACGGGGACCAGGCTCGGGTTGGCAGGCTTCTGCCGGGGAGTTCTCGGCGATGTCAGTCATCTTCGCGCAGGACTGGCTGCGAGGGAAGGCCAAGGTGAACCAAGAGACGGTCCAGCGGCTCCTGGAGGAGAATGACCAGTTGGTGCGTTGTATCGTGGAGTATCAGAACAAGGGCTGGGCGAACAAGTGTGTCCAGTACCAGCATGTATTACATAGAAACCTCCTTTACTTAGCTACCATCGCCAATGCCAGCCCAAATGGCACTCCAAAAACAATGGAATAATCCTCTCTGGGTTGACTAGTAGGTGGAGTGAGTGGAATAGAATCCATTTCCCATAAAAAGCAGACTGCATCTTCACCACAAGTCTGCTGTGGAAAACACAAATGAAACTTCTGTGGCTCTTTATTTTTTTAAACTGTGAAGATAGCTATTAACTTACCCTTCTTCTCAATGCCATTTATTTTAAAAGTTAAGTAGATCTCTGACTAAACTTTGAAGGACTCAAGGCCTATGACAACGAGCACTATTCTTTCCAATAAAAAGAATGATTTCTTAGTTATCATCTGACGTTATAATAAATGACGTGCAGTTTTGCCCATTTTAAAAAAAGTCAAGACTGTCTCTAAACAATAAACTGAAGCAAAAAGGGCTGGTGAAATTGTTCGAGTGGTAGAGCACCTACATTTATAGGCAAGTACACAAAACCTTGAGTTCAAACCTCAGTACTGCCAAAACATAAGGGGTCAAAAAGTATATAATGTGATTTGTGGGCAATATCAAAACAATTAGAACCTATTTTGTAGGTTCCTACATGTCATATGGATGTTCATATTTAAGCTTACCATCAAAGATCATATGGATATCATTTATTTCTCAGTTATACACATGATTCTGGAAATACGGTTTATCTGGGGTTTCTTTCTTTCTTTCTTTCTTTTTGATAGCTGAGTACAACACTGGAAAGGTGTGAGGAATAACCAAGCTCTCTCAACACTTGTGCTAAAATGTACCCACTGTGTGTAAGATCTGAGGGCTACAGATTATATAGTAGTTTTTGCATTCTTCTGTGGGTCTCAGAGGATGGAAGAAAATGTGACAATTATTCTGTGGTGACAGTGAAATGGCTCTGCTTTCAAATATGTGCTGCGGAGAAGCATGGGTAAGATGTTAACTAGTAGCACATTGCAGTATTTCAGTTATTAAGGGCATTTTTCCTGCATGGTTGGGCTATAAATAAAAAATAAGTAAGTGAAATATTCCCAAAATAAGTTCAAGACTGATTGCAGTACTATTGCAAGAAGAATATTAAAAATGAATTAAAAATAGTACTTCTTGTAGCCATGCTTAAGAATACAATGTCAGCTGTTGGCTCATGCCTGTAAATCCTAACTATTCAGGAGGCTGAGATCTCAGGATTGTGGTTCAGCCCAGATAGGAAAGTCAAGCAGACTCATCTCCAATTAACCCACAAAATTTGGACATGTGGATCAAGTGGTAGAGAACCAGCCTTGAGCAACACACACACACACACACACACAACAAATAAACAAGAGCACATCCCTGAATTCAAGTCAGCAGATGGATGAAGCCTGACTCAAATGTGGCTTCTCACCGTTACTGCTCAGAACCTTCAGAATCTTGGTTCTTCACTCTGACTGTCCTATCTAGCCAGCTCGCTCTGTTTCCCAGCATCCTCTATTTTCATCAGAATGTTTCCTGCCCCTCATTCCTCCACTCCTTCAGACCAAGGCCCAGAGCTATGTCATTGTTCTGGTTTCTCATGTGAATCACCTTCTCTTTGCTGTCCCCAGAAGAAGACAGTCTTCGCCCAGGCCCCTTTCCGTTGGCATCGCTTCCACGGAGCTTCCTCCAGCTGCTCTGGGCCACACTGGTCTGGTCATTCCACTCAGCCCACTTCAGCCACCACATGTCCAAACCTCCACTCCATGCAGGAGGGGTCGAGCTCAGTGCACACAGATGCCCAGTGGAAACACCGACTCCACAGAATGTCAAGTGACCCAAGGCCCTTCTGGCACTGAAGGCTGACTTGTGATGGTGGATTTTGTGGGTTCATTTGTCTAAGGCATGGAGAACCCAAACATGTGATCAAACGATCTGTGTCTACCTGTGAGGAGCTTCTGGATGGGACCCCGCTTGAATCCGTGGCTTGGATAAAAACTGATTGACTTCCTCCATGTGAATGAACCTCCCTCATCCTTATGTTTCTTTCTATGTGTAGCATTCAGACACAGAACTACTGATTTAGGAGATCTTCCGCCTATGGCGTGGCCTAGTGGCATATGCCTATAATCCCAGCTATTCAAGAGGTAGAAATCTGAAGGATCTTGGTTCATGGCCAAAATTAGCAAGATCCTGTCTCAACAATCAAACCAGATGTGGTGGTATATGTCTGTCATCTCAGCTACTTGGTCACACCCCAATGCTGGACCAGCCAAAAGCACAAGAGTCTATCTTGGGGGGTGAGGGACTGAAAAAATGAAAGGACTGGGATGATCGCTCTAGATGTAGGTCTCTGTAAGGTAGCTGACTGGGGCTTCCACTAGCCGGGCTCTTCAGGGTTCTACAGTTGACACAAACTCACACGCACACACACACAAAGCAGCCTGTCTAGTTAGGACAGAGGCCAGCCTGATGTCCCATAAGCACACCAGGCTTGATGAGTTGTTGTTTCCTTGTCTGTGTATACCACCAGGCTTAGATGGACCCCTCACCTACCAGATTACCAAATTTTGATCAGCCTCGACCTTTGGAGCATTTGCATTTCTCACCCTTCCATTTTTTCTGTGATTGTTCTATTACTTTGTTGAGAGGTTGATCTACGTTAGGAGATATCCTCAGTCTGAGGAAGCTTCTTTTAACTGTATGAGTAGAAGGGACAATAAACAAAACAGCCTGACAGTGTGAGGGGCTAGGAAGAAAAACCACAGGACAAGGCGGTGGCATGTCTTAGACAGGGGTGGGGAGGAAGGGTGGAAATTTGTACTGCCTTCACATGAGATTATTGAGACTCAACATGGTGGATTTATGTCGCAGCAAGGAGAGTTTGATTCCTCATGGCTATCTTTCCACATTCACCCTCATACTCCCTCAGCCTGTTGTAGATTAAATCACTAGTGAGTCCCCAAAGTTTGGGTATATGTAGAAGCCCTACCTGATAATGCCCTAACTCATTAAGAAATGTGGTTCTCACGTGTTAATAGGATTAGTGTCTTTATGAAAAGATCCCCCCCTCTGTCCTTTCTACCACACGATGACGCACAGCAAGAAAGCGATATCTACAAGCCAAGGAAAAAGCTACAATCTTCACCAGGCCTAAGAACTTCCAGCCTCCAGAGCTAGAAAGATGGAAATGCTGCTGAGGCCAGGAGAGGCCGGGGTCCACTAAAACAGGAGTCACATGACCAGGTGAGTGTGTGTGTGTGTGTGTGTGTGTGTGTGGAGTGTATGAGAGACAGAGAAAGAGAGAGAGAGAGAGAGAGGGGCGAGACATACGAGGTCACTAAAAAATAAAACTGGAAAAGGAGCTGCAAATAATGCCTTTCCTGTGGTGAGCATCTTTAGTGGGCTAACATTCTCAGACACTGTCTTCACAGATGACTAGCTCGACTAATTCAGTGGCTTAGTCTTGACTTTCTTACCAGCGATCAGGACCACGTCCCTGTGAACATTTTGGAAGAGATTTAAGCACTGCTGTCTGGTTGTCTTGTTCTCTGGGCTGAGTATGAAGGCGGGGGCAGGGCCAGCCAGACTGCTCTTCTCATTTTCAGTCTATCTGCTTCCCTGGGTAATTCACACAGCATGGATGCAACGAAGCATGCATTTCGCTTGTGATGCCACAGACCCAGGCATATTAACCCAATTATTTTATTAAATGAGTAGCAGAAAATTTCCCTTAGCTGGTGCACAAATATTGCCTTTGTATTCTTGAAACTTCACAAAGGAAATGGGTGCCTCTGTTTTCATTTTGTAAGAATCCCTGCCAGTAAAAATATTGATATTTAAAGCCCAGATTTGGGGAAGGTGGGAAGAAACAATTGCATTAGAATTCAAGCCATCCAGTGTTTGCAAAATGTCAATGATGGGCACAGCCCTTGTGAGAAGTTGGAAAACCTGAGACCCTGGCAAGTTCTCTTCTGTCTACTGAGGGATACAGAAGAGACTCACAGAAGCAGGGCAGAACCTAGAAATTGTGATGGTAGGTACACACATTGAATTGCTCCTGCCAGTTCCTACTAAAATGCCTAGAAAGACTATGACCAGCAGAAAAAAAAATCTTGATATCCAGGCTGACATCCAAGAAAATAACATCCATATCAATAGGCATATGCATGCACCCCCTCCCACAGATCTATGCGTATATATTTGCATACGTATGTTTGTGCAAACATGCTCTTTAGCCTACAAAAGAATTAAATCCTAGTAAATCCATTGCAAGTTGAAAATATCATAGAGTTGGAAATGTATTTAATCGCCTAACCTATTGATCATCAAAATTGAGTCAAGTCCTGAACATCTTGGGACATTTATAGTGGCCTACAGTTGGACAAAATCATCTAACCCAAAGCCTATTTTATAAGGAAGTGCTGAGCATCTCACCTGCTACATTCACTGCTGTCCTGAACGTGAAAGGCAGAATGGATTGTGTGGGTACACTTTTGTACTATCATCGTAATGACTCACCAGGAGAAGGGCATCATTTTCCAGTGTGACCCCTTGGCTCCCATCATAATTTGAAACATTGTAAGGAGAGGATCGTATGTACAGGCTCCAGACACCTTGGAACTTGGTAAATATCATTCACATTTAGAAACATTGAAGTGGGACACGAGTAGATGGGGAGGGGCAGGGGACAGGATCTACTATCATGCTGTAAGTGGAAGGGAGAGAGAAAACCTGTAATAAAACCCAGTAATGTGTTGGCGGGAACAGGGGGACACCCGTGGTCCTGGGGAACACGGGAAGGAAGCTGGCAATTGCGCAGTGCAGCTGCCACTCAACCAGCCTGGGTGGAAGGTTCTCCTGAGCTGCAGGTGCACAAAAGGGCAGCCTCGGGGAACTGCCTTAAGGGGGTCCCTGTGGAGGTGCCAGCAGCCACAGTCCAGACATCCAAGCTCTGGTGACCAGCATCTACCTTGAAAGGGTCAGGGCTGAGACTCTGGAGCCTTAGCAGTGTTGTAAACCACAGGAGAGCTGACTGTCTTAATTCCTGATTAGGATAAAAGGTTCAGAAAGAGACTAGAGCCATCCATTTTTTAAATATAATGTGCAATCTCCACCAAATCCTAACGGCCCAGGCCAACCCCTAGCACACCTAGACCTCCTTTCTTCAAGAGAAAGCAAGCCATTGAAACCACCGTCCATAGCAAGAGGAACAAATGGCATACTCTTTCTTTCAGACTGTCTTTCTTTCCTTCCTTCCTCCCTCCCTGCCTTCCTTCCTCTTTCTTTCTCTCTTCTGTTGCTGCTGTTTTAAGACAAGTTCTCACTAAGTAGCCCAAGCTGTCCTTAAACTTGGGACCTTCCTGCTTCTGCCTCTGAAGCTCTGGGATTACAGCTTGTGCCACCCTGCCCAGTAAAATTGGCGGGAAGGGCCATTATTACAGAATTTGTGTTATTATTGTTCTCAGTGTCAAAGAGACACTGAAGGTATGACACATGGAATAGTGACACTGAGCAGATACTCAGCTCCCATCAGCGAAGGACAAGATGAGTTTGAGTCCTCTGCTAGTTCCGAAGTAGAGAAAAACCAATGGAAGGTGTGAGAGAGGAAAATAAGGATGAGCAAGGTACGTTTAACAGGAGCCAGGATTTAAAGAAAAATAATGCATGGTTATTGGGGATTTTTTCCCCAAAAAACTTATGAAGGAAAGTCTTGTAAACCAAATATTTAAATCTGTAAGTAAAATGAGCTGATAATCTGCAAGGTAAGGGCAAAGATATAGCAACTTAAAAAAAAAAAGCTTAAGGTCAATGGCTCAAGAGGTAGAACACGAAAGCACCTATTAGCAAGCATGAGGCCCTAAGTTAAAAAACAAGTATCACAAAAAATGTAAATGACTAAACTTTCTACTACCAAATGACATAAGATAGTAAATATTTTATAAAAATCAAAGCCAATCTAATGCTATTTATTAAAAACAGATGCAAAAGGGAAAAAGGGTAAAAAGTAAAAGTTTTAAAATGACAAAGATACAAACATAAAGGAAAACAAAAATAGTGGAGAGCTTAACAGTCAAGATTATCCACTACAAGAAAAATTACTTTATATTGATAAAACATGTAATCTAAAATTAAAATGTGACCACCACAAATTTGTCCCCTGCTACAGCTCTTTGTACCAGAATGCATAGAGAAGATGCTGCTAGAGATACAAATAGAAACCAACAGAAATGAAAAAATAGCAGAATGATTCCAACATATGCCCTCAATCTATAATAGATGAATAGGCAAAATAGAGATGGTCTGAGACAGTATCTGTAATAATGCTGATGAGATAGATATTGCTGTTCAGATATAAAAATTCCTTCTGTTGGGTGAGGGGGGGCGGGGGGGGGATGGGAAGGGATGGGAAGGGGAAACAAAGGAGGAGGCTACAATGCTTGATAAGAAATGTACTCATTATCTTGCCCATGGAATTGTAACCCCTCTGTACAATATTTTCATAATAAAAAAATAAAAACAATTCCTTCTGTTTCAAACATGGAAAAATTATTAACATAATTTCTGAAACCCTTTTGTTAATCCATAACAAAAATGAAAATAAATAAATATAGTGCAAGTAGAAATTGGACAGACCACAAACAATCTTCTGACCCCAACACAAGAAAATTAAATTTAATAGCAAAAGTAAAAACAGAACACACAAAAATATATTCTCATAATTCTAGACAATGTTCTAGACAATAATTCTGGGGTCAAAGGGGAGATCAATACCACCTTACAGACCTGTGAGGTTATAATGACGAGGAAAACCCCTACATGTATCAGCCTTTAGGATAAGCTACTAAAACTCAAATATGTGTTTCTAATATTTCACAGAACAAACTTTTTTCCCCATAAACTGCTCCAGCGCTCAGCAGGAGGCCCTCTTTTCCAAAGATTCCAAAGATTTAGAATATGTTCATATCACAACTAAAGTCTTACTATTTTGATGTTGAAAAGTAGTTCAATATTATTGATAGAGACGAAACGTAAGATAATAGGAAGCCCAGCTCTGCCCCTCCATCACTGGCAGAGTGTCCAGGACAGATTGCATTGCTGACATGGCAAACCGAGTCGGAGCCTTCAGCCTATGCAATCACCGCTTTGTTCCATTGCTTTCAGCTCCCTTTTTAGTCAGTCAGTAACCTCTAGACAGTCTACACTGGGCGGGGATAGATATTAATAATTGTACATCCAATTCCCTGAGCCAGGCCAAAGAGGGCCCACACAGGCACAGACTCCATCTGTAGAACAAACAAGACCACAGTGGCAGCAAGCCAGCCCAGGGTGAAGGAACAGAGTGAGCCAGGGAAGGGAGAAGTAAGGCCGAGACCAGCCATCAAAGAATGGATTCTCAGGCTACGCAATGTATGTGCTGTTTTGGAAAGGCTGTACAATGGACACAGTGACCAGACTGGTGGTTGCCAGGCACTGGAGAAAAAGAAGGGGTAGACGGAAGGACCACAGGGCCTCAGGGCTCCGCCCTTCTCCTGTGAAGCTCCAGGCAGATGTGGTCATGACACTCCATCTACCCAGACCAGGCAGTGCCCCGAAGGTGACCCCATTTGTGAACTCTGACTTTGGATAATAATGTTGTGTGTGCCTTGGTTCATCCACTGTACAAGTCAAGACAAGCTGTTACTAATGGGGAAGCAATATGGCAGCTTTCTGTGCTTCCTATGCAATTTTTCTGTAAAGTAAAAACTGAAAATGCAAAATGAAAAGCAAAAGCCAACATTTACTTAGTGTCTTTTTGCTTTTCCAGGACCCCCTCTGGTATGGCGTATGACATGCTTCCACTAGACTTGGCCATAGGGTTTCAATTGTGATTTGAGTTGTTTTTATATGCATTTTAAATGAATTGGTGTGCGTAGTAATGGGTTTTATCAGAGGACATAAGGTAAAAGCTTTTTTAAAAAAAACCCAGGTGATGACTATATATATATATATATATATATATATATATATATAATTTTATTGTAAAGGTGATGTACAGAGGGATTACAGTTACATAATTAAGATAATGAGTATATTTCTTTTTGAACATTATTACCCCCTCCTTCATTTTTTCCCACTTTCTTCCACCCCAACTTTACATATTTGGGGGTGTTGTCATTCTTGGAGTTTGAACTCAGGGCCTGAACAGTGTCCCTGAGCTTCTTTTGTTCAAGGTTAGTCTTCTACCACAGTGCCACTTCCCAGCTTTTTCTGTGTATGTGGTACTGAAGAATTGAACCCAGGGAAGTTAGATTTAGCTAATAAACCTATAAGTAAATATGTTGGATGGTTGCAAGTATATATAAAAGTATAAATGTATATGGTAGACTCAAGGGAGAACTCGAACAGTATAATTCCTTAGAAAGGCAAAGGCAAAGATCAGCACAATAAAATGCCAGGAAGGGAAGGGGTGGGTCAAGGCGAAAGGAGGAAATTAATGAAGAGGACAAGAGGAAGAGAATGAAGTCAAAAAATCGATGTATATCCTATAAAATTAAGAAACAAAAGAAAGGAGTAAGTAGGGGAGGAGTGGGTGGGAATGTTGAATGGGGTGACATTGATCAAGATATATTGTATTCAGAAACTGCTTTATTAAATGGCAACTCCTTTGTATAGCTACTTAAGGTAATTTTTAAAAGAAGCTAAAAAAAAAGAGATATCACATTCTCAGAAGACCAAGCACTAACGCAGCCTATGTAGCTAGCATTTCAGATTCAAATGTTCCAATGGTAGCAAAGGCCAGGAGCTCCACATAGTCTTGCAAATGGCACTGTCATCAATGCTGTAATGAAAATCCTAGAGAATTCCCTGCCCTGTTTCAAAGTCTAGATAAGTTGTTTTCAAAATGTCACCTTACTTGAGTTCAATAAAAAAAAAATTTAAAACATTATAATCTTTGGCTAAAATATCCTCAAGTAGTGTATTAAAAATTATAGCTTTTGTAATGGAAAAAAGGTAGCTAGCTGTTTTTAAGAATTCCCCTAGGGCCAAAGAAAGGCTAAGCTTATATTTAATAAAACAGAAACTTCTTTAAATGGTATTGCAGATTTAATGCCCTCTATTAAATTTCTCCCCATTCAGCAAGGAAAACATTTTCTTTCTGTCTCCATGTGTAGTTATCAACTATAACCCTACACCCTAGTCTGCTTTCAGGACAAATTGTGACCCCAGAGTCTGAGGACAAGAACTTGTTGCTTTGAGTCGAAGTTGCCTGAGCCAAAGATGTCAGTTTTATTCTGTTTTGTTCCTTATTGAGAACAGTGTTATTGAGAAAAGGACCTGGAGTTAAATGGTGCTTATAAACCAATCCAGATCTGCATAAAATTGAACCTCTATTAAGGAAGCAGATGCAGGCTAATAGCTTATTTGTCATCACAACGCTAGGTTCTTCAGTAAGTAAAGACTGAGGAGACTGCTTTTTGTTAAAAGATAATTTTAAAACATACAATCAAGTGAAAGGCATGGCCCTTAGTTGGTCCAAACAAACCAACAAGAAAATATTAGGAGGGAAATTTGACAGTAAGAGCAAACATCATGCTATCCATAATCTTCAAAAATGAGACAAAAAGCAGGTAAAGCAAATGTAAGAAATCTAACTCATTCTCGAGTGTAGATGATGAATATTTGCATTACTATTATGGAATTAAAATACTTGGTCTAAGTTTTTCTGTACTACTTCACAGGGGTAGCACTGTCCTACCTCATTCCAGCATCTGCTCCAGTCCAGACCTTACCATCCAAGGTTGCTCTCAGAGGGCAGTCCCTAGCAATTCTAGGTCCAGAAGGCATATGTGAGTAAACCCAACAAAAGAACTGCAGAAGATAGGAAGAAATACAAGAATGGAAGAAGACAGATTCTATGCACAGAGAGAGCCCTGCCAACATACATCCTTCTCAACAAGGCTGAAGCACTGGCTTCCATTGCCTCCATTTCTCTTTTATAGTTTTTTTTTCTATTAGCAATTTATTCTAGCCATGTTGTAAATTACTCTTAATTTTCTATCCTGTTGCAATCCCTGACTTACATTTACCACCTAATCCTTAATTCGCCAAAAGTTATTACTTCATGTAAATATTTGGTTTTGAATTGTTGAGTATGTTATTGCTGATTTCTATTCCCAGGCCAGTGCTGAGAAATACAACACCATTTTTGTTCTACCCAGTCTGTCAGAAAATGGAGAATAATTCAATTGAGAGAGAAAAACTCCACTTTGGTGACTAAAACCTCCATCCGGTGACTTGACTTCAGATAAGCAAATCTCAATGCAGAAAATATGAAATACAAAAGGCACCATGACACGTTAAAAAGTAAACAACCACACAGTAAGGTATTTGAATGATGACAAAGTACTTAAAATCTCCAATATTGAGCTCAATAATAATAATAATAATAATAAAATGATGATATATGGCAGTCACCAGTGACAGACACCTGAAATCTGAGCTACTCAGGAGGCTGAGATCTAAGGATTTTGTATTTGAAGCCATCTCAGCCAGAAAGTCTGAAAGCCTCTGACTCCAATTAACTAGCAAAAAAGCTGGACTGGAGGCAGGGTTCAAGTAGAATGCCAGCCATGAGAGAGAAAGCCAAGCAAGAGTGCAATGCCTTGAGTTTAAGCTCTGTTACCACTACACACATATGTGCACATATGCACACACTTGCACACACACACAAAATGATGATGAAAAATAATCAACAAATAAAAAAGGACATGTATAAACACCTGAATAAATCCATAGAAAAAAATAAGTAAAATAAAATGCTTAGTTGAAAGTCTTTAAAGGAGATTGGGTCAAATGGAAGACAGACTATCAGGGCTTGAAGATGAAATAGGAAAATGAAATACATAAACTAGGAAAATCTGATGAAGATAAAGAATGAGATAGGAACAATAAGAACTCTGACTCCAGAAAAAGACAAAACCTAAGAATCATGAGCATAAGAGAAGGATAGAATTTTTAAAATAGCAATAAAATGTTACAAATTTTGAGAAATAAATTCCAGTTTATATACAGATCTTTAGAATTCTCAATAGAAAAGACCATATTTGAATCTCCATATGTCATATTATAGTTAAAACATCAAGCATAGAGAGCATTCAAAGCCAAAGGGAGAAGAGCCAAGTTACCTATACAGGCAAACCCATTAGAATAATAGGAGATGCCTTAAAAGCAAGGTGGGGGAAAGTGGGCATCAGTGGCTCCTGCCTGTGATCCTAGCTACTCAGGAGGTTGAGATCTGTGGTTGTGGTTGTGGTTTGAAGCTAGCCCAGACAAGAAAGGCCACGAGATTCTTTTTTTTTTTTTTTTTGTCAGTCGTGGGGCTTGAACTCTGTGCTTGGGCGCTATCCCTCAGCTCTTCAGCTCAAGGCAAGGGCTCTACCTCTTGAGCCACAGCACCACTTCCAGTTTTCTAGTGGTTTATTGGAGATAAGAGTCTCAAGGACTTTCCTTGCCCAGGCTGGCTTTGAAACGTGATCCTCAGCTCTCAGCCTCCTGAGTAGCTAGGATTACAGGCATGAGCCACCTGTACCCAGCTAAGCCACGAGATTCTTATCTCCAATAAACTACCAAAAAGCTGGAAGTAGAGTTGTGGCTCATGCAGTAGAGTGCTAGCCTTGAGCAAAAGAAGCTAAGGGACAGCACACAAGGCAGGCCCTTAGTTCAAGCTCCAGGAACAGCACACACATTCACACACACACACACACACACACACATACACACACACACACACACACACACACACACAAATATTACTGCCAATCTAGATTACTCCACCCAATAAAGTTACCATTTTGTTACTAAACAAGAAAGAAAACCCAGCCATGATAAACAAAACCTAGAGAAATTCACAACAACTAAATGACCACTGCAGAAGATATTTAAAGGAATTCTACTCACGGAAAAGGAAGATAATACATGACCATGCTGTATAGCCTTGGGCATTATCACCACCATTATCCTCGCCTGCATAATACAATGACAGGAGCCTCCGTAAAACCATCCTTGCATCCAATAATCCCACTTCACATGCTGGTCCCATAAGCAATTCAGAAATGAGAAAGCCTCTCTTCCTCCTTCCAAGTCTGGAGCTGCTTTCCTCTGAGTTTCATCCAGAGGGAAGGTCAGTTGCCAGAAGCTACATTAGCTGAGTTTCACTTGCATGTCTCTAATAAATAGTATTCTACTTTTTAACACACATCTTTGAAATGTGTTAACAATGACCAGGAAAAAGAAATTACATGGATTAAATAAGTGTTGTTTCCTGGCAGGAAGGCCCTGTAAGGATTTAAATGAGTTACAAAATTGCAAAGATGGGTTGGGGATGTGGCTCAGTGGTAGAGTGCTTGCCTTGCATGCATGAGGCCCTGGGTTCAATTCCTCAGTACCACATATACAAAAAGAGGCTGGAAGTGGCACTGTGGCTCAAGTGGTAGAGTGCTATCCTTGAGCAAAAGAAGCTCAGGGACAGTGCTCAGGCCCTGAGTTCAAACCCCAGGACTGGCAAAAAAACCCTAAAAACTAAATAAATAAATAATTGAAAGGATGCTTAAAGTTGTAAAACTGAAATTGGTTAAATGGATTAAGAGAATTTAAACTCATAAACTCAATTCTTGTGTTTCATTTTAGATTTAATGTATTTAAATCTAAATTGAGCTTCCTCCTTTCTTTTTCATTTTTAATATAAACTCAGAGAGATTTTGATTTCATTTACTTGTGTATTACATATATTTAAGGTATAGAATAGCATGTTTTGACACACATTCGTGCAGTGAAATGATCACTATAATATCACTTTACATAGTTAGCTCTTTTGGAGTATGGTTACTGCAAATTTCTGGTATGTAGTGCAGTATTATGAACCACAGTCCTCATATTGTCCTTAAAGATATGTATCCTTTGACTTCTGTCACTTCAATACAGTGTTATAGAGGGACTGAGGGCAAAGGAGTTGAGATATTATACAAAATACTATACTGAGGGACAGTAATAATAAGTAATCATAAAGCATAACTTTTTATGACTGTTTCATCAGTTCACCTTCTTTTGGGAGAAAAAATGAGCTTCCTAGTTTTAGTTTATGCTGAGTCTGAAATGGGAGGGAACTTCTGCTATTTTCTGGTTACATTTAATGCCTATCCCCAGGGCAGGGCCAGCCCAAAGGAAATCCGGTAACAGTTCAAGCCTGTTCAAGACAGTCCGTGCCTGAGGGACAGTGCACTGAAGGAAGGCCTGCTCTGAATGCTGTGCATGATCTAAGCTTGCACAGGCCTAAAAGGAGAGTGACTATTTCCATCTGGACTTGGCCTGGCATCAACACTTCCTTCATTTCTGGTCTGGATACCATTGCTCCCACTGCCAATTTCTCATAACTCATGTGGAAGCCTGGGACAGCTCAGATGCCCGAGTAGCCACAGTAACCCTAGAGCGTGAGAGAGTAATCTTAGGAACTACAGGCCAGTCTAGATTCCTCTTGGAATCTGAGTACGAGGGGAAATAAACCACCAGGGGCAGATGTGTGGTTGGTGGGGAGGATTATTAGTGCCCCGGTGTAAAGTAAAAATGTGTGACATCTGAAAGTGGGTGGACAAAAGTGGCATGAGAAAATGATGAAGGTCACATTTGCATCTGATTCAGAACAAAGAGGGGGACAACCACACACACATACACACACACACACACACACACACACACACACCAGAAGCTGTAACATGGCCATAGGTGCCCAGGTACCAGTGCCCCTGGATAGTTCCCCCTGCCAAGGCCACCTCATTCCCTGATGTAGCTGTTTTGATTGCTGTGTGTGACTTTCACCAAGCTCCTTATAAACCCTTGAGCAGACACAGACAAGAGATCTAAAAGCTGGTGGTATGTGTCTGAGTTGCCTTTACCCAGTGGTAAAGTTCAACACAATTACTTCAACACTTAGCTAGAGGCCAAAGTGGACGTTAGTGTTGACACCACTTGACATCTTACTTGAAAATGTTTTCATAAATGGAAGAGTAGAGGCTTGCCTGGTGATAGCCTGTCTCTAGGAAGTGTAGAATTTACTATCTCCCCCCCCACACCCCCACTGACTTGTCTTCAATAAAGACTTCTACATCTCCTCTTCTAAATGAAAGCCTCTAAATCTCATTTTAATAAGCTAAAAGAACTGTCAATGTTGTCAAGATCCATCCATACTCAATGCCACAAAAATCACACTCATATCTTTGCATTCAATTTAAGACATACTATAATGCATTCGTGTCTTTAAGTATCTTTGATGTCTTTCAGCATCTTATTCATGTTTATATTTACAGAATTTGGGACACTTTTCAAGTAGATTCTCAACAAAAGTCTAGAGAAAAGCTGCCCTTAGCCCTCCGTGTCCTGTGTTCATCCTTTAAGTGATAGAAACAACAAAACCAGGGAAACATGCCAAATGGGAAGAAATCTATTCAACTGTACATCCTTGTGCACAAGTGCAGTGGGTGAGAAAATGGGAATGGGAGAAATGAGCTTGTTTTGTGCTCATGGTTAGAAAATATGCTTTTCACTCCTCTGACACCAGGCTGTTCCTCCTGACACCATTTTATGGAACATCATTGGAGAACCCTGAAATACAGGGTGACTCTGTCATTGCCGTGTGCACACAAGACCAAAGCCGCATGGCACCAGATGTATGCTTAGAATGCAAGTCCAGAAAAAACCAGGCCTGAATGAGCTGCTCACCTCTGCACAGGTCCAGAACAATGTGTGTCAGTTCGTGTAGACTTGTTCTATGAGGTACACATTTTCAGGGTGCACTGGAAGATGCTCAGACCACCAGCTGTCACCGTGAACACTTTCACCCATGAAGCACAGCAACACAGGAGCCCCAACCTGTGCCCAGTACCCACAATGCCACAAACAAGAGTTCAGAAAACTAGTTAGTAAAGGATTGGCTTGTAATTGGCTTCGATCTTTCTAGTCACCTGCATCTCAGTTGCATACCCATTTGATTTTGTTTTGATAAACGTTAAACATACTTTAAAACATTTTAGTTGGAGTGCTCTACCAAAAAAAAATTAGACCAGGGGACCATATTTGGCCAGTAGACAGTTTACAAATTCTTGAAAAATATCAGACTGGCTGGTAGACAACAGTTCTATTTCTACTTTATGATACTTCTAAGTCAATAAGAAGTTCACTTTATTTTAGACATCTAGTGAAAAGAGTTGATTATTTGGGTTCAGAAAACACAGATTTTTAGCTGGAAATTGTTGTGATTTGGTTCTGCTCTTTTACTATCTTTAGTCTTTGGTTACCTTCTTTCTAAAATGTAGGGTATTTTATCTTATAGAGTTGTTCAAAGAATCCAGTGCGTTTATATTGTGAAAGTGCTTTATAAACTATTACAAACTATTTAAAGTTTGTTACTATTACTGTCAATGCTACTGAACTCTAAGAAGACATAATTACTCTACTGCATTGTGGGTTAGTTTGTATGTATACTGTTCTAATGATACAGTGTGAGAAAACCCCAAAGCAATATTGGTTTGAATAGTAAATTGTTAGAAAGCTTCAAACTTTCCTTGGAAGTTGTTTTGTTTGTGTGGGAAAACTACTTGTAAGGAATGGAGCTGTGGTTCTTCTAACTTTCCACATTTAAAAAATTAAAACCACATAAAAGAAAAACATATTTTTGTGTAAAAAAAAAAAGATTTCTAGAGGTCTTTTTAAAACCAACACCAAAGATCTGTTGGCTTTCTGAGATTAAAATGAGTGAGGACTTGTTTCTTTGGAATTTTTTAAATTTTCTTGACAGTTAATACAGTAACAGTTTGATAAAGAGAAAAGGATCGTTGTGACACCTTGTTTCCTTGTCTGATATGTTTAGGAATAACACGATTATTAAATGTCAGCAAATTTTGTCAACAGACAAAAAATGAGTTTATAGGCTTCGTATGGAACTCTAAAGGTATTTCTCTAAAATATTTAAGAATTTCATTCACTGTGATGTTAGAAACAAAGTGAGCATACACAGTATACATTTCAAGCTACCTCTAATTCTTTGGTCTTTCCCTTTTGATTTTCAGCATTCAACATGAGATCATAGGTTTATATTTTAAAACCTTGAATTTTTTCTTTTTTATTCCTAGATCTTTGTATCTATTCTCTAGATTCTTCTATTCAGAAAGAATGAGGATCTCCAAACATCTTATGATTGTTCCTAAAGCTTTCCTCTGGGTTACTTCTCAGACAATAACTAATCCATTCCTATAAATAATTGTCTGATGAGCCTCTTCTTGCTAGCTTGTAGACCCCAGAAGAGCAAGGGCCACACTTCTGTGTCTATATCATGGGACCTGGAACACAGTGTAATCCAGACTTTTAATCCGCTCTGGATACCCCGTATTCTTTGTGGAACTCCATCCTGCTATGTTTACCTCAACGGAGGCAAACAGATGCTGGTCACACATACCAACTCACAGGCTCCCTCCTGGTTCTTCTGATTAATGGCAGTCCCTTAGAAGGATCTGCTTTTCTCTCATCTGATATGTTTTATTATTGAGCTATCATAATTTCCAATCTCTCTATCTCTCTGGGTGTTCGTGTATGTGTCTCTCTGTCTCTCTGTGTGTCTGTCTGTTCTCTCTCTGTGTGTCTCTGTCTCTGTCTCTCTGTCTCTGTCTGTCTGTCTCTCTCTCTCTCTCTGAAATGTGCTGACTTAGGTAATAGTCACCTACTGAAGGAACCTGACTCTGGAGGTGAGATGACTAGAGCAGAGAGCCCATGGCCTAAGCAACTCCCCAAGGCTGCAGTGCCCTACTGTGGAGAGAAGGCTTCAGCATGGTGGGGAAGAGGCAGTTCATGGTATGCACATAGAATGCCATCACTGTGCAGCTGGTGGATGCCGCAATTGGTCATAAATTCATAGGAGGATGAGTTCACGAAATATCTAAGTGGAAGATTAAGACATGCAGCTACAGATACGGTCTGGCTGCAGTGTTGCATGTAATGAGTTATATGTATATGTGTATATGTGGTTATATTTCACTAATATATCTGTGGGCAAACATATATACACACATAATAAATATATTTATACATGTCAGACTAACATGATTTTCTAAGTATAAATTACTCATGAGCTAAAAATAAGAACAAATGTGACAAATATTTAGCCTGGCTATTGTTACAAGGGTAGGATTACAGATAATTTTTTATTTTCAGCCACCATGGACTTTTAAGAAAGTGCTAAATTGAGCATGTAATTTCATAATCAAATGCAGGTAGATGAACATTTTACTTAATATGGAACAGTCCATCAGGCAGAGAAGGAAGGCTGAATATTTCTCTATTTGCTACAGATGTTGATTTAAATCTTTTGTGTCCTTTATCAGATAATAGGTGACAAAAGGATTAGGAGAATTTGATTAACATGGCTCAACTCCCATTTATCTGCAAAGTTACCCATTGATTCGCTCCAGACCAACTTTACTCCATATTCCTGTTCTAATATCCCTATCATTCAGGAATCAGGTGATGTAATTCATAAGACTTGGGACAAATTATGTTTTCAGGATGTCAAGAATTCAAGGAAATAATGCAAAAGAATTCAGATCTCACCAAGGCTTTCTTCCAGTCATGTCTATGCACTGTACACTTTTCCCAGTTCAGTAAAGGATTAGAACACGGTGCTCATTCGAGGACTGTGATTTGATCTTGCATAGATATCTCTCTAAACAATGCTTTCCATTTCCTTCCACTGTAACTTTTTAAGCTTTAAGAGAATTCATTGAAAGACCAAGTCTTTTGGTAGAGACTAATGTGAGGCCCTCTGTTCTGTCACTTGGAGTCATGAATCCAGAGAACAGCCCTGATTCCACTGCAAATTGGTTTTGTGAGAGAATGACTGTCAGACTCTTTTTTAACTCTAAATCTCCCACAATTATGTTTCTCACTGATCACTAACAGAACCCTTCCACTGATGCCAGTGGAAGGCATCAGATAATGTGCTGATGACACACATACCTTCTATGTGCTGCGAGAGGAACACAGAGAGCCCGCACCTCATGATGCAGCTGCTCCCAGCTGTGTCTCCCAACCCAAATCTCACTTACCAAGCGCTAATGTGCCTTCTCAGAACCCCCTTCACTAAATTTGGTCTTCACAATCACACCCTGGGTTGAGGCAGGAGGGGCCCCTCCCTGTGTTTGTCTCTAAAGAGCCCAACTCTGGCTCCCTTCCCAAGTCAAAGGGTCCATGGGACTGACTGAGATGCCTAGCAGAAGCCTGCACCCTCACTTCTAGACTGTGTTCTGCTCCCCAGATCCCCTTGCACCCAAATAGCCATGCAGTCCCTTTCAGGGAGTTTGGGGCTTTGACTTGGTACCATCCTCTCTGGACCAACAATAACATGGGTACAAACCAAGGCGTAAGAGCAAAAGGCAGCTGTGTGGCTGTGTGAGTGGAAGTGTTCACCACGTTCAGGAAGTCTCTCCACCCTGGGGCGGGACTGAGCAGTCCCAGTGCTGGGACAACTTTTCCAACTCTGCCAGTTTCATGGTTGGGTCCAAATGTGATGCTCCGCACATTCTCCAGGTGAGTTTACCAGTGTCTACATTCTCCCACGAGTCAGGAGTGTGCTCCTGTTTAGAATAACACACAAAAGGAGCAGAAAGAAGAAGGGCTAATGAGATGAACAATGAAAGCATCAATGTACATTGTCAACTGCATTCTTGAGAGAGATAATTTCATTCAACCCCACTTACGGCTGAGAGGAGGAGGAGTCCGCTAGGAACTCCATAGGCTGCTCTCGGCTGAGTCTCCCTTCTTGTCAGTCGTGCTTTCAAGAGTAACCGGCCCATGGATACACAGACAGTTGGTGGTTAGCGACTAAAAAGCCGATTGTGGTTCCCCAAAGTTAATGCTCCCAAGCAAAAGAGCCTTCCTATAGCACAAAGGTTCACCACTGGGAGTTGGAGCAGGGTCTCATTTCTTGAGGTTGGAAGATTGGAGAGTTCCAAAAACCTTGCAGACCTGAGAGGTTTTCCAGTGGCTGTCTTGCAGATAACACAATTTCCCTTATCTACCAGGGAACAGATCTTAATAAAAATGGCTGTTTCATAGCAAGAAGCGAGTGACTGGATCTAAACAACATGCCTCCCTCTGCAGCATGAGAGTTCTAAAGGGACACACACACACTCACACACACCGATCTGATGAGGGATGTAAACAACGTGGGGTGACTGTAGCTGGACACCTTTCCTTCCCCTGAAGGGACTGACTCAGAGAGGAGCCATGTTTCCTGTCCATTCATCCAGTTTGCCCCTTCCGGAGACTAAAATCCAATTTGTGGATGAGTAAAAGTATGTTCACTCAAAGAATATGATGAGTAAATTATTATTATGAAAGTCGAATCATCTTCTGTGCACACGGGGACGGAGGAATGGGGTCAGGCCTTTGAGGACATCCAAACCTGGAGACCTGACTCCTCCTCTCGTGGGCTGCATTTCAGAGTTCAGATCAAGGATCTGAAGTCTCGCAAACATTTCACCTGGGAAGAAATGTAATCATATGGATGACACGGTGTTCAAGGGAGGAAATGCAAGCCCAGACGGCACCTCAACGTTATCTTTCTGTTACTAGGTTTAAGGGAACCTTAATAAGTTACCTCGAGGAATTATGCTTCGTCTGGATCCATCAGGACGAAAGAAGATGACTTGGGTTAAGATCTGAGGCTCAAGGTTCAAAGCCAGGCTGTGCTTTAAACACACACACACACACACACACACACACACACACACACACACACACACACACACACAGCATATCCTTTAAGGAAAAATGGGGTGGGGGGACAAATCTACCCACTCCTAGTTGGGAACCAGGACTGGCTGCCTGGTGCGCGTGGCGCCGGGGAAATACGGTAGCAGCCGGAGATTACGGTACTCGCCGGGCGCCGGCCCGCGTGACGTCAGCGGAGCCGCAAAGTTCGCCGGCCGCGGCGCTTCCCCGGCGTGGAGGCGCAGATCGAAGCGCGGCGTGGACTCGGCGGCCGCCCGCGGGCCGG
>NW_012267405.1:38579-193234 GCF_000151885.1 Dipodomys ordii
AGGGGGGGCTGCCCGGCCGGGACCATGGTGTTTCTCTCCGGAAACGCTTCGGAAGGCTCCAACTGCACCCACCCTCCGGCACCGGTGAACGTATCCAAGGCCATCCTGCTCGGCGTGGTCCTGGGGGGCCTGATCATTTTCGGGGTGCTGGGGAACATCCTGGTGATCCTGTCGGTGGCCTGCCACCGCCACCTGCACTCCGTCACGCACTACTACATCGTCAACCTGGCGGTGGCCGACCTGCTCCTCACCTCCACCGTGCTGCCCTTCTCGGCCATCTTCGAGATCCTGGGCTACTGGGCGTTCGGCCGGGTCTTCTGCAACATCTGGGCGGCGGTGGACGTGCTGTGCTGCACGGCGTCCATCATGGGCCTGTGCATCATCTCCATCGACCGCTACATCGGGGTCAGCTACCCGCTGCGCTACCCGGCCATCGTCACGCAGCGGAGGGGCGTGCGCGCGCTGCTGTGCGTCTGGGCACTGTCGCTGGTCATCTCCATCGGGCCTTTGTTCGGCTGGCGGCAGCCGGCCCCCGACGACGAGACCATCTGCCAGATCAACGAGGAGCCGGGCTACGTGCTCTTCTCGGCACTGGGCTCCTTCTACGTGCCGCTGGCCATCATCCTGGTCATGTACTGCCGCGTCTACGTGGTGGCCAAGCGCGAGAGCCGGGGCCTCAAGTCCGGCCTCAAGACGGAGAAGTCGGACTCGGAGCAGGTGACGCTGCGCATCCACCGCAAAAACGCCCCGACCGCGGGCGGCAGTGGTGGCGGTGGCGGGGCAGGGGGCGGCGCGCCCAGCAGCGCCAAGAACAAGGCGCACTTCTCCGTGAGGCTCCTCAAGTTCTCCCGCGAGAAGAAAGCGGCCAAGACGCTGGGCATCGTGGTGGGCTGCTTCGTGCTCTGCTGGCTGCCCTTCTTCCTGGTGATGCCCATTGGTAAGTCTCCTCGGGAGGGGAGGGGGTCCCGGGGGGCGGGGAGGCACTGGGAAAGGCTTCCCCAGGGGCGGAGTGCATTTCCCTTCTGACTCTTGCACTGTCCCCGACATAGGGTCCTGGGGGCACTGTTTTTCCACGGCAGCCAGCTAGCTGTGGCTTCTACTATGCGGATTAATTGGCCTCTTTAATAGGGATGTCAGCTTCTCTTAATGCTTTCCATTTAAATGCATCTGCCCCTTTGAGCGCTCCTCCTGCTCTAAGTACTGAAGCCCACTGTGGGGTGCCACCGCCACTTTCCTTTGGCTACATTTGAATGGGGGAATATAAATTCCCATGAGCAGCCTGCTTGTTCTGCCTGGAGTTGTTCGTTAGGATGACTTATGAGGCTCCGTGTTCTGTATCTGTATGAATTTTATCTTCGGCATTCACTGTGGAAGGAAAAGAAACATCCCAGGAGCCATTAATAACAACAAAATTTATTTTATGTCCAAACCAATTTAAATCTTAAGTCATCATAATATTTCCTATAAGTTAAATATGTATTTCAGTAGTAAATATTAAAGCAGACACTGATGGCCTCCAAACTCACACTTTGAAAATAATACAATAATGTTGCAAATCTGATTCTTGCATATGCTAAGTGCACTGTTGTCAGAACTAATTCGCTCCTGCTGAGTGTCAGCAAGCCAGTCCTCTTGGAATAGTCATTTGTCTCTGGTAGGCCTTCAGTGGGATGGCAAAATGGTTGTTAGCTATTTTTAGTGTGTGAGCGCAAAGATAGACCCACACATTGGCTATTCACTAACTCTTCCCAAACAAAGTCAAGATAAAAATTCATAAAAATCGATGTCATAATTATAGTTCCTATTTATTTGGAGTGCCAACTATGTTTCAGACAATTTGCCAATCTTTATCTTGCTAGGCCTTTCAACAGCTGTGATCTTGAAATCTCAGGTGGGGGCCAAAGGGACTCTTCAATTCCTAATACAAGAGCTGCCAGCTTTTTTACAATGTGCATTTTTAAATGTAGCTATCTCAGTGTGAATTGGAACAGTATCAAAATTCAGTTACTCCATCAACCTATCCCATTAGTCGCCAGCCCACATATGGCTACCGACTACTGCTTTGCATAGTAAAGATTATTCTTCCTCCTTCATCTTCTGCCATGTCACATTCAGCTGCTGGGGTAACAGTGGCCTTGGCCATCACAGGTCCTTAGCACAGGGACATGGGTCTGGGAGGCTGCGGGTTCCTTGGAGAGATGGGAGAGAATACGTGGTCAAGTGGGAACAGAAAAAATAGACAACTCTGGGAAAGTTTTGCTTAGAGTGGAGCTGGGAAGGGAGACAGGATGTTGCTGGAGCAATCTAGAACATTTTCAAAGGTGAGACAGAAACAGTGGCATGGATGAGAGGCAAGGTTCTGTGACCAAGAGGAAGACAGGACAGGGACTCGGTGACAGGACGTAAGCAAGAAACTGGTGGGGAGAGTCAGGGGTCTCCAGAAAATTTCATGTCTTTGGCAAATTAAAAATCAGAGTGAGGGAAGAGTAGGGTGCGTGGAGTTCGAGGAGCAAAGAGAAGACGTGAAATGTTGACCTTTGAGAGTGGGAGAAGAAACATATTACGAAAAGATAGCAGTCCCCTAGAAGTCCTGGGGTGGGAGGGGGCTTATGGGACTATGGTCGCTCATTTAAGGTCCAGCAGTCCAGACATCTATGTGACACTCTCCCACAAATAAACAGCTGAGGGGGGACATGGCCGAGGATGCATCCTAGGAAACAAGGTGAAGTCACTGGCTTCCTCTAAATCCTAAGGAAGGGGTGTGGCTGAGGGAAGTTGAAAACTCACAGCTAAAGGTGTTTGATCAAGGAGGGCAAAGAACACCGGAACCTGCCAATCCTCAGACCACTTCCCAACAGCAAATGTGTGTGAGACCGTTTCTCCCAGAATATTCCAACAATATAAAAGCTCCAGGTGCAAAGTTAGACAGAGAGGACCTTCCAGAGCCTCACAATCTAGGCAAGCAGACAAACTGTGAATGATTAACACCCGTGAGGGGAGACCAGTGCTCCAGTGCTATTGCTACTGATTCTCGGGAAAACAGCAGATTTTTGTTTTTGTTTTTAAATCTGGAACTCACTACAGAAGCTTCCAGAAGTGTCATGGCCAACTGAGCAAGTTCTTGAAGAATGATAGCACTACTGCTGTTGGGCCATCAGCAGTATTTTATTTGTTTTTCATAACAACCTTAAGTCCATTTTCATGCAAAATGTGACCAAGGAAATAAAGATGATATCATCAATAAAGATGTTATTATACCCACAGGACCTACGCTTTTAAGTCTGGCAAGCGCTGTCTTGGGAGGAAGAGGTTATCAGCCTGAGCTAGGCTGCTGGAGAGCAGAGGGATTGGAAATGAGAGCAGGGCAGGGATGAATGTGGTGTACAGTGCTTTGAGGTAAACCGCCCACCCTGGATAGGAACCAACCACCTTAGTCAGGTTGAGTGGATTCTGGGTTCTTGTTCTAGACTTTGAGAAGATATCCTCTGCCTATCACCATCATTCATCCCTTTTCCCCAGACTTCTCTCATCCTTCTCCCAAGGTGGGGCTGCTGTCTGGATCCACAGGGCAATGGCAGATGGGAATCAGACTTGCAAGTCTCCCGCATTCAAGTCTTTGCATTCGGTTTCGCTCTGGCATCTCAAATGTGTGCTTGAAATTCGGAGCCCCCAAGGCAGAAAGAGGCAGCACGGTTGATGTTCAGGCCAGTCGTTAGGACTGAAGAGTCAATGCTTCCTTCCTTCTCTTCCGTCGTTGGAGGACACCTGCCTGTTCTCTACTCATCCTGAGATCCAATCCAGACACGTCGGGACAGCCAGTGTTTGAGAATGATGTTTATAGAGGACAACTGGAGACAGCAGCCTGGAGGGAGGGACGGAGGGACGGAGGGAGGGAGAAAGGATGTGTTTTTAGAGGGGCTACTTGGGGAAAGTAGAGCTGGCATAGTGTTACTGGGAGGAAGCAATGTGGCAGAGATGAGAGAACTCAGGAAACTTCCCTGGTGCCTCTGCTACGTGCCAGTCAGCTAGCGAGTCACCTGAGATGAGACAGCGGTGCCAATGCCGGTCCTGACAGCCGAAAACCTAAATGCTTAGCAATGCTGACCCAGGAAACATGGCAAAGGAAGCGCTCGCCCATGGGGGCTGTGCTGGAACATGAGCGTGATGTGACATGTCACATGATGAGCGTGATGTGGACATGTCACATGATGAGCGTGAGTCCTCTGGAGGTACCTGAGATAGCCAGGGCTGGGGGCTGCTCCACTCCCTCCCTCCCTCCTCTCTCTCCCTCTCCTTCCTTCCTTCCTTCCTTCCTTTCTTTCTTTCTTTCTTTCTTTCTTTCTTTCTTCCTTCCTTTCTTTCTCTCTTTCTTTCGGTACAGGAGCTTGCTAGGTAGGCACTCTACCACTTGAGTCATTCCCCCTGCCCTGTTTTGCTTTAGCTATTTCTCAAGTAAGGTCTCATGTTTTTCCCAGGACTGGTCTTGGACCAAGACCGTTCTATCTGTGGCCTCCTGTGTAGTTGGGATGACAAGTGTGCACCACCAACATCAGGCTGATTAAGATGGGGAGGGGGAATCTCACTAACATTTTGCCTGAGTGGGCCTTGAACCACAAAATACTCCCACTCTTTGCATCCTAATTAACTGGAATTACAAGCATGAGCTACTGAGCCCAACATCAGATCCCTGATTCTGCCAGCCACTGGTGACTCACGCCTGTCATCCTGGCTACTCAGGAGGCTGAGATCTGAGGATCACAGTTCAAAGCCAGCCCGGACAGGAAAGTCTGTGAGACCTTTATCTCCAATAAACCACCAGAAAACCAGAAGTGGCACTGTGGCTCAAGTGGTAGAGCTGTCACCTTGAGTTGAAGAGCTGAGGGACAGCGCCCAGGCCCAGAGTTCAAGTCCCACGATCGACAAAAAAAAAAAGATCCCTGATTCTCACAGAAAATGCTCACTTCTTAGAGATAACAATGCAAAGATCTTTTTTTAAGACTATAAGATTTAAGATGAGACACTGATTTTTCCGTTATTCTTACATCGCAAACTGTCTCCAAGTAACAGTCTTGAGTCTGAGAGCCAGAAGTAAGTCAGTGCTGGCTTGGCTGGCAGTTGTGGCTGGCTGTCGTTCCTGGTGGCCTCTGGTCCTCCAGTGGCCTACACCAGATTGCTTATAGCACGAAATTTCCCCCAAGGCAGCCATGGCAGAAGAACTGGGCTGGATGACTGCCCTGTGCAGATTCTTAGGGAAGGGAAGGGCGTCCATTTCTTTATGCAGAATCAGCAGGTACATATAGGGACGGGGGGGGGGGTGTTTCATTACCTCTTGCAGAGTGTGTCCAATAACTTTTCTTGTTTTCCCCTTGGTTATGCTGAGAATGCCCCCTGTGCTGGGCTTTCTGCAGTGCAGTCAGTAGAAACAGTGAGGGTCTTTCCCTGTCTGTGTGCTTCCAGCTTCTAAGTGAGACAAACAGTAATCAGATGACCACATTAAACGGTGCCAAACCTCTGCTCAGTGTTGTAAAGTTACCCTCTCTGTACCAGCACAGTTCTGATGGTCCTGAGCAGGCAGGGCTGAAATCTTGGCCCTGCAATGAAGATCTGTAAACTGGATAGGTGCTGAGTGGTTAAAAGGGAAAGGGAGGGTACAGGATGTGCAGAGACTGACGGGCAGTCAGTCTTGCTGCCCAGTAAGATTTTGTAGAGGGCATTTTTAGCTAGAAATGGGTGGAGCTGGAAAGAGAAAGAGTAGACTAAACAAGATTTGATAACCATTCTACAAGTTGTCTTTTTCTGAAAGATGACCAGGAAGCAGAGACGACATGATCAAGTTGATATTCCAAAGTATGAAAAGAAGATTGTGGATAGACAAATTGGAAGGCCTTCCAACGGGACAGAGTGAGCTGCTGGCTGCCAATACGCTCTTGCTAACCTGCTGACTCGAATACTTGTTCCACATAGCACTGGGAACGTCTCCCTTTGTCTTGCCCTCAGAGCTTAGATTTATGAAAAAATGATTCTTCTGATCACAAAGAGTCTAACCAGACTAGGCTTTAAATTCATTGTGGCTCACTCCACAAGAGAGCTCTTGTCAGCAAAAATCTGTGCTGCAGGCTTTAAGGATGTCCACAGTGGAGTTTTGAATGACAGCTGACTTTGTCCAATCAGATGATAGCCAGATGAGTTCTTATTTGAAAGAAGAGGGGACTCCTTAGTCACTCAACAAAGTCATGGCTATGTTCTCTACCTCATAGTGCCATGGTAGGCAGGAAGACACTCCCTAAGAAACCTCATTTGTCTAATAAACTCCCAGTATTTTAGCCTTGCTGTTGTATTTGCCGATTTGACACTTGGGTGGAGACTGTTCACTTTTAATAGTATATTTCTTTGATACTTCAACATTTCTTTTCACATTTTTATTAATTATTAATACATCTTTTATGAAGTGGTCTAACTGTGCTTTAGGGAGTCACTTTTCTTTTTTCATTTTTTTCTTCTTCCTTTTTTTTTTTGTCAATCTTACACTTTGAATCAGGGGATTTGCACTTGCTAGGCAAAGCACATACTTATTCCGAGCCATGATTTTACCAGCTCTTTTGCACTTTGTTTTACAGAAAAGGTCTTGCTTTTGCCTATAGCTACCCCTGGGTCTTCATCCTCCTCCCTCTACCCACCAACAACTGAGATTTCAGGCATGAACCACCATTTCCAATTTGTTTTTTTGAAAGAGAGTCTCCCTTGGAACTACAATCATCCCATTTCCACCTCCCACATATCTGGGACTATAGATATATGCCACCATACTTGGCATACACTATTTTCTTTAATCTGTAAGTTCATCTTATCCATTGAAGGTATTAATCACTTACCATAAATTCTGAGCTGCCTGTCTTCTCATACCGTATGTAGTAGTGCTGAGAAAATGTGGATTCTTTGTCTTCCACAAACCCTTATGATTGTTCTAACAAATCTCCACAGAAATGCACCCGCAAACACACCCTCACCTTTAACTCAGTCCAGTCCAGCCTGGTAATTTATGTACCATCTTACATCCTCAGTCTCCTTTGGCAGTAGACTTGGTGTCTTAGCCCACTTGGATTGCTATAAAATATTACTACTAGCTGGATCATTTATAACAATGGAAATCGGGTCCAAGGAAGTCCAACAGATTAGATTTCTCACGAGGATTATGGCTTTCTGGTTTATAGACTGCACCTTGTAGCTGTGTTTCCACATGGGAGAAACAGCACAGCTCTTGTTGTATCGAATCCCCGCCCCAGGCTCTTTGCCTTTGCCTCTTAATTAATGTCAGCATATATATATATATATATATACACACACACACACACACACACACACATATTTCAGAACTGTGCTGTAAGATGTAGAGTAGGCCAGCATCTTAGATAAGCTTGGGTGGGCATGGAAAGATGGGAAATTAGGTCTATATTAGTCAGATGGAAATCACAAGAATGAATACCCAAGGCAATTACTTTGTAAGGAGAAAGGTTTCTTTCTGGCTCATGGTCCAAAGTCAGATGGACTCATTGCTTGAGCCTCCAATCAGCACAGCACGTGGTGGCAGGACCTTGTGGTCGAGGTAAGCATGCATCAGTAGCCACAAAACAAACAGAGAGGCAGAGGTCAGAGCAGCACAGTCCCCTTCAAGGGTGTTGCCCTCGTGGCCCAAGAAGGACCCACCTTCTCATTGACAGCATCTCCCTTTTGTCCCTGGGAGAGCAGGCCTCTCATGTGCGGCCCCTTGGTAGGCATTCAAGACCCAAACCATAGCAGCAGGGCCCTTGGCCTTAACTGTGTCTTGCTAATTGCTAGGGCTTTTGTGTCCTGCACCAGAGGGCCTGGTCCTTAGATGCCAGCTCCGGCCCTCGGCTCCAGTCCCTAGGAACCTGAGGCTTCTGATCCTGTGAGCCGTTCAACCAGCCCTTAGCCCCCTGCCTTCCCCCTAACTCCTGACCCTCCAGGTTTTCCTTTCGCTCCTTTGGCTCTTGGAGGAGGTTGACACTGGCTTTATTGCTGCTACCAAGAGAGTTACTGAGCCCAGCAGTCCCTGGGAGCTTCTTGGGCAACTGCCTGACCCAAATTCTCAGCGCTGTTCTCATTCTCATTCTGGTGGGGGCAGGGAGAGCTCTGGAGGACCCCCCAGGTGGGCTGACCCAATCTATTCCACCCTTGCCAGGCCCAGCTGGCTATTGCTTAACCACATGCTGCAGGGAGGGATCGTTCTCCTGGACCCCGACCTAGAAAGAGGGTAAAAGCACTTCTTCCCCCCTCATCCACCAACGTCCTTGCATACCTGCGTCATCCCAGTGGAGAGGGGCCCCACACTGTCCTCCACAGTGACCCTGGATAGACAGCCATTTCTCTCCTCTTCTTTCCTTACCTGCCTGGGGCACTCACCTGGTCCTGGCCTCATCATCGTCTTTGAAATCTCTGGGAAAGCGAGAGAGACGTTTAAGAGAGGAACAAAGATGAGGAATATCTCAAACATGTAATTCCCCATTTACATTTTACGGTGTTTGTGGTTCTTCCAGCGAAGTGGATCTAGCATCTTGGTCTGTTTCTTTGTGGAACTTGCCTTCTTGGGGCTCTTGGTAGAGACTTGTGCATCTTCCTCTCCTCCCGGGAAGACTCATAGGAGATTTCTAACTGTATTCATTTTGAAATGGTTTTTGTCAGCGTCTCCAAAGATTGATCAAATAATGGATCATTTGCTGTCTTATTTGGGGAACCACATCCATTGTATTACAAAGAGCCTCTTTCCTTGTCCATCATCTTCCTTTTCCTCTCACATGGATGCCACATTGTTTTACTGGACATGGTTTTATAGCATATGTTTGTGTTTCCATTCTCCAGCAAATCCCTACACTCCTTATGTCTCCCTGTTTACTGCCCAACCAGCTTTTGAACCATTGTTTTCACTTTATTTTAGCCACATGACTGATCTCTCCTGAAAAAATAAGTGATTCTAGCAGTGGCAGTCACAGATGCTGCTTTGGTACTGCAGTATGGCATATACCACCGGCTATGGTCTTAGGTCAACGTACATCCTCAAGCCTTCCGGTAGCTTACAGAACTACGCAGAGCTATGTTTTAAATGCATGTTAATTTACTTACATCTTATAATGCATTATTTAAAAAAATAAAATTTTAATTCATTGATGGGATCAAATACTGCTTTTAGTCCCATCAATATGATCATTTTATTTATATAACTTATTTATTCATTTATTTAAGATAGGGTCTTTTATATAGTATAGCTGACTTTGAACTTAGCCCATGCTGGCCTTGAACTTGCAGCCCCCTATGCCTCAGCCTCCCAAGTGCTGGGATTAAAGGAATGCATCACTATGCCCAGCTAACACACTATTTCATTATCATTAGTTTGCTTGGTTTTATTTCCTCCTACTGCTCCGTGTGTTCTTGGATACGATGCTATTTGATCGAGTAGCATTATTCTTTTTTATGTTGCTACTCTGTAATAACATTTTTTTTTACTTTTAGTCTGAATTTCTATGTGTTTGTGAAGTCAGTCTAATATTTTATGGTTCTGTTTTTGTCACATTCTGGTACCAGGTTTATGTGAACTGCATAAAGCGAATTGTGACACTTTTCAATTTTTTTCCTGCAGTCTTTAGCAGTTTAAATAGCATAAGAATTATGTGTTCCATGAAGGTTTGAAAAACGCCCATAAAACATTTGGGCTCCGTTCCTTTTATGGATATGATCCTCAGGGCCGGCTCTGTTCCTTCCATGGATAGTGATCTGTTGCGATTGTCAGATTTGGTGACTTTTATTTCCTCCTTGTCCACTCTCCTTCTGCACTACACCACTGCAGCGTGGATTTCTTTGTGTGATGCTGTGACTCCCACATCATGTATTGGTGATCTTGCTGATGTTCTTTTGGACTTCCCCCATGACTGTCTATTTTATTAGGTTTATCAGTGAATCCACCTTCTGGATTTACTACTTATTTTAATCCATTTCTCAGTGCATTTATTTAATCCCTTCTGTGTTTCTCTGTTTAATTTTTCTAGTTATATTTTTGCTTTTCAAAATAAAAATGCTTTGAACAGGATGCTTAGTTGAACTGGGCAGTCTTTTCTTTGAGTCGGGCTGTATTGTTACGTTTAATATTTCCTTTCATCGCGTGTAAACAAAGAAAGTTCTTGTTTGTGGTGGTTATTAATTCAAAACTAGTTAGAACTTTTATTCCCTACTTTCTTAAAATTCATTTCTAATTTACAACAAGGTGATCACAGAGTAAAGCCTAAATAATTTCTTGCTGTGGAAATAACTGAGACTTCCCCATAGGACTTAGTATATGATCAATTATTTTGTTGACTGTTTAATAGATACATTAAAAGGTATTTATTTTTGTTATTTTTACCTTTCTCCATCTTTATTTTTCAAATACTGGGAGAGGTATAAGAAGCTTTCCCAGTCCTACTGACTTCTTCCAATTATTTTTCCTTTTTGTGTACTCCTGTTGTTTGGTAGGAAGAGACTGTCAATGATACCTTCCTTCAGCCACTGACAGGTGGGTGTGGTGGCACTTGTCTGTGATCCCAGCTACCTGAGAGTCCATAGATAGGAGGATCTCAGGCTGAGGCTGGGCATAAACGCAAGACCCTACCTGGAAACTAACTACGGCATATAAAGGTTAGGTGTTAGCACAAGGCCCTGACTTCAAACTCGAGTATCACAGCAACAACAACAATTAGGAAGGAATTTGGAAGCTTGGTGTACTCAGAAGTCATTACCTCAGAGCAGACACCTTTCACAGCAAAGCATGGCACAAAGTACAGAGGAAGTACAGAGGAAGAGGAAAAAGCATGGGAGGTTTGTGGTTCAAGACCAGGCGTCCAGCCTTTGGATGCTTTTGCCATCCAGCCTTTGCCTACCAAGGCAGGTATGGGGTGAGATCATAGCCAGCACCAGCTGTGTTCTCCTTTGCAGTCAGTCCTGATCACCAGAGGGCGGGGAGACGGCATGTGAGGGTGGAGCTAGTCTCTTGGCTGGGGGGAGGGGGAAGTGCCCGATAGGGTAGGAGGCCATCTTCCTGGACTGGCACTGCGGTTGCAGCGTGCCATGGATGGAGCACCTTAAAGAGCATGCACAGATGCCTTGCAGGCTGGAGGCCTGAGACCCCAGGCTGGGGTGATGAGTTACTGGATCCACAGACAGTGACCTTCTTCTGCATCCTCACGTATCAGAGAGTGAGCGTTAGTTTTCCTGTCTCCTTAGAAGGACGTTGGTCTTCCCTTGTAGGCTCCATCCTCAGGACCTTGTAGAATGCTGATTACTTCCCAAGGCTCTTTCCCTTCTTGCCCCATCGCCATGGAGATTAGGGCTTCAACATCCAAGTCTGAGGAGACACAAGCACTCCATCCGTCCCCGTCCCCAGTGCGAGGCTGGTGCCACTGAGGGCATCATTTCATTCCCAGAAGTTGCTGGTCTGAGACACGCAGAGATTAAGTGACTTCTCACTGGAGCTGGCTGCCTTCTGGTGAATGAGGAAAGGCGTCTGGACACCGGGTCCAAGCCCTGCTTCTTCCCTTCCTCTGTACTTCCAACCCCTCACCTATGGGACGAAAGGCTTGCATTTGTCTTTCCGACCTATTTGGAGAACTCTGGGCAAAGGACCTGGCACTCATAGACCCAGAGAAGCCTGTGTAACAGCCTCGAGCACTCAGCCTCCCCTCGCTTCTGGCAGCCCCAGGGAGGGTCCAGAGCACAGCTCACTCTCTGTGCTGCTGGGGTCTGATTCCAGGAGTTCTGTGGGAAGTGCGGTTGGCCTTTTCGAAGGAGAAGGTGGGGAGGTGGACCAGGGACCCGGGGCTGTCATTATCCTGGAATGCAGACAGCGCAGTAGGCTTTGCCCTTAAAGGGTTTGAGAAGGGAACATTTTGCACGCACATTTTTTTCTCCCCCTTTTTAATGTGCTATCCACATTTAGCCCTTTGCCAGGGCATTTAGTTGCCAGTAAGAAAACATGCTGCTCACACAATGATGCTATGGTTTGGCCCCCAAGAATGAGAAATACTTTTGTTGTTGTTGTTGTTTGTTTTGCTTGGTTGTACCTGTCCTGGGGTTTGAACTCAGGGCTGGACGCTGCCCCTTAGCTTTGTCATGTTCAAGGCTGGCCTTTTACCACTTAAACCATAGCTCCACTTTTTTGGGGGTGGGGTGGGGGAGAGGGTGGTTAATTGGAGATAGGAGTCTCATGGACTTTCCTGTCCAGGCTGGCTTCAAACCACGATCCTCAGATCTCAGCCTCTTTAGTAGCTAGGATTACAGGTGTGAGCCACATCTCCTGACCGAGAAATACCTTTTGAGGGTTGCCAGCGTATCTCTGATGCTGTTGGTTTCTTTTCTCCTCCCCAATTTCGCTGTTACTGAAAAAATCACTATTGGGCAATCTGAGAAATGGACTTTTTTTTTTTTAAAGAAACTCTTGAGGAGGATGTAATCCCAAGACAGCAAACCATTCTTGAAGTCAGGGCAGGAATTCTCAGCCAGCGCTGATCTCACCCAGAGGACACTTAACCCTTTTGAGAGGCATTTGGGTCATCATCGTGACAGCACTGGGGTAAGGATGTGCTGCCACACAGTGGGGTGGAGCAGCACTCTGCAGTGCCCAGGGCAGCCCCACCGAGGGAAGGAGCCGCCCCCAGTGCAGACAGTGCCGCTGGTGACAAGCTCTCAGATCTGTTGAAATACTTTGGAAACAGCCCCATTGAAAGCAGAACACCAATTTGTACTGTCATTTAGAATTTTTTACTGTATTTCCAACATCCCTCAGTCTCTAGCGGCCTGCAGCTCCCCAAGAGACTCCACTATCGGTTTGGTGGTTGTTTTCTTTTCATTGTGATAAATGTCTTTGTTGTGAGCCTTTTAAATTGTGTGGTTGGGTAGCATTTAGTGCACTAACCAAATCGTTTTCGTGAGTGGGGGCAGGGGACAGACTGGGTCTCACTGAGTCGTCCAGGCGGGCCCCAAACTCATGAGCCTGCCAAGTGTGGGATTACAAGCATATGCCCAGCTTTGTGCTATTTTGTTTTGGGGGGGGTCCAGTTTTGGGGCCTGAACTCTGGGCCTGGGCGCTGTCCCTCAGCTCTTCAGCTGAAGGCAAGCGCTCTACCACTTGAGCCACAGTGCCACTCCTGGCTTTTTTTTTCTGCTTATGTGGTGCTGAGGAATCAAACCCAGGGCCTCATGCATGCAAGGCAAGTGCTCTACCACTGAGCCACCTTCCCAGCCCAGCTTTGTGCTATTTTACCTATATTGTCCTCTGATGTACCATGATCTTTAACTTTTTCTTTCTTTTCTTTTTTTTGGGGGGGGGGTCTGAGACAAGAACTAGAACTCAGTTCTTAAGGCTTTCATTCATTGGCTAGCTCTCTGCCTACTGAGCCACACATCCAACCTCTGTCTTTAACTTTTGAGACCCAATTGATCTACTTTTTCTTTGGTAGCTTGTGGTTTGGGTCTCATATATAAGTAGTTGATGCCAAACCCAAGGTTAGAAAGATTTACTGCTGTATTTTCTTCTACAAGTTTTATAGTTTTAGCTCTTCTGGGTCAATCTTCGATCTGTTGCATTACTTTCTATTTATGATGTGAGGTAAGTTTCTAACCTCCTTCTTTAGCCTATGAAAATGAAGTGATCCAAGCACTATTAGTGAAGAGACTTCTCCCCCCATCCCTTAAACAAATAGTCTTGGTGCCCATGTCAAAATTCAATTTTCCATAGTCTGCAGCAGCTTTCTGAACTCTGGATTCTCTTGCAATGAGATCTCATTACCAGTTTCCCTAGATTCTCTTCTGCTGTACAGAATGCTGTTCTATATTCTTCTTATCTATATACCAGTACCTCCATGTTTTGTCTATTGTAGGTTAGTGGTAACCTTCAGAATTACTGCCTACTGGATTTTTTTCAACATTTCTGAAAATGTAAATGAAAGATTTGAAAATGACTACCTCTCTTTGTAGAAAATTATGTAGAATAGTACAAAAACACAGATAATTTGGAATTTCTAATAAACAGCCTCTAGGTACAGAACTCAACACTAATCAGTTATTATATATTTGAGTTGTACATGCGTTGTGTTATCACAGTGAACTTCATAGACATAATTATTATAATAATAATAAATCATCAGCATCATTTAAGGGTCAAAACCTGACCTGATATGAGCCCATTTGTTAGTGAACTCAATCCAAATTCATAGACCCCTGTGTAGATTTGAAACCCATACATCATGCTGTAGAAATATTCGCATTTTTGATGTAGGGTAATACTACACTGGTGATGTTACACTGTATACACTATATATGTTATATATAGGCTTATGACTCGTATTACCTTTGTACAATCTGAAAAATCCTGAATTTTAGTACATAATTGACTCCACACACTTTAGAGAAGGAATTAGAGATCGTTAGTTTCATGATGTGCAAAAATTCTGGTGATTTTCTTTTCTATCTTTTATTAGCTAAACACAGAAGTAAGAAATAGTCACAGTTTGTTTTATGCAACCCACACTGACACCACAGCTGACCTGTGTGGCCGAGATTTGGGCCTGTCTCCTACTCTGACTCAGCAGCCGCTAGCTTGAGATCTGGCTACATTTGACTTACTGCTTAGTTTACACAGACTGGAATTTGGAACTTTAATAAGCTCCTTTGGTTTAAGCATTGGTCATTTAGATTATCCTTTAAAACCAAAATGCCTGTTCCATCTCTGTGGTATGTGCATCCAATTCAATATCATAATGTGCTATTGAAGGGTTATTTTATTCAACTCTGCAGTTCCCCCTGTAAGATTTGAAGCTTTTATAGTTTAGTCTTTCATCTGTTGTGTTAGTGTTTATAATGAAGTGGCTCAAGCATTATTACTGAAGTATTTTCAATCATTTGATCTGTCCCCATGAATAAGTCTCATGTCAGTTAAAGTCTCAGGTCCAGCAGAAAAACAGAAAACCCTACACTTTCTATTTAAACCCCATCAGGGGTAGCACGTGTAGTTTCTTGGAGGAAGGGAGATATAGCAAATAGGGAATTCAGGTTGCCAGACCCCAGGGTGAGCAGGAACTATGGAAATCTGGGAGTAAATGATTAACCATGTGAGTCTACTGTTTGTGTTCTCTGGTGTTTTCATGTCCAGTTCTTAACCTGAACTTGCTGACTCAACATCTGTTGGCCACTCAGTGTAGAGCTGAGTCTTGTAGAGGCTACTGAAGAAGCCCCCGTGCCTTCAAGTCTAACCTGAGAGGAAAGGTTATATGCACAGAAGAATAGTCAGCAGGTCAAAGTTTCGTCCATTGTGAACACCCCAGGAATTCAGAAGTGAGAGATGTGTCCATTTTGGAACTTGGGCTCTCCTGGAGGGCCGGTGTCTTCAACCAGGTCTGGACATGTAGAATTTGAAAGACCAATAGAATGAGAATAACATGTTTACATGAGATAATCCCCAAAAAAGAGGGAGAAAGACAGAGAGAGAGGGAGAGAGAGAATATCATGGAAGAAAACATTGACCAAATTTGGTGGGACCATATTACCTTCAACATCTTTTTGAAAACAGCAAAGGTTCTAGCCTTGAAGTAGGGAGGAGCGTAGAGCCACTGAGGCTGGGAGCAGATAAATATCTTAGCAAAGCATGGCTAGAATGCGGTTAGATCAGCAGCAATAGCTAGATGTGTGGACATGAGGGCTCTTAGGATGGCATTGGTGGGATGAGGTCCTGAATGGGGGAGTGGTCAGAAAGTGCAGAAGGCCCAGACACATTTCAAGGCAGACCAGTGAGAATCAGAGGGACTTACGGGGAATCAGGATGGAAGTGGTAACGCATATTTGAGCGTGGATTGTGCCATAGAAAGGGTGGGGGGAAATGGCTCTGAAGGCCTTCAGTTTTGACCCCATTCAGCCTGAGATTGTGGTGTAGAAGAACAGCACTCTACAGTCTACAGCCATGCTATCCAGTCTGGTGATGAGCTTAATTCAGCTTACCTTAATATAAATAGGAAAGTGGTGAAACAAAGTCACTGGGTCATGAGATTGGGAAGCACACAGAGAATACACAGATGTTCTCTGAGGTTTGGGAGAAGTAGAAGATTAATGTAAAATCCAGGCAACAAAAAGAAGAGAACATTTCACTGAAGAGAGACTAGTGTCATTGCCCAGTGCATGAGCTGTCAGAGAAGACCAGAAGAAAAAGTTGTTCAAGTCACCTCAGGTCATTTGTAGTCAGCCTCTCCCTCCTGATGTAGAGTAGAGAAAGAAGACTACAGCAGAATGTCCCAGGATTTCTCAGACTGTGCAGGGTTAGGGACCTGGAAGGAGCTCCACGGAAATGTTAAGTTCTAGGAACTCCTCAAGGAAGTCCAGAGGGGAAGAGGAGGGGGAACAAAGGGAGAGGGGAGGGGGCAGGAAGGGAGGAAGACAAGAAGGAAGGGAAGAAGGAAAAAGAGAAGGAATGAAGGGAGGGAGAAAAAACAGAAGGAGGGAAGGAATGGAGGGAGGGAGGGAGGGAAGAGAAGGAAGAAAAGATAGAGATGGTCAAATTTTGGTTCCATGGTCAACTTTGGGTGGGTTTTTTTTAAAGATGGATACAGAAGAGCATCTCCAGGCATTGCTAGAGATGAGTGTCACACAACATATCCATGGACATGAGCCACCTCCCCATCCAGATGGATAGCTAAGGAAACAGCAGGAGGGCGAGACTTTGGGAGCTGGTGGTCAGAGGAAGGAGCACTTGAAACCAGCTTGATCCACTTGTTTTTGCTCCCTGTCTTCTTCATATGTCTTCCTTTCTCCTTCTTCATTGATTTACTCTGGATGATGTTTATTACAGCAGATAATACTTTATGTGTATTATTTCACTGAATTCTCTAGAGCAATAGATATCTTGGTTCTCATTTCACAAAAGAAACTGTGGCAGAGGGTAAGTGACTTGTCCCGGAGTCATGCAATGAAGCACGTGTCTGAGTCGGAGTCAGGACCTGGTTCTGTCCGATGCCAAATCGCGTGCCCTTTCTGTCCTCTGTGTCCCACAGCGTCGACAGTCCCCAAGTCTGCCCCCACTGGGCTGAGTGACTCGGGCAGAGCTGCCACCATGCCCACATAAGGGTGTGTTTGCTCTCTGCAGCCATAATTCTCCTCTCCTTACCCAGAGGTGGAAAAATGGTTGTGGTGAAACAGCACAAAATAACACCTCCCGGTGTCAACCCAGCCTCTATGGGGGACAAAATGCTTAGCAACTCTTTCAAAGTAACCAAGACAAAACTTGACCTTTAAGCCGTTTCTCCATTTAGAGTTAAATTTATCTCCAGCAGAATATGGTTTGAATAAATCAAGACCTCCTGTTTTAGCTATTTCACTGAGAAGGTAAAATTCCCAATCTGATTTAAATTTTTCCTCTTGCCAAATTCCACAGGGTGAAATTAAAAAAAAAAAAAAAAGAACATTGAAGTTCAGGATAAAAAAGAAACTTCCCAAGGAGTATGTTGTTACAGACCTTCACTGCGGTCATCCTAAATATCACAGATACTTCCCAAACCGCAGTCAGGGGCTTCCATAGCAACTGCATTTACTGCAGCTGAGTTGCCTCATTCTACTCATGTCGAAGCCATTGGCAAGACTCGGCTCTGTCACAAAGTTCAGGTGTCCATATCAAATGGCTGTTCTGTAACAAATACCAGAAAGAAAAGCGTAGCATGAAAGACGCTCTCGTCCATCTACTGCCTTTCCAAACTCTAGCACTTTCCTGCCGGATGCCCCAGGGTTTCCCAGAGTCTACACTGTCCCTAAATTGACCCACTGTCTGCATCTCCTATGATTATATCTCTATATGTCCAACTGTGTCCATTGGAATTGGAATTAGAGCTGCGGGCTTTTAATTTTACAAATGTTGCATTCTCCAACGCTTCTTGGGTAATCGTGTTTCATAAGTCAGGATGGAGATTTGACAGCCTGAGCCAAACACAAACTTGAGAAACTGCATATTGCCTTCCTGTGATTCACACAGAAGGAAATGATGTCCAAGGTCAGCCCCGAGCTCAGAACAGCAGTGTTGTGGGTAGACAACATATGGTGTAGGGTTGTGTTTTCTCCCTATGTGTTGGCCAACGTGGTAGCCTGACTACCAGCATCCCTTCAAACATGGGGAAGTCACAAGTCACAGGAACAGTTTATGCCTTTCCACCACCCCTACATCAACCCTGCTTCCATTTTGTGGTCTCTGGGAAGGTGTGAATGGAGAAACCATTTTGCAAATGAACTCCAGTTCTCCTCTCTTGGGAAGCACCTGGAGTGCACTGGGATCTCAAAATGTCTTCATTCAAGGAACACACTGAGAGCCTGTTGGGTGCCACACCCCCACAGCCCCTTGACTTCAGGATGTAGACCTGGCTCTCCATAGGGCCATCTTCATCACAGGGATGGATCACATGGGGGTTTTCTCAGTGTTGGAGCTCACAGTTTCAATCCAGTCATTAACAAGTAACAATGAGCCGGGCGCAGGTAGTTCACGCCTGCAATCCTCGCTGTTCAAGGGGCTGAGGTCTGAGGATTACGGTTTAAAGCCAGCCCAGTCAGGAAAGTCCTGTGAGACTCTTATCTCCAAGTAACCACCAGAAAACCAGAAGTGGTGCTATAGCTCAAAATGGTTGAGTACTCACCTTGAGTGAAAAAGCTCAGGGACAGAGCCCAGGCCCTGAGTTTGGGCCCCATGGCTGACAAAAAAAAAAAAAAGTGATTTAACTAGCACAACCAATCGCCCTCACCTAACTAGCAGACTTTGTTTACCACATGGGTTCTACAGGTGTTGGATATGCATAGCTATATACATGTCTCAGTTGCTATCTCCTTAGATAACAAAGACACTGAGTCTTCATTGCAGTGGGCTCAACATCTAGTTTGCCCAGAATGGATGGCGCTTAAGATGTAATAAGGGGGCTAGTGGCCTTGCCTCCGCCTCCAGAGCAGGAGCCATCTGAGGACTTGCAGACCATTTGTGTGAGGAGATAGCTGCCCCGTGCCAATGGAGGTGTTTTCCTGTATGTTCAGGTGAGGGATGGATTGGAACCCAAGCCCCTCGGCTACGGGGAGAAGGCTGTACTCGTTTGTTCATCTGCCACCATTCCTTCCGTGGTAACGCTATCATCCCCTTCGCCGTGGCACCAGATACTTGCCCTTTGTCCCTGGAAAGCTTCTCTCTGTCCTGGGCATAGTTCTTCATCAGCAGGAGTCCAGGGTAGGCTTAAATGATCAGCACTTAAGCTCCAGATTTCATTCCGCAGGCCTAACCTGAGTCAATCTTAATCAGCCTTGAATCCTCAGGGCCTCAGCACAGTAGTAAGTTCTGAATAAATATTTGTTAAATTAAATTAAAGAGAACCAATGCCTGTTTCTCACGTCTCAGTGTACATCATCAGAAAGCAATCCTAGCTGGCTATTTTATTTACCTCAAGAAGCAGACCATAGGCTTGGATTTTCTACCTGCCACCAAAACTTGCAAGGTGGCTTTTGGTGACTTGATCTTTAAGCTGATCCAAGTTGGCTTTGCCAGATATAGATTCAGACAAATCTTGGAGCTTAGCCTTATGTTGTTAAATATCTGAATGTACACAGCAAAACTAAGTTGATTATCCAAAGTACATAAATAAATATGGCCATATAAGCTAAAGAAAAAGTCCAAAATGTTTTTTGGTGCCTGGAGGAAAAAAAAAACGGTGTGAAACGTCTGTGTGATTAAACATCTGTCCTGATTTGTACTCAATTACTTGGCTTAAGTTTACACAACTCTGAGAAATAAGAGTCTTGTGATTGGCGTAGATGGCCAACTGGAGCAACGCAAGCCAGGGGGGAAAAATCCGAATTGTCCCAATTATGTGTTGCTCTGCTTGCAATAAGTTAAAGACAATTCTGTTTCTGTACATTCTGAGGGACTTTGGGAGAGTAACACATGTATGAAGACGAGGATCAAAGGTACTAATGGTCGGATCTTCTGAACTACACATCAAGCCATTCTGTCTTCTCCATACATGTTAGACTTGTGGGAATCCTCTGTAAAGCCACCTCTCAGCACAGAGCCAGTTTTGCCATACACTCGCCATCTCGATGAGCCCTCAAGCTGACTACTTCAGTGTCTCCTAGGAACTCTGAGGCAGTTCTTCCTGTGTTTCCTTTTATCTGTAATTCTTCTTCATGTAAAGTCTGTACCCCACCCAAAGCCATTTTCATTCTGTGTAATCATATAGGCAAAAATAAATTTGCAATGGTTTTCAAAGGGCCTAAAGGGGTGCAAACAGATGCCTGGTGCTTTTTGTAAATGGTTTCTCACCATCCATATACCAGCAATTTCTCTTTGCTTTAATAAGAAGAATTCTGCCAGGCAGAGCGGGACGTAAAACCATTCCTCAGTTAGGAAGTAGCTTGGCTTAGATTCAAACCAGGACTCTTGGGTCCTGGAGCCACAGTCTTTCCTGGTGCTGTGCTGCCTTCCTGGGGTGCTCATTTGCACCTTGAACTGCACACAGCCCAAGGTGACCCCACACACACCTTTACTCACCCCAATGCCACTGCTGGACCCTCACACCTAACACTGGGAACTGCGCCCTTCTGAACAACGGACCTAACTTTTGCTTGAAATCTCCAAGATCTGTTTGTAGTTTCTATTTGCAAGCTTGGCGTGTAAGAGGCTACTGACTTGCTCTTCTACACTGTGACCGACGTTTGTTGAAAACAGATATGTAGCCTAATATGTAGCACATCTGTGCTCTCTCATCTCTCTGTCTCTCTCCCCTTCACTTCTTCTTCCTTGCTTTTTCTCTCTCCTTCCTTCCTTTTTTCTCTTCTGTCATCTCTTCCTCCCTTCTTTCCTTCCTTTCTTCATTATTTCTTCCTTCCCCTCTTTCTTTTTGTCCTCCTCCTCCTCCTCTCTCTCTCTCTTGTGCAGTCTCTCTGTAACTCAGATTGGCCTCAAACTCTCTATCCTCCTCCCTCAGTCACTTGAGCACCAAAATCACAGGTGTGCACCATCACCAGACCCAACTACATCTCTCTTCTTGAAGAGAGTAATGCTGTCTCCTCTAGTGACTTTGCTGCAGTGATATTTGCTTTCTCAGTGATGAGTCATTTGAAATTTTCCTCCTGACACTGATGCACTGTGAGAACCACATCATTTGTACAAGAGCTCTGGATAGCTTGGTGAGTTTCCTCTGCAAAGGATACGGGATGGCAAAAGCTTATAAACAGGGCCTTGGAGCATCGGTCCTTACAATGTGCTGTCTAGCAGAGCCATGGGTTCAAGTCCTGGGATCATGGATTGGGAGCTCAGTTCATCAGCATGCACATGGTCCCATTCAGGAGGGGAGAGAACCTGGGGTCGTGAATCAGGTCATTACAGGGCCCTTCCAGCTCCATCTCTCCCCACTCCAGATGGGTCACAGATGTTTCTTCAAGGAGCTTCATGACTTATCTGAAAAGTGGGGTTCTTAATCAGCTGCTTCAATACCTCAGAGTAGGAAAAAGACATGGTTTGAGTACCACAAAAAGTGAAATACTATAAAAATGTAAGTCTTCATACGTAGACCACAGGGTGTGAAGAAACCTCAGCTAAAGTAAAAGCTGGTCTTTCTGCCATAAGTTATATAACAGTGCAGTTGGTCAACAAGTGCGGCCAAAGCGCAAAGTGACATTTATAGCAACAGAACAGCATCTTTCTGTCTGTTGAATACAACAATAAAAACCGAAGCTTGAATCTGCTTGGCAGTTGTTTATCTTTCTTTTTCTCATTCCACTTTTCATAATTTATTTTTCTAATATTTAAAGCAAGTGCATGATGGGCTTGAACACAGGTGATGTGAGGGACTCTAGAATGTGACCAAGGCACAGCTGAGATTTTAAATTGGAGTCTGCATGTCTTACCCGTCCAGCCAACCAGAAGTGAGAAACATCCCAGTAGGATAAGCCCCTTCTGTGTCAGGTGTTCATGTCCTGGAGACCCAGCTGCAGGTTGTGCCTTGGTAGCCAGACCTTGGAGACTCACCTTGGAGACTCCTCCAAAGGAATGCATAGCATGGGGCTGCCCTGCTGTTCCAAGAAAAGATACCAAGGGAACACAAGGATGATGGCTCTTCTGGGCTGATGGACTGAGATGAAGATGTCCCCAGGACAAAATAAGGGCCTCAAGAATGCAGAGTTGGCTAGGGAGAGAGAGAATGCTAATTTCCATGTCCAGAAACAGCAAGCATGGCTGGCCACACAATAGAAAGCCTGCTTTATATTTTACTATCAATATTTATACATTTATGCAACTTTAAAAACATTTAATATCCAACTGGCCAGTGTTCATTCCCACTGTCTTCAGTATGACTTTACATTCATATTTATCTCTTTTGATGAAACTAAGGGTGATTTTTATCTAGTTCAAATAAACTATTAGGTGCTGATGATTCATACCTCTCATCCTAGCTTCTCAGAAGGCTGAGATCTGACAAGCCAGCCCAGGCAGAAAAATCAGTAAGACTCTTATCTCCAGTTAGACAGCAAAAAGTTGAAGTTTTGTTGTGGCTCAAGTGGTAGAGTGCCAGCCTTGAGTACAGAAGCCAAGTGAGAGTACAAAGCCCTGTATCAAACTCCAGTACCGGTGATTGATATCTTCACAATAGAAAGAAGATGTAAGAATGTCCCATTGACTTGGAAGTCATTCGATTTGTATAGCCTTCTCTATTATTCATTCTGCAAATCCTTGTTAAATGAATTCTTAGGTATATTTTCATGGCTACTGTGAGTGAAATCTTTACATTCTAATTCAGGCTAGTAGTTTTTAAAGTTGATTTTAATTTATTTAAATGTTTGCCCAGATAATTGTTTCCAAATAAAATCTGTTTGTCTTATCCAAGGATAACACCTACTCATCTTCATCATTCCTAAACTCTTCCTCGTTGGCAGAACTTCACACCGTGAAAGATATCTCGGGAGCAATGGCAAGCCAATGCATGGTTCCTGCCTTGCTCATAATACAGTGCGGGAAAGTAGGGCTTAGAACTGGCTATGAGTTTAATTACAAGGTCTCTACATTTTTATAGCATGTTAATTAGTCTCAAGATGAATGCCTTTGTCACACCGGGCTGTCTGGTGAGGGCTGGGACAGAGATACTACCTTAATTTTGTAGCTTTCTCTATGTTTTGCTACCTCTCGGTGACAGTGGGTGTCATCTGGGGTCTTTGCCTTTTACTCTGCTTTCCAGTTCTAACCCACATTCAAGGTACCCACTCCTGACAAGCTAAAAGGAGACAAAATTTATCCCTTGGTTCTATTTCTAACCCATTCAAAAATAGAAGCAGCGGAATTCTCAGGCACCGACATTGGTTCAGCCGGGAGTCTGAGTGCTGTTTGCACTGTGACCAAGTCAGAGAATCCTTGAGGCCCATGCTCCCCCAGAACTGTCCAGCCTGGGGTCCCAGTGGGCTTGTTGGAATGGAGTCCAGTTAGACTTCAGAACTGTGTTTGGAGTAACTTTTATGCTTTGAGAATCCAAAAGGCCCTTGTCATCACCTCATTGTCATTGTCGACTTCCTCCTCCTCCTCCTCCTCCTCCTCCTCCTACTCCTCTTCCTCCTCTCCTCCCTAGAGTCTCTTTCTCCCTCCCTCTCTCTCTCTCTCACACACACACACACACTCATGAATCTATGTCATTGCAGTGATCATGCAGTCCTGTAGCATTTGGCATGATGTGCCAACTGCCCCAACACCATCCCTGCACTGTTGGGAGTGCCTACAACTAGTCACCTCCAGGTGGCTGTCCTCTATTGATGGAAGTCGCCTCTTTCCTGATGGCAGGTAATCCAGTGACTGGTCCTATGTCCTAATTTGGGACCATTGTCCACACTGGAGCTCATTCAAACATGGACTGAGGCCTTTATCCTGGGTGCGTGTCTCCAGCGTGTTCCCATTCCCCACCGTCCCATGCTGGGGAAGTTCCCATGCCAAGCCCCTGCCGGCACACTTCCCCGGCCAAGCCCACACCTCAGGACGTGCATCTCAGCCGGCTTCCCTGACACGTACAGGCTAACGTTTTCCTTTTGGGGCTCTTTTGGTTTTTTTCCAATTCCTCCTCATCTCTTGTCCTTAACACAAACTAACCTTACCTACCTGTATTTCCCCCTGTTCTCAAAAGCTGTCAGTCATCCTTTGTAGTCATCCTTTCCAGTCAGTGCTTTGTTTCTAGACAATTTGTTTTGTTCTGTTTGAGGCAGGGTCTCACTACATACCCTGAGCAGGACTGGAACTTCCTTTTTTACTTCTTCTTATTATCTTTAAGTGATTGCACAAAGGAGTTTCAGTTCAGCATAGACTGGAACTTCACTTAGCCCAGGCTGGTCCTGAACCCATGATTCTCTTGCCTCTGCCTCCCAGGTGATGGATGACAGGCATGCACTTCTCAGATTTTTTTACATATGTAAGTGGTTTTACTTCTTTGAGCTAAACTCCTGAGACAGAGATTGCTGGGCAAGAGGTTGCTTTCTGTTACAGAAATCCCCTTGCAGGACCCCTCTCTCACAAGGCTCTTATGCCATTGCTGTCACAGTGAACAAGAGGAGCCTGCTACGTATTCCACCTATCTGCAGACCTGTTGCATCCTACGTGCAAATCAAAGGACGATGCAGACCCAAGACTCGTTCATAAATGCACCATTTCTCACTGTTTCCATGTGGCGAGAATGTGGGGAGAGCTGTTCCCGGTCTTTTGGTGGCATTTCTCTCTACAGGAATGAAAGATGTGGCAGAGAGTGCAGTGGAGTGTCTTCTCCTGCTCCAAAGTACAAACCAGAGTGTGTCTAGCATGAGCTAGCTTCCACCAAGCAGCTGCCAGAGCAGGGAGTCACAGCGTAGGGGTGTTGACAGCCCCAGAGGCCACAAAGAGGGCCCTAGGGAGCTGAGGAGGAAGGTAGAGTGAGGCTGGGCAGGGACTGTGTGCAGCAAGACCCACAGTCTTCAGTTTCCTGTGGCTGAAGCTATGCTCTCCTTGTCAAAAGAAGGGAGGGAGGGAGGGAGGGAGGAAAGGAAGGGAGGGAGGGAGGGAGGGAGGAAGGAAGGAAATAACAAAAGAATTGGCATGTCATTTGTCCTGACCAGGTAGGAAAGGGGGGTATTAGAATGAGAATTCTTGGATTTGGGAAAATTCATTTAGGATGTTTGAGTGTAAATGATGTCTGTGTCACTGTCACCTGCACGCCTGTGCCTCTCCATCCTTCCAAGCTGGCGATCATCAGTGATGGGTCTGTCAGGGGATGAGGCTCCGAAGGCTCACTGCCAGCCCATCCGCTTGATCACCAGGCACCGTGAGGCGGCTCAGCCCCTGCCCTGGCATCCTGGGCATCTCCTGTCCCCTTGCTAGTGTCTGACATGAAGCTGACCTTACAGACTGTTTTTGTGACACAGAATCATCATCCATAACAAGCATTTCATAGCTCAATCTGGTCCTGCCAGTTGTTTCGAATCTTTCTTATTAGCAGTGTCAGGCACACTATTATCTTAATCTTCTTAACGTCCATGTGAGAGTTTGACAGATCAGCAGGGCGCCTGCCTGCCTGCACTGCCAAGGAGACACAATGAGGTTATGGCTCCAGAGACTGGGGCTCCAGAGGTCCTCTTTGCCCCCACTTATCTCCACAGCATACTTCTTTAATGACAAAAGAACTCGGTCTCCTGAAATGTGGCCATAACCACGTCAGTGTGAACAGAGACACGTACCCGAACCAACACCTTGTGAGTTCACCACATTGCTTAGGAAGATGAGACAGAGACCACCGACTAACCCTGACCTTGTCTGAGAGCAGGAGAGTCTGCGACCACACAGGCCTGTTCCGGTAGGCTGCAGAAGCAAATCTCGTATCCCAAAGAAATTCACATGAAATCCGAAAGAACAGTGGATGTTCGGGTAGAACTGGCATCTTCTCAGGGGAGGAAAATAACTTGGGCATTCAGCTGAGAGGGCTGTGGGAGGAGCAGCTTATTCTTGGTTAACTCCTAAGTAAACCATCATACCTTTAAACTCTCTTCACCACCACCGCTGATGAGGTGATCCAGCTACCCTGGCCCCTGCAGCCAAATTGTCTTAGGTTTTACCTTCTGTTAACTCATTCCTGTGCTGAAAGAATACAGCCTGGCTTCAGGGTAGACTCTTTCCATGGTCATTGTTGGGTGGTCCAGCCATGTAGCCTCCTAGCAGGAACAAGTGAGCCCCCATGACTGAGTTTAGAGTTCTGAAAACAGCGGAAAAGAAGCCTTTCAAGCCAAGTTTTAGAGATCAGGATCAGGGGCCCTGAAGTAGCGGTGCATGTCTGTAACTCCAGCTACACAAGAGGCAGAGGCAGTAAGATAGAGGTCTGAGGATGGCCCTAGGCAAAAACATGGTACCCTGTAGGAAAAAACTCAAAATGGCTGGAGGTGTGGGCCAAATACTAGAGTGCAGACCCTAGAACCCACAACAACACCCACCGTCTTCCCCCTTCTTTGGAACAAGTACAACCCGAGCATGTGTAGGTAGAACGGGCCAGGAAGCATCTTTCACTAACATTGATCTATGTGTTCACCCACCTTTGTTCTGTACAGAGAACCTACCAGAAATAAGAAGGTAGGGGCAAGCACCGCTTTGAGTGGGAGGGACTAAAGGGGTAGGTCTCAGTATTTTGGTGAACATCAGATTCACCTAGGATACCTAACTCCTCCCGCAGAAACCCCCAGCCTGGGGATGGTGGATCTTCAGTGGTTCTGACACAGGTTAAAGCCTTGAGTCCTTCAGGGCTCAAGGGGCTGGCCACCACATTCACTTGGTGCTGTGTTCAAGCATTCAGCATCTCTTCTCCCAGAACACTCCAGTGCACCTTAGTACACACACACACACACACACACACACACACACACACACATACACACACTCAACCTTTAAATATGTGGAGCCACTGTTGCCCCAAATGAGTCAGCTCCTTCTTGGCTTGTCTCCATCTTAGTTCAGAATTTTCCTTGCAAAAACTTACAAGAGGCACATGAGTTTGTTAGCAAGAGGCATGCTGTGGGATTGTTGGTCTTTCTTCAGGTCTCAGTTTCCTTTTTTTAGGAAGAAATTCTAGAACTGTCTTGTTTGCTGGTTGTTCCTTTCCTCAGACAGCTCTCTGTGATAAACACAAGTGACTGACACTTGAATTTGCCTCGTGGTTGTGTTGTCACAAGTGGCCTATAAGTACCACTCTCTCCACACCAGAATTTCCAAGCTGGCTTTGCCAGTGAGCAAGTCAGGCAGGCAGCCTATGCTAGACCAGTCATTGAGATTGACAGTCCCATTCCTACCTGGTTATGGTGACTCCACCCAGGTGACAGCTAGCTGGCATCACTGTCCCCAGCGTATTCCCACCTCCCATCCACACGTATCTAGAGTGGCTCTGCTATCTTGAGATGTGACACTTGCAGTTACTACATGCCAGACGCTGTACACTGACTGTGTGCTATTCCACACAAGCAACCCGCTTAGGTAGGTACTGTTATTGCTCAAATAATAAAGGAAGAAATGCAAAAGAACATATAACAGATTCAGCTCACAGAGCTGGCATTTGGGAAGAACAGTACTGAAGTTGAGTTCCAGGATACCCTGTGTGTGGCTACCATGTGCCCCTAACAAACATCAGCAGACACTATTATTGTTTTCAGTGTCAAGCAAAGATTGGACCACTGAGCACAAAAGCTTGTAAGACTTGAGATACTGACCCTACACCTTCACTAACAGAGAAGAATCCTTCGGGGAGCACGATCCACTAATCAAGAGGGTTTCATCATTAGATGGCAATTGCAATGTAACAGAATCGCAGGGAAAAATAACAGAAACAAAGTCTATTTTCCTTCGAGTTGAAGTATGAATTCCTGATGCAGAACTCACTTGTAACTCCTTCCAGACATGGTGTTTTTATTTAACTGGAACAGGAACAGGGGAAGGGAACTAGCATCCTTGAAGTTAGCACCCGGTCTGGTCTGATGAGAAAAAGGACTTTAGTAACCACAGATGTGGGGGAGGTAGGTATTTAGGACACTGATCTTTGTCCTCAACAACAACAACAACAAAAGGAACATTCTGGTGATAGGGATACATGGGGTGATAGGGATACAGGGATACATGCTTGTGAAGTGAGGACTATTATGTAATTTTTACAGATGAGAAGACAACAGTGCTAAGGTCTGAATGTTGCTACACACACACACACACACGCTCACATGTTAAAGCCTTATCAGCAGTGTGTGTGTCAGGGGTGAGGGCTTTGGGAAACGATTAGGTCATGAGGACAGAGAGGCTGATGTGGAGGACCGGTGTCCTTCCGAAAGAAGCTCTACAGAGCAGCCTCTGTCCTGCACCTCGTGGGGACACAGCTGGGAAGTAGATCCTTACAGACTCCCCTTCTTCCCTCATCTTGACCCTGGCCTTCCTGGCTTCTAGAACTGTGAGAAATAAATTCCTGCTGCTGTTTGTAAGTGACCCAGACTAGGGTGTTCTGCTATAGCAGTCTGAATGGACTCAAACATGCACGCTCGATATGTGTTACTTCACCCGGCTGGAAAACAACAGAGCTGAGATTTAAATTCACGTCTGTCTTCCAGAACATTTCTGTCAAATGTCAGTGCTTTTCACAAACAAGTTTCATCTGCAAGGAAACATGTTTGCCTGGTGTCATCCTGTAGCAGTGCCTAGAAAATACAAGCATTCTGTAAATATGAGTCATTGTTGTGTTAAATCATAATGATAAGAAAAGGTTAAATTTATTTAGTGCTTACCCCAGGCGAGATGCTGGGTTGAGCAGTGTAGAAAAGCCAGCTAATATCATCTTCATGCAGTATGGCATGGGAGGAGTACAAGGGAGGTCTATTGTGGGCTACGTCTGCAGATGAATCATGAATGTGCCCAGTCAGACATAGCCATATTCTCAGTACACGTAGTATTCTGGCTCTAGAAAAGAAATAGCACGATGCACTCAAGAGCTAGCAGAAGGTCCAAAGTCTTCCCTCCGTCCAAAGTGGCAAAGCAAGCCAGTATGATCTGGCGCCAAGGTCATGGGGCCACCTCTGACCTGGAAGAAATTGACTTAGACTAGATGAACATATACTTACTGGCCTCAGTACTGAGACCATCTACAGGAAATGCTCTCTTTTTTTTTTTTTTTGGATCCGGTCGTGGGCCTGATCTCTGGGCCTAGGCACTGTCCCTCAGCTCTTCAGCTCAAGGCTAGCGCACTACCACTTGAGCCATAGCACCACTTCCGGCTCTTTTTTTCTGTTTATGTGGTGCTGAGGAATCAAACCCAGGGCCTCGAGCGTGCAAGGCAAGCGCTCTACCACTGAGCCATCTTCCCAGCCCAGGAAATGCTCTTATTTCCTTAAAAATCAGGATCAAATAAGCTTTTAGGTCAAAGAAGATATGCCAAGGCACAATAGAGCCATCTTTATAGTTTATGTACTTCATATCAATAATTTTTTGTATTCCACATGGCAGAAGGGGCCCATGAAGACAGAAATCATTGGTGCCATGGCAGTCATCTGTGACCTTGTCATGGCTTCCAAGGTCATATCCCGGGCCCTGGGGATGGCAGAGCTTCTGGAGAGCTTCCTGCCTATCAGCTACCAATTGGAAATAGGTTCAAGACCCTCAGTCAACTGTCCTTGCATTCTTCACATAGTTTTCTTGGAGGGAAAGTAGAGTTAGCATTACATATTCTGAGGAAAGCCCCGGAAAGGAATCAAACTTACACCAAGCCTTGGGCAGAAAGTATGCTCAGCTGGAGCAGAGCCCACAATCATCATCTCCACAAGGAGAACGAGGTCGGCTGGGAGGGGTTGGCCTCCCCACAGGAAGAGGCGGGCACTCTCTCTGGACAGGCTGTGCTTCGGGCATGGCCAGTGCCCAGCTCAGGATCTAGAACACTGGCGAAATTAAGAACACACAGTGTTTATCCTGGTGGTAACACCACTAAGAGTGGGTTTTGTTTTAAGCAAGTATCAAAATAGGCAACCAACTCTGCCAAGAACTGTATGAAATACCCATGCAGAATACTAGAGCAATGGAAGATTTCGTCCCTCCCTGACAGGATCCCTAAATCAAGATGAGGAGTCCACATTAACATCCGAGATAGATGCAATTAGCATGAAGTTCTGAGCTGAACGTGGGTCTGCTAAAGAAACCACGGGGATGCTGAGGGTCTGTGCAGCCGAAGGAGAGCTTTGAGGAGAGATGGACTTTGTTCTGGGACTTAATGGAAGAATGGTTAAAGGCCAGTGGGTCAGTCAGCTTTGTGTTGCTGCAACAACTTAGAGATAAATCAACTTAGAAGACAGAAAAGGTTTTTCTTTTTGGTCAGTCGTGGGGCTTGAACTCTGGGCTTAGGCGCTGTCCCGCAGCTCTTCAGCTCAAGGCAAGTGCTCTACCACTTGAGCCACAGCACCACTTCCGGTTTTCTAGAGGTTTATTGGAGATAAGAGTCTCACAGACTTTATTGCCCGGGCTGGCTTTGAACTGTGATCCTCAGATCTCAGCCTCCTGAATAGCTAGGATTACAGGCGTGAGCCACTGGTGCCTGGCTGACAGAAAAGGCTTAATTTGGCTCTAGCTTCAGAGATTTCAGTCTATTGGTCATGTGGTTCTGTTATTTCAGGCAGATGGCAAGACCACACATCAAGGTGGTGGTGGTATAGAGGGGGGTGGGGGTGGGGGAGTGTGCACAGGGAACCGCTGGCATCATGGCTGCCAGGAAGAGAGTGGGTGCGATCCCTCCAAGGGCACACACCCCCAGTGGCCTACTTTTCTAGTTAGATTCCACCTCCTAAACTTCCCACAAGGATCAAGCCAGTAGCTCATGGACTCTGGGGCCATTTCAGATTCAAACCATAATAGGCAAGAAGGAAAAGACAAAAGCCAGGGGACATAGTTGGAAGGAAGAAAACAAGCTAGGGAGTGAAGAAGTCCCCAGGAAAATCTGACAGAAAGGCTAGACACAGTAGTCCATACCTGTAATCCCAGCTACCTGAGATTGAGAGGAATGTAATTTAGAGGCCATTCTAGACTATAGAAAAAAGAAAAAGTTAGTGAAACCTCATCTCAATAAATAAACCAGGCCTGTTGGTAACATCTGCTGTTTCAGCTACACAAGAGACATCAAATAGGAGGATGGACAGCAAGGCTGGCTCCAGAAAAAAGCACAAGATTATCTGAAAAGAAACATGAAGCCGAAAGGGCCAGGGCAGGGAGAGGTGTGGGGCTCAAATGAAGAGCATCCTCCTAGCAAATGAAAAGTCTTCGGTCTAAACCCACCACGTGAAAAAGGAAAAAAACTCCCAAAGACAGAGCTCTCCTGCCCTTCTCCCAATGCAGACATAGGGAGAGACCCTGAAGATACAGCCAAGCTCAGGCTTTTATGTTTGAGTATCCATATTTTCTCTGCAAGATGTATTTTTATGCCATTCTCAAATCCAGAAAAGTGATGCTGACCGAATAGAGCCAGCCCATTGCTGCAATGGTAGTTCAGTTCCTATAGATTGGCAAGCTATTAAAATCCAAAGTTCAGAGAGAAATGGAAGCCACCTTCACTTTCTGCAGATAATTAAGAAGCAGCATGCTCATAGGTAGAGAACCTTGCTGTCTTTTCTTCGAAGAATAAAGATGGGCTCATTTAACATGATTTCTACCTGTTCTCCTGCGATTAGTGTTTAAGTGACTGTCTAGAGGTATTAGTCACTCCAAGGAAATGAAATGATGCTATGGTAATTGGCCATGTGGTTTGCTTCACTTCCCTGGGGATTTCGCTTGGCTCAGAAATCATCGTTTCCCATAGGCCCTGTCTGCACTCTTTATTTAGCTCATTAGAGGGATTAAGGGAATGGCTGGCGTGGATGGGGGGTGAGAGGCAATAGAAGAGAGCTTATTATAATGTGGAGCAGTGGATTGAAAGGGGCTATCTGGGTTGTGATCTAATGTAATGAATTTTTCTTTGTATGTTTTTATTGTAAAAATACTGTACAGAGGGATTACAGTTACATGAGTAAGGTATCGAGTACATTTCCTATCGAGCATTGTTACCTCCTCCTTTGTTTTTCCCCTACCATCCCTTCCCTCCCCACCTTTCCAACTCCTCCCTCCCCCCAAAGTTCATTTTCAACATAGTGTCTTATACATCTCATTGTTACAGTGGGTCAACCTGTATCCTTATTTAAGCATTTTGTTATTTCCCTTCCCCTCCCCAAATTAGAAAATGTATATTACAAGATGCAGGGCACCGGAATCAAATACAGTGAAAACGGGTTATACCGTGGGGAAAGAATTTACCAAAGAAACAAAAAAAATCACGTAAGTTCTTACCTTGGACAGCTGTTATTATGTACCTCAGCTCACTCAGTCCTCACATAACTGTAAGATGTTGGCATCCTAACTTTCTTTTCTTTCCCTGGCTTTGGCCAAGGTTTCCTAGCTGAGAAGCCACAGGGTTTGGGACTGGGCTCCAACTGGCCTTGGTAGCTAGACTCTTCCATTCCTGTTTATGTTCTACCTATGAAATACACCTGGATGGGTGGAATGCTGAACTTCACCTCTCTCTTGCTTCTTTTGTTTGGGAGTCTTTTCTTTGTTCATGGTTCTACATGAATGCTGGCCCTTCTGAGACTCTGCAGTGCCTTTCTTTCAGAGCAGATGAAGACTATAAAGAAGCATCCCTTCTGCCATTCCCTTTTTTTGCACTTCACTGCTTTTGGTGGCTTTTTCTTTTACCTCCCACACCCAAGTCAGAGCCAGTATGACAAGTGTTAAGCAAGTTGAGTTGAGCAACAAGGGCAGTGTCTTCAATAGAGATGTGTGTGTGTGTGTGTGTGCGCGCGCGCGCATGCACGCGTTATACTTTGCATCAACCCCATAATGCTCACTTTCTAACAATGTAGAGCTGTCTGTCCAATAGAACATGTGGCAAAGCATGTATATGTATAACCTTGTTTAGCTGCACATACAGCTTCACAGATGAAGAAACTCAGTATCAGAGCCCAGATCACACAGCAGAAGATCCCAAGTCTCCACTCTGTACTCTCAGTGGAGAAAGGGTCACCATACGTTTACAAAGCCTGATGTCAAAATTCCACTTCTCGAAAGTAGAATGAAATGTAGACTTACTTTCACCTGTTTTCCCCTCTTGTACAGTAATATCCAGTCACTAAATACGGTGTGACCCAGCCATCAGTTCTGTGATAGAAACTTTCCATGCTAAGTAATTACATTTTCAGGAAAAAAAAAATCTCACTCCAAGAAACCAGAAAACAGCCCGGCGCCAGTGGCTCATACCTGTAATCCTAGCTACTCAGGAGGCTGAGATGTGAGGATGGCAGTTCAAAGCCAGCCTGGGCAGGAAAGTCCGTGAGACTCTTACCTCCAATAAACCACTTAGAAAACTGGAAGTGGCGCTGTGGCTCAAGCGGTAGCATGCTCGCCTTGAGCTGAAGAGCGCAAGGACAGCGCCCAAGCCCAGAGTTGAAGCCCCATGACCAACAAAAAAAAAAAAAAGAAAAAGAAAGAAAGAAACCAGAAAACAGAGCAAAATAAACCCAAACCAAGAAGGAAGAAAACTGAAAACAAGAACAAGTACCCCTGAAGGTGAAAAGAGAAAAATCAATTAGAGAAAGGATTGATTCTTTGAAAGGCTCAATAAAGTAGACAAACACCTTAGAAACTCTGAGAAAGAGAAAGAGAAGACATAAATTTCAAATGTCAGGGATGAAACAGGGTATTCTAATGGACTGTGAAAATATCAAAAGGATAAGGAACACAATGGTCAGCCTTGCATACATCAGTTTGATAACTTGATGAAATGGACTTCTTTTTAGAAAGTACAAACTACCACAACTGACTCCAGTAGATCATTTGAACAATGCTATACCTTGAATACATCACTTACAAACTGCCAGAAAAGATGTGTCCAACTACAGTTCTTCCAGTGAATAATTCAGTCAAAAGAAGGATTAACATACACAGTTTCTCCCATAAACTAGAATACATGCCAGTTCATGATATAGCTTACATTCTCCCAATACTAAACTCAAAGACAGATGACAAACAAAATGACAATCTAATCTTCCTTTATTAATATAATACAACAACCCTTAATGAAATAATAGCAAATAGAATTCAGCCATAGGTTTCTAAATGACATATAAAATCTGTATATAATAGCCAGACACCAGTGGCTCATGCCTGTAATCCTGGCTACTCAAAAGGCTGAGATGTGAAGATCACTCTTATCTCCAATAAACTACTCAGGAAAAGCTGAAAGTGGCATTGTTACTCAAGTGGTAGAGTGTTAGCCTTGAGCACCAAGTGGCTCAGGGACAGTTTCCAGGTCCTGAGTTCAAGCCCCAGGACTGGCAAAAAAAAAAAAGTGTATCACTGCCATAGAGATTTACACACACACACACACACACACCCTAACCTAACAGTATATATACAATGATATGTAGATATTCACACACACACACACACACCCTAACCTAACAGTATATATACAATGATATGTAGATATTCACACACACCCTAACCTAACAGTATATATACAATGATATGTAGATATTTGCAGCTTTTGCAAAAGACTCTGTTACAAGGATGAAAAATAACTACTGACAGGAGAAAATATTTTCCAACTTTGTAACCAACAAAGTCTTATTACCTACAGTGTATATTAAAAGAATCAAGCAATCCAACTAGAACTTGAGCAAAAGACACAAGCAGACATTTCACTGAAGAAGAAAAACAGATGGCAAACAAGCACCCCAAAAGGCATTCATGTCATTAGTCATTAGGAAAATGCAAATTTAAACTATAATTAGGTATCAGAAGGTTAAAATAAAAAAACTAATGACAAGCCAGATGTTTGCAAGGGGACATAAAAACGGAATCACTCATGCCTTAGTGTTGGCCTTGTAAAATGATAGAGACTTCAGAAAAGTTTAATGTCTTCTAAAATCTGTGCATGTAGCTACCATACAACACAATAAATACACTCATGGGCTAGGGCCCCAGAGAATGGAAATCGTATGCTCACAAAAACACGTGTGAATCTTTATGTCACGAATTTTTATGTCAGCTTTATTTCTAATAGCTCCAAACCAGATCATTGTCAGTGAGTTAATTGTTAAGAAAATTGCAATACACTCCTGCACAGCAATTAAAAGGAATGAGCTATTGATATATGCAATGCTCTTTGAATGAATTTCCAGAGAATGCCTATTTTATCAGGTTAAATATTAGTCTGGCTGTCCCTGATATCCTTTGGCCAACACATAGAATAGCTATTTTTATCACTCCATTTTCTACCCATTAAGTGTCCTTAATCTACAGCAAATGTCTTAAAAACCGTGAATTCATTCCGCCACTGTGGATCTTTCTCTTGAAGAATTCAGTATATTTAAAGAAATTACTGACTATTAAGCATTTGCTATTGCTACTTTGTTCACTGTCTTCTGACTCTGGTTTTGTTCCTTCCTTCCTTTATTCCTCTGTCTTTCTTTGTGATTTGATATTCTGTAATGATAGTTTCTTATTCCTTTCTCTCTTCCTTGCTCATCTACTACAGATTTTTACTTTCTGGTAACTGTGAGGCTGACTGAAGCATATTGTAGTCTACTTTTAATGGATTGCAATTTCACTGAAACCCACTCATGCACTTCTGCCCTCTGGCACACATTTCCCACTGCTGATGATTGTAGTTTGTGCCTTTTAAATGTGTATATCCTTCACAAATTATTGTTACTCTAGATACCCTAATACTCCTTTCTTCAATTCTTTTTTTTACATTTTTAAATTTTTTATTGTCAAGATGATGTACAGAGGGGTTAGAGTTACATAAGCAAGGTAGTGAGTACATTTCTTGTTGAACTTGTTACCCCCTCCCTCATTTTTCTCTCACTTTCCCTTCCCCCAGCCCCCTCCCAGTTGTACAGATCATTTCCAACATGGCGTCCTTTGAGTAGCACTGCGGCATTGGTTCCCCCTTGGTCCTTTGTCTCACCATTTTGTTGTTTCCTTTCCCTTCCCTAATTCAGATAAATGTATATGCAATATCCAGGGTACCAACATCAAACACAGTGACAAAAGGGGTAAACTATAGGGGAAAAACACAAAAGAAACAAGAAAGCACATGGTACATTAAAAACAACACAAAGAAAAACCTCTTGTGTCCATGTCATGGAAAGACTTAGAAAAATCATATTAATGTAGTAAGCCAGATCCAAAGAAACATAGACCCCCATGGTTTACCTCATTTGTAATAAGTAGTATATGTCTAAGATAATCCTAGAAGATAAGCAGAATAGCTCAACAGCTATGTACATATGACCATAGAAGATGAGGCTAAGCCAAATGTCTTTAATTCTTATACCAGAGTAAAAGTAATTTTACTCACTACTAATACAATATAAGTGTCTCTAAATTTGACTATATACTTACCTTTGCCAGGGAGCTTTCTACTTTCGTGTTTTCCTGTTAGCAGTTACTGCCCCTTCCTTTCAACTTGAACTCCCTTTTGCTTTTTTTTTTTTTTAAGTTGGTCGTAGGGCTTGAACTCTGGGCCTGGGCACTGTTCCTTAGCTCTTCAGCTCAAGGCAATTGCTCTACCACTTGAGCCACAGCGCCACTTCTGATTTTCTGGTCGTTAATTTGAGATAAGAATCTCAAGTACTTTCCTTCCCAGGCTGGCTTTGAACCTTGATCCTAAGATCTCAGCCTCCTGAGTAGCTAGGATGACAGGCCTGAGCCACTGGCGCCCAGCTCCACTTGCATTTTTATCAGATAAATAGTGGTGATGATTTCCTACAACTTTCACCTGCCTGGAAAAATCTCTTTCAGTTGTGAAAGTTAGCCTTGCCAGATACAATATTTATTGCTTGGAAGGTTTTTGTTTTTATGGTTATCTGTTTGTTTGTTCGTTTTTTCTAAATCCACCACCTTGAATCCATTATCCTGCTCTCTCCTGCCTTTGGATACTTCCCTAGTATGTAATGAGCTGCTTTCACAATTCTTGTCTTTGACTTTCGATCATTGGATTGTTATGTTTGTCTGTGTACTCATCTTTACGATCCCCTTTGGGGGAAACCTGTGAACCTCAAAAATGGTTCCTAAGAGTCTTCTGTTTCCCCAGGGCAGTACCCTGCAGTGTTTAAGTCAGGGGCTTCCTCTCAGTCAGCTGTTCGGCTGCGCTTCCTGTGCATGGTCTCCAGCTAGGGGAGCGGGGTGCTCAGAGTGCCAGGGTTTGGTGGAGATAGTCTTGTGGGGGGATGAGGCACAATAGGTGATAGGTCTTTTGAGATTCGTGGGTGGGTCTAGGATGAAGCAGCCCTTTGGTGAGTTCTGCACGTTCATTGCTGTGAGTCCTGAGTCCCCACCCTTTTCCTTATTCCTATTTGGTGCCACACTGGTAAACTGTGTTGGGTGCTCGGGGTGGAATGAGAAACCCAGCTGAAGGTCTCTCCTCGCACCAGCCATTGCTGCCTTGAGGGAGAGCCAATGAGAGGAAAGCGAGCTCCCCCTGCCTCCGCCGTGTTGCTCATGGGCAGAGGTGATGGACTGGTCCCTTGATTTCCAGGACCCCACAGAGTTAGTGCTCCCCCAGGGTGGTGTTAGAACTCCTGACTTGGCGGAGGTGAGTGAGAAGCTACAATCCTTCCACTGGCTGGTATTGTTTCCTGTTGTACTTAGAAGCTTTTTTAAAAGAGCTCAAGCAGTTTTGCAGAATAAAAGCCAGATGAGCAAATTGATTCCATCCTTCTTAACCCTTCTCACGTAAATAAAAGTAGTTCCTATTTCATAAGATAGTTGTGAAAGATTAAATTGAAGGATGCGCATAGAAATTCTAACCTCTGTCCTTATAGCAAGTTCCCTTTGAGCATTTTATTGAGGGATTTTTGAAATGTTATTATTAAGTAGTTGTACAAAGAGGTTTCCAGGGCTGGGAAGGTGGCTCAGTGGTAGAGCACTTGCCTTGCATGCCTGAGGCCCTGGGTTCGATTCCTCAGCACCACATAAGCAAAAAGAAAAAAGCCGGAAGTGGCGCTGTGGCTCAAGTGGTAGAGCGTTAGCCTTGAGCTGAAGAGCTGAGGGACAGTGCCCAGGCCCAGAGTTCAGGCCCCACGACCGGACCCAAAAAAAAAAAAAAAAAAGAGGTTTCCATTCCCTAAGTCAGGTTATGAATACAATGCTTCTTGTTCAGTGTCACCCCTTCTATCTTCTTCCCATTTTTCCTCTCTGGGGAGAGTGAACTGAACTTCTCTCTTATTCAATCCTTTGTGTTTTGATAAACATACATGCCATGTCACCGCAATCAAGGAATAGAAAGCTTCCATCACCCCCCACAGCTAACCCTCTGTCCATAGCAACCACCAACCCATTTCAGTGGCACAGTTTGGCCAGTGCAAGAATGGAAAATAAGTGCAATTATGCATTATGGAGCCTCTCAATTGTGGCCTTTCTCACGTAGCATAATACATTTGAAATGCTTTCGTTTTGTTGCATGAATCCGTATTCCATAAACATAACACAAGGAATTGATTTTTGCGTATGATATGCAGTTGGAATCCAATTTATGTAACAGGCTATACAAACACCATTTATTGAAACATCTTTTTCCCATAATCTATAATGCACCTCTGTCCTGCATTAATACCCCATACATATGGAACTTCATGTAGGTGCTCTATCCTTTTCTCTTAGCCTATTTTCTATGCCCAAGCCGAAAGAACATTAGATTCTTTTACATTATTTTTGAGCAGGCTTTGTTTTTAGATGTTTCAGGCCCACTGAAAATTGAGCAGAAGGCACATCTGTGCCCCTGCCCCCACCCATACATGTTGTTTCCATTGTCAGCATCTCCTACCAAAGTGGTACATTCGCTTCAAGTGTTCATTAATACATGGTTAGGAGGGTGAGGCATGGTGGCCCACATTGGATGGGCATTTGTGCCCACTGCAAGCACTGCCAGCCCTACTCAAAGAGCGGGACTTCCCACGATGTTCCTCTGTTTAGACTTCCTGGAGACAGAGGGGTAGCCAGATGGTTGCATCCATACAGGGACCAGCTGATCTAATCACAGTTTGCCACAGAGCAACAGTGAGCAAGACCTAGTGTATCACCTTTGCTCGCTTGTCAGCCATTCTTGTCTCATTCCTTGCCCTGGGAACAGATTTCCCAAATAAGGCATTCACATGCACTGCTCACCACAGTCTCTGTTTTATAAAGAACATAAATAGATACCTTGCTCGTTAATTTTCTGCTTTCCTCTTATCTTATAGAAGTATTTATGGCTGTAAATTTCCAAGGACTGCTCTCTGCGAATTTTGATGTGTTTTATTTTTGCTTTATTTTTGTTTTATTTTGGTTCAGTTCCTAACAAAGATCTTTCTCTCCTTCAAAACAGTGTCCAGGATGAGATGAACAAGGTCCCTAGTGATATGGCTTCTCACTGGAAATCTCACTCCTGAGGTTCCCAGCTCTTAGGTCTGGTCTTAGTTCATGTGGCTCAATGTTACGTAAGTCCCAGTCCACCTCTCTTGGCCTGGTATGGTTCAGAAAACTCATGTCTCTTGTGTATCAATATCAGCAAATGCCCACAAGGCTGCTTAGACCAATGCTGTGTAAATACGTTCACTGTCCTCTTCCTCTTGGCCTTGGAAAATTGTATTCCTGTCTTTTCCTATCTTCTAAATGTAATTAACCACACATTTAGGAGAGAGTTTGTTAAAGTTCACCCATTATATCTAGCTGTTCTGTTGCAGAAGATGATTCAGTATTCTAGACTACCCTATTTTCAATCATGGAAATCTGCATATGACCTTTCATCACATCATTTAATCCAGTAATTATTATTACCCATTATTTACCTTCAGTAAGAATTTATAGTACAAATATTTGACATTTTGCTTTATGTATCTAGGTGATTTTGACCAATAAAAGGAATAAAACACATATTTTTCTAAATTATTAAAGGGAATTAAGTACTCATTTTATATTCGGAGGAGAAGTTGTCCAATAAGGAAGTTCAGGTTTTAAAACTTATAACATGAACAATGAGACTCAACACTGAGGTTTCTCTTAATCACATCCATTAAAAGTATCAAGAGATCGAAGAATAGGGACATATTTTAATTTTGTAAGTTTCTTTTAAATGACAGGGACTATAATGAGGTAAGCGTGATATGTATGGAATGCTAACTTGTCAAACAAAACAACATGAAGATGTTATAGGTGGTCTGAAAAGCCCGCCACTACCAAGCATGACATTTCTCTAAATAGAAGGATGCCTGGAGGCCTGAATAAATGAAAAGAATAAAAGTAACAAATTTAGATCATTTAATAGAAAAATACTAAAGCTAAGTAGAAGGAATTATTTGATTGCAAAATATTAGAGTTTTTTCATCATAGGAGATAGTGATCACTAAAAATATTCCTTTAAAGTGGAGGGGGGGGGGATCATGAAAATCATTTAACAGGTTTCTTTTTTTAATTTTGTTGAGATCAACCAGATACAAATGTTACATGAAATAGCCTAACTTTAAATTTTTTTCAACTACTTTATTGTCTTCAAAACATTGCACTGGCCAAACAAAACACATCGTGAGCATTACTCTGAGGATAACTGGATTCGCTTTTGGAGGCCATGCCATTTGTAGAGAAATTTTTCTCCTGCTACAAGTTAACGGGGAAAAGATGTCAGCTCTCAACATCATCCTCACATGGCCCAAGGTTAAAAGACTTTTTCTGATGAAATTGCCAGTTTTTCTCAATATCTTGCCTTTTGAATAGTAGAAAAACTTTGCCAGCAGCTGAGAATACAATCATGAGAAGAATGCCAGTTTATTAAAAAACAATCTGTTGGTTCCTTTCCAATAGGTAACTTTGTTTACCTTGTGAAAATGAGCTGGCTGGAGGGTTGATATAAATTCCCTACTACTGGAAAGGCCCAAGCATGGAGTGGATGTTCCCAGAGTGAGATCCAAGCCAAAGATCCAGTATGGAGGGACGGATGGACGGACGGATGTATGGATGGATGGGTGGATACATCTCCTTTTGGCCCCAAGTTGAATTTCTATGAACTTCTTTCTTTGCAAGGAATGTGCTCCACAGAAGTGGGTTAGGGTGGGGGAGGGGGAGACAAGAGAGTATCAGACTGTTATTTGGCCTTCTTCTTAATCTCACCTTCAAAGACTGTCCCCATAATGTCCACACAGTTCATTCTCCCTGCCCATGTGGTGACTTGGCTCAGGCTGCTGAGTAGAAGAGGACAGATACTTACCAGGTTTTGCTTTTTTCAGAGTAACTGACAAACTTTGCACCTCCCTGAAACTAACTTGAAGACGAGTCTGCATGCATTCTTCAGGTGCATGCAGTCCTCCACTGACAGTGGCCAAAGGCTGTGTTTGCAATTAAGACTGAAAAATAGCAGGTAAACTACGTCAGGCCTGCGGTGTGCGGACAGAACTAATGAGGTTGGCATTTTAAAAAAACTAGATGTACACTATAGAAAGGCTACCCTGTGTAGGATGCGTTAAGAGCTGGCTTAATGAGAAAGACACTTCCTGTGTGATTTTCCTGGTACCTAAAAGGTTGCTTCCTGATTTGGAAATTGTCTCCGCACCTTACTGACATTTAAATTTTCTCTATCAAAAATAGATACCTATTTGCTATAAATATGCATGTTTTATCACCAAAGCAATATCTTTATGTGAAAGTATTACTTGATTATCATTTATTATAGCAGTTGGAGGAGTGGGGGGGGGGAATAGGAGAGAAGGAAAAGGAGGAGTTAGTGTTGCCATTGCTGGGGGTGGATCAGAAGCAGAAGAGTCAGTGGGAGGACACGGCGTCTGCAAGGAACGATCTGACAGAGGTCCCTTCAGGACCCACCTAGTTAGAACCTAGTTTTCCCTCATTTCAAGTAGACCACTCTGACTTCTTTCAAAAAAAAGGGGGGGCGGGGGGAATTAGTCTACCAAAGGCAACATTATAGGTTTTCTTTTTTACAAAGGGACTTACATCTGCCAAAAGAAAGAAGGACGTTCCTAGCTGTGTTATTTGTAAAAGCCCAGCAACAGGAAACAACGGAATTATCCATCACCAGCTCACTAACACGGGTTCACGTTGAACAGCAAACATGGCAGGGCATGCCGAAGCCGGACCCGTGCAGCCTGCTCGGCAAGGCGGCCCAGCCGCGGGGTGAGAGCCCGAGCCGGCCTGCTCACAGCGCTTGTTTCAGATCTTAACATAGTAGTCCGTTACCTATAATTGCGCTTCTGAAAAAGAAAAACAAGCATTTCATTGCTTGGCACACTTCTAGAAGATTCCAGCAGATGGTTTCATTCAGTGCACACGTGCAACCTCTCTCCCCCAACGAGGCAGAGCAGCTGTTTTGGGCTTGTCGCCTGTCACCAACTCTTTGGATGGAACAAGGAGGGGAAAAAAACAAACTACAATCATGAAATCATGACTATATTCAGTAGAAACTGCAAGGACGATTCAGAAATGAAGCACTAAATTAATCCCAAGTGGAATTTGCCTGAATTCACGGGAATTTACATGACAAGTCCTTTCGCAAAAATGGCATCGGTACATGCAATGACCACACTGATCTTGTCATTAGTGATTTCACCTCTAGTCTTATTTAAGTATGAATGGTTTCCAGAAGTAAAGACTTAACGCAGACTCTTAAAGAAAAGGCGGGAAGTAACGGGGCAGGCCGTTTTCAAGGGGACTTTCCCCTTGCTGGAGCCAGAGTTCCACTGCTGGGGTAAAAATCACAGGCAAAACAGGATGTCATCATCAAAGAAGGAAGTGCCACTAACAATCAAGGGGTTTTAAGGACCAAATAGGTAAGGGATTTTGCCAAAATTACACAGAAAACCATTTGCAGAGGAAAGCAGAGCCCAGGATTGATTATCTTTCTGTGAGTAGGTAACCTTTTCTGCATCTATTGAAATTAAATCAATTCTTATTCTCTTTCTCTCACCTCCTCCCCCCATCTCTCCTCTCTCTCCTCTCTGGACTAGACCATTCCATTATATAGCACATTGCCAAGTGTTGAACAGAACGGGAGCTGTGTGCACTCCAACGGCACACATTTGCACCGTAGAGTTCACCAAAGTCTATAAAATGTTGTGCTTTCATAAATGGTGACTACACCTACTGTTCATGCAATCCTCCTGATTCTCCAGTTGAGTTGTAAAGCAGTTACCCTCCCAGCCTCCTATGGCAGGGTGACATGCTTGCTGGGTCAAGGATACGTCGTTCCCCATCTTAGAATCTCTACTGTCTCTAGGTTCGTGGAACCTGAGTCAGCCCGATTCTGATTCTTTTTCTCACCTCTGAGGAAGATCTCTCTTTTGGATCTCCATGTTTTTAAGATGACAGGCTAGCATTTCTCAGAGGCTCTATGCCTTAGAGGCTGCTGGGCTTTCAGTACGTGACAGACAAAAATGGCATGAGACAAAAGGCATATTTGGACAATAGTTCAAATTGGCATTGGTGCAATTCATTGGGGGGGGGAGGCAGTAGGAGGTAGAACTGAAAGTGTTCATCGGAGTGATGGTATAGAGACAAATCTAACAGATGTTATAGGCACATGCAATATGTCCTACAGCCTAGCATGGTGCAGCAGATCATGGTGAGCAAGGCGGGTCTCCACTGTAACAGAGCTCACACATCTGATTAGAGATAGCTCAGCCTTTCATTGCAAACAGCAACACAAATGTTCCTCATGACCAGTGGGAGTCTCCTGATTGCAGAGTATCGACCCGCTGAAGTCTGCAGACTTACAGTTTCCTTCCCAAACTTTTCCCACCCACAAGAATCTTCACTTGCTGATGGACCTGCATAGATAGGCACTTTGGAAGATCCTAGACCCAAGCAAACTACAGTGCCCTCCCTTGAAGGCTCCTCTGTCTATTAAGAGAGGCAGATAGCCTGCCCTTCCAGAACAACTTCTCAGACAGATGATGTTTACTCTAATTAGTAAAAAAATCTCCAAGGGGAGGAAGTCCCTTCCAGTCAAATCAGAAAGAAGGAGAGCGACATTCTGCCCTCTTCCATGTCGAAGTGCTCACGTTTCTTTCATTTGCATTCTTGCCATCTGTGTGCTTGGTCACAGCCTTCTTGTATCTACAGTTACTCAATACTTTCAGGCAGGCTATGGAAACAGGTACGGCCATCATTGTGTGGATAAAGGAGAGACTCGGAGAGTTGAAGGTGTGCCGAGTGTCAGAAACTCGCTTTTTTTAGGAGACAGCGCCTCTTGGGAGCAGGCCAGCTTGTCACTCTTCTGAGGGGACTTACTCCAGTGGGTTACTCTACCCAGTAACAGAACCTTGACGAGCCGAGGGTTTCTGGTAGGAAGCCAGTCCATTGAACACGTTTATTTTTGTGCTATGTTCCCCTACATGACTGGTAGGATTCGCAAAGCCAAAGTCAAGCTATGTGGGCCCTCAGTCCAGAAGTATTTGGTCTTCCTCCCTCTTCTTCCCCCATGGCACAGATACTAGCTGTCTCCCCAGCTTTCTAGTGAGCTGTGGTGAGGGTCTTGTCTTACTTTACTTAGTTTACTTTTCTCAAGCAGCGTCTGGAATGGCACTTGTCCTTGCAGAAGATTCGTGGCCTACTCTCCTTTTCCCAAGACTTTCCCTCGGGCCTCCTCTAACCAGGGCCACTGCTCCCGCCTCCTCCTTCAAGGCATGTGACAGCCTTAGGGAATGACCTCTGTCCAAGACAAGAGACAAGGAGCAACCTGGGCTTCTCTGGCTGTAACAGAGATGCTCCTCTAGCCCACAGCAGCTTCACTTACCACCCTGCAGATGCTGGTCACCTTCCTATGAATGACCAGCAGTCTCTCCTCCTGGTGAGCGATTGGTTGGACATGCATGGGTGTGTGGAGAAGAGGCTCGATCCTGGACAGCCTCTGTTTCCTCTGTTTCTGTCAGTCTCCGGCATGGCACTTACATTCCACTAAAACAGCCAGAAGTCACAGAAAACATGAGCTGGGCTCTGCGTTCCCACCCAGAGCCGCTGTGCATGGGACACAGGGCCACCCGAGCCATGGTTCTCTATCATACTACAGTTTAAAAAATAAAATAAAACTCTTTGGAATCAGTGTCTATAGGAGCAGCCACCCCTTCTGAGACAAGTTTGAAAGTGGTAGCAGAAACAATTTTGATGCATACAGCAAGCAGGGTTTTAGCCCAGTTAAAAACAGGGTAGTGGACTGGGAAGGTGGATCAGTGGTAGAGTGTTTGCCTAGCATGCATGAAGCCCTGGGTTCACTTCCTCAGTACCACATAAACAGAAAAGGCCAGAAGTGGTGCTGTGGCTCAAGTGGTAGAGTGCTAGTGTGGAGCACAGAGAGTCTCAGGGACAATGTTCAGGCCCTGTGTTCAAGCCCCAGGACTGGCAAACAAAAGGGGGAGATAGTAATAATTCCCCACAAGGGATCTTCCTTAGAGTGAGAGGTAGAGCAGAAGTGGATGGGCTGGGAGTAGCATAGCAGTCTCCTTCTCTCCTTCAAAGGAACAAAACTATTAGACAGACTCGCTAGCTTGTTATCTGATCAGAGAGATCATAAGAGGTCATAAGACTCATGGTTCAAATTCACTCTCACTTCCTAGGACAAACAGTTTGTCCTTCTTTATCCCCTTCCTACTTTGAAAGGACAGTAAGCACCCTCTTGACACTTGTGGGAAGTTAAGTGAGATAATATATGGACAACATTTAAGAAGTGACACGTGTATTACCATGTAATATGTGCTGGGTTCTGTTTGGCTTAGGATTTTGGTTCCCCATTTCTACAGCAATGAGACAACCCACTGGACAGAAAATTGCTCCCTCTTCAGTGAGAAATAATCCCCAGTTTGTGGATCGTAATGGTGAACAATCGTTCTTAATTTTTTGATCCTTCAGTAATCTCAAAGGAATTGAGGGAAACACTGTTAGTGATAATGCAGAAAGAACAAGCCATCGACAGGGACTGCCCAGGACAAGGTAGGAGGTGGCTTCCGGTGAAAGTGAGTTGAGCACACTTGAGACCCATTTTCAGTCATCACAAAGAGACACCGTCTAACTGGTGCTACTTAGAGTTCTATTTAGGGTTCCCTTCCTAGCCAACGAATGACCAATGGCATTAATCAGAAATTTCAGAGCTTTGCTCTAGATGTTGGAATTGACATCCTGTGGATCCTGAATGCTGTGTGTGTGTGTGTGTGACTTCAAAGTTGATTTTGCCACAATGACATGGTTGCTCTCACTGATGAGCTGTGAAATTCCAATTTCATGGCTTCTTGCTCATTGTTAATATCAAACAATAAGAAGAAATTAAGTTTTGGTCAGACCTTATCATTGCAATTATTTTTGACACCTCATATTTTTTGGTCTATAAAACAGCCAGCCTCAACAGCCTCAGCTGGTCTGGCACTGAGACACGTGACGACTAACCGGTGTTGTTCTAGAATCACACCTCAAACTTTGGCTCTACAGGCTGTCAACATTCTGTGATCATTAGATCACTAAACAAGCATTGATTGTGTGTTAGAAAGACCTAGAACTCAACCCTGATGCTGTGGTATCCAGGGAGGCAGGGACCCCAGGGAGCTCCAGCTTTGTGACCCTAGGAAATACTGATGTTTCCTGTCACTCTATCAAGCTTACATGACAAGACCCATACTAGACCCATGTGTTGCTTTCCTCCATTCCCCACAATAATTTTGAGATGCATGTTGGGCATATATAATAATGGGTTACTTTTTATTCTAGAGCAAAATGCATTACTATTTTTATGGTCTTACCTATTAACAAACATTTAGTCTGTTTCCTTTCCAGTTCAGGACTTTTACAAATAACCCCTACCTTAAACTTCATTCACAAGTCATTGTGTGGATCGATAGTTTTATTTTTCTTGAGTAAGTATCAAGGAGATAAGTAGCTAGATCATATGATAGACTGTTTTTGTGTGTGTGTGTGAATCATAAGGCTTGAACTTGAGGCCTGGGTGCTGTTCTTGAGCTCTATTGCTCAAGGCTAGCACTCTACCATTTTGAGCCACAGCTCCACTTCTGGTTTTCTGGTGGTTATTTGGAGATGAGTCTCATGGACTTTCCCTTCCAGGCTAGCTTTGAACCATGATCCTCAGGTTTCAGACTCCTGAGTAGCTAGGATTACAGACCTGAACCACCAGCTCCTGGCGTATGATAAACTTTTGTTTAGCTGTTTCTTTCCTTTTTGTGAGTGTACTGGGATTTGAACTCCTCAGGATCTTGTGCTTGCTAGGCAGGGGGCTCTACTGCTTGAGTCATGTCCCCAAGCCATTTTGGCTTTCATTATTTTTCAAATAGGGTTTCATCTATTGTCCTGATTAAGCTGGACCACAATTCTTTTAATTGTGCTTCCCATCAAAGTCGGGATGATAAACCTGTGCCGCCATGTTCAGCTTTTACTGATTGAAATGGGGTCTTATGAATTTTTGTCCACCCTGACATTGAGCCACAGTCCTCCCAGTCTTCACCTCCTAAATAGCTAGGATCACTGGTGCCAAACCGCCACGCCCAGCTTTGTTCAACTTTTCAAGAACCTCCAGTAGTATTCTTTGGTAAGCTGATTTTCGTATTCAGGAATATTATTCTGTGCTTTTCAGTTTCATGTCCCTAGTGCGTTAATGATGCTGTAGTCGTTTGGATCTTAAGTATCTCCCAAAGACCCAAGTGGTTTTAAAGTTCTGGCCTAGCATTGGAAACTGACTGAAGCCTTTCAGAGTTGGGACTTAGTAGGAGGTTGGGGACATTGGGGTCATTCCTTTGAAGGGGATTACGGGACCACAGTCTCTGTTCTTCCTTGCTCTGAGGTGAACGGCTTTTCTCTCACCATACACTTCCTCTGTGATGTACTGTGCCACCTGCCACAGGCCTAAAGCAGTGGGGCCTTTTGCTCATGACTAAGATTTCCAAACCCAAATGCCAAAATAAACCTGTGTGACTTCTAGGTTGGGTGTATATTTTCACCACTATCATAATTCAGTAACAGGAAGCTGAGCGTCTTTCCAGGTACATATCAGCTACTTGTTTTGTTTTTTTTATCGGCTATTTCTGTATCTTCCTATTCTGAGTGTCCATTGAAGTCTTTTTTTTCTAATTTTATTTTATTTGTGAACATACTGTACAGAGGGGTTACAATTACATGGGCAAGATAATGTATACATTTCTTACCAAGCATTGCAGCCTCCTCCTTTGTTTACCCTTCACCTCCCTTCCCAGCCTCCCCCCCTCCCCCCCACACAATCTTTCCCCCTCCTGCTCCCCCCCCACCGACATTGTAAAGCTCCTTTTTGACATGACAATTTGTACTTCTCATTGTTGCAACAGGTCCACCTGAATCCTTAAATGACTTGTTTTTCCCCATCTCCTCCATAAGTTATACTGACATCAAATACATTGAAGTCCATTAAAGTCTTATTTGAACTTTTTATTATTGAGTTAAAGCATCTCGCATATTTTCTTGAACAACATTTGTCATATTTACATAGCCTTGTCTCACAGATTGCATTTTGTCTATTCATTTCCTAGTGCTATCTTATGATGAGCAGGAGTTCGATCAAGCTTATCTGTCTACTTCTGTGTTTATTGCTTTCTAAATTCTATGAAATATATCCCCACTCTAAGTAGGATCATGGGTGGGATGTTCCAGAAGCATTCAAGAATTTGCCTACAAAATACAGTTCAACTTATACCATTTGTTAAAGAGACTTCGCTCCCACCACTGCATTGCTTTTGAGCCTTTGCTGAAAAAACAGCTGAGCTCACACGTGTTTCTGAGTCTATGCTCTCCCATTCATCATGAGTAAATCTCCACTCCAGTACAACACCGCTTCAATCAGGGAGTACAACTCTTTCCACTTTGTCTTCTCCAGGTTACATTAGCAACACTAGATTGTTTGTATTTCTGATTAAAGTATCCTCTTTCTTTTTAAGCCGGTTTTGCCAAACATTTGCCTATTTCATCTGCATTACTGAACTAACTTACTGGAAACTAGCCTAAAATATTCACTTGCTGACAATCCCTCAAGAGGGATTCAAGAGATCCCCTGTAAGGACACATCAAACGTGAAGCAAAGTGGAGAGCTTTTCCCATGATCTGGGCTCAGCTGAGACCCCAGAGCAAGATCCCTGTGGAGTGAGGCTCCCCTAGCCCAGGAACAGAGGCAAAGCAAAGGCCCAGGGCCCGCAGATCAAATGGATCCACCCACCCTGAGAAGAGATGAACTCATAGTGCCTGCAGGCTGCCGGCGCTCCACGCACAGCCTTCTGTCTGGCACCTTTCCTTCATCCATCTCAGTATCCCTGAGTGACCACTTCCGCTTCCTCTACACGGAGCAGGGACCACGTTCCTGTGCAGCAGGCGGACAAGGCTCTGCGGAGGAAGCCAGGCTAGCACTGAGCTCATCTCCATGCCTTCTTCTCGGAGAGCATCACCCTACATGCTGAAGAACAGCAGTTCGGTACATTACTCAATTTTGTCGCTTTTTATGTCAAGAAAGTATAACGGTATCCATCACTGTGGCATGGCTGAACTTTTGAACTACTAAATTCATTAAATAAATGAGTACAATTTGGACAACTCAAAATTTTAATTTCTATTATTGAACTTTGCTACACAGAAGGAAGGGTTTCTGAGAGGGATAGCTGGGATGCAAATATGAATAACGTAAAAGATCTCCCTAGACCAGGAGGTTAGAAGTATGACAAATTGTCATATGCCAGAGGCCATTGATGCCACAAGAAAAACACTGAAGAGTCATGGGAGCCTGGGGCAGGTGGGGTTGATGGGAGGTGAGTATATTGGGAAAGCTCCCTTAATTTTTTCTTTCATCTTAGTACTGACAACTGGTAAGCAAGCCAGGCTCTGGTGGCTCACACTGTAATCCTAGCCGTTCAGGAGACTGAGATCTGAGGATCACAGTTTAAAGTCAACCCAAGCAGGAAAGTCCATGAGATTCTAGTAACCAGCAGAAAAGCTTAATGTGGAGCTGTGGCTCAAGTGGCAGAGTGTCAGCTTTGAGCAAAAAAATGCTCAGGGACAGCACCGAGGCCCTGAGTTCAAACCCCAGACCACACACACACACGCACACACAAATAGAAGAGCCGGGCACTGGTGGCTCACGCCTGTCATCCTAGCTACTCAGAAGGCTGAGATCTCAGGATCACGGTTCAGAACCAGCCAGGGCAAAGTCTGTGAGGCTCTTATCTCCAATAAACGACTAGAAAACCAGAAGTGGCACTGGGCTCAAGCCACAGTAGAACACTGGTAGAGCTGAAGAGTACAGGGATAGCACCCAGGCCCAGAGTTCAAGCTCCACGACTGACAAAAAAAAAAAAAATGATGAAGAAACAGAATGGTAATCTATATAACTCTCAAAGTGTCTTCTCTGTGCAAATTCCAGTGTAGTTTATAAAGCTTGTCTCTTATACACAGATACTATTCTAATTCTATTTTTCATGAGACTCAAATGATTTGGAGTTACTACATGCATATTTAATGCGTGTCAAGATAACCACATAATTCTCTCTGCCTGGAAAAGTAATTTGGGAATGAAAAATGTCCTTTGGACAAAAAGTAAATGAGAATAAGCAGAAGAGAGCTAACGTTCCTTTTGATGAGTGTAAGCAAGGGAATCATATGTTTAGATCTGTTTAGTGTAGTGGGAATCCTTTCTAAACCTCCACCAGAGCTGGAGGCAGGAAAAGTTTAAGGCTAGCCCAGGCTAATTTCACCACACCTGGTCTCAGAGACAAACAACAGAAAATAGAAACAAAAGTAGTGGTGGAGAGTTTGACTAGCATGTGCAAGTCCTAGGTTTAATTCCCAGTACCTAATCAATGTTCTTTCTGTATGGGGTTAAGAAAGCTGTGTTTTCTGGACAGGAGAAGTGCAGAAACTCCCATCCAGCCCGCAGAAGGAGAAGATGGTTGTGAGCATCACCAGAGTCTCAAGATGGGCTTATTGGTCAGTGCAGACAATTTGCATCTGATTTTGAGTCAGGCAGACAGCTAGCTTGATGACTTGAAATGTCCTTATCACCTCCTGCCTCATCTTCGGGACCACAGACACGGAGAGAGTTTAGTCGTTGTTGCCTGAAATAGGTGCCATGCCTGGACCACTTTGGCTTCAAAATTGCTCTTGAATCCTTCTCCCCACAACCTCAACAAATATATTTGCTAGTAATTCTCAGATTTACGGCTCCTAGGCCCCACAGCCTTCTTAAAACTAAAAACAAAACAAAACAGAAAAACACTCCTAAAACAAAAAACTGTGAGTTATAGCTGTCGTATTTACCCTATGAAATGTAAAACCTGAGAAAGCTTCTTAAAATTTTTAATTCCTTTAAGAATAATCATGATTCGGGGCTGGGAAGTTGGCTTAGTGGTAGAGCGCTTGCCTAACATGCATGAGGCCCTGGGTTCAATTCCTCAGCACCACATAAGCAAAAAAGAAAAAACCCGGAAGTGGCGCTGTGACTCAAGTGGTAGAGCATTAGCCTTGAGCTAAAGAGCTGAGGGAGAGCACCCAGGCCCAGAGTTCAGGCCCCACGACCGGACCCAAAAAACAAAACAACAAAAAAAGAATAATCATGATTTAAAAAACAATAATAGACTCCCTGGTTATTAAGGTAAAACAACATTTTTGCGAAATGAAACTTTATTTTCCAAATTAAAAAGTAGTGATTTTAAAAACATTTTTTTCGGAAGTGGCGCTATGGCTCAAGTGGTAGAGTGCTAGCCTTGAGCAAAAGAAGCTCAGGGACGATGCCCAGGCCCTGAGTTCAAGCCCCATCACCAACAAAAAATAATAATAATTATAAATAAATAACATTTTTCCAAATGTCTTCAAAACACTTCCTCATATCTGCTTCTGAAGTTGATATGTTATAGCAAACCATATCTTGTCATCTTGGGAACATTCCATTAATTTGAGAGGGAATGAGAATGAGAAAAACCAAGACAAATAATACCTTGGTTTTATTATGAATTTCTTTCCCACCTTGCAGGTACTCTAGAGGAGATACTCTAATATGATTCTCTTCATTGCACACTTGATTCTAGACATCCTTATCAACATTTGCTCAGTGAGTAAGGAAACCTCACGTTTGTCCTAAATAGATCTTCCTTTCAATCTGCACATATCCAAGTTTTCCAGTGAGCACACACTGCACAGACTTCCCAAAAATCATCATATCAAATCCAACGCCTCCACCTCATTTCCAGGGCCTCCATCCTGGCCTGTGCTCTGTGAATGACAGGTGGATTCCTGCTTTTCTTCTCCAGTAACTTATGAACCCAGGAGGCCAAGAACTGAGTCTCACCATTTCATGAGTTAAAGACTTAAAGAAAGTTTTAAGAAATTTAGAAATGGGGGCTGGGAAGGTGGCTCAGTGGTAGAGCACTTGCCTTGCATGCATGAGGCCCTGGGTTTGATTCCTCAGCACCACGTAAGCAAAAAGAAAAAAGCCAGAAGTGGCGCTGTGGCTCAAGTGGTAGAGCGCTAGCCTTGAGCTGCAGAGCTGAGGGACAGCGCCCAGGCCGAGTTCAGGCCCCACAACCGGACCAAAAAAAAAAAAAAAAATTGATAGTTTAAAAAAAAATTTAGAAATGTAAACAAAGGCAACAAAACATCATAGGTGATTAGTTTATCTGTATACGTCTATGCTTTCATTCTATTCAATTGTTAGGGAAATTATCCATCATACAGCCAAGGGGAATAGTCTAACAATGCTAATTTAGTTTTACATGATCAATCAATATGAAGTCAGTATTGTTTTATTGAAAACCAAATAAGGCCATGATGTAATCCTAACTGGTCAGGAGATGGAGATCTAAATAATGGTGATTTTAGGCCAATCTAGACAAAAATATATGGAGATCATATCTCCATAAACAAGCCAGGCACAGTGGTTTGTGTCTGTTATCCCAGCAACAGTTTGAGAGCTGTCCCAGGCAAAAAGCCCGAGACCAGATCTGAAGAGTAAAGTAAAGCTGGAAGCATGGCTCACAAGGTAGAGTAATTGCCTCCAAAACATGAAGCACTGAGTTCAAATCCCAGTACTGCCAGAGCTTTTGACATATAAGGATTCTGAAAATATGCTCATAGCATGAATATAAATTTGGATGCAACCATTTCTAAGGATAAATTTTCCAATTTTTATGTCTTTTATAATCACTGTGGCATTCAGATGATCTGCCCCTTGACCTGGATAGTACCTTCAAATTTGCTGAGCTGCCTGTGATTATTTGCATTCTTCTCCTGAAGGGACTTTACTATTCTTGGCACTTGAAAGTACATCGTTTTGGGCTGGGAATGTGGCTTAGTGGTACAGTGCTTGCCTAGCATGCATGAAGCACTGGGTTCAATTCCTCAGTACCACATAAATAGAAAAGGCCAGAAGTGGCACTGTGGCTCAATTAGTAGAGTGCTAGCCTTGAACAGAAGAGGTTCAGGGACAGTTCCCAGGCCCTGAGTTCAAGCCTCAGTACTATGGGGCGAGGAGGGGGAGGGCTGGGTCTGCTTTTCCCTGTACGGTTTTGGTCAGGCTTGTTGGAGGCATAGGCAATGTGGGGGCTTTTCAGTGACTCAGCTTACATGGGCTAAATAATCCTAACAATTTTCTACTTTCTCATCCATTCATCTTTGCTTCTTGTGTTTGAATTTTGGGGTCCGTTTTTAGTTTACCCAGCATAATGATCAGTCCAGCTCTTCACATTTTCCCTGTCTGGGCAGAGTTTATGGGAAGCTCTGCAGAAACTGAATAAATGTGGATAGATCATTTGTTTTGTATATACCTTAGTCATTCACTTCAGTATAGGCACACCAGATTTCCTAATAACCTTTGTCTATGTTCCTATAATTTGGTCCATAAGATGTGTTAACTGAAGCTCTTATTGGCAAGTGTGTCAGTGACCAACATAGAACAGTCAGTCACTGTATGTAACAATCTAGAATCTGAGTGAATCTCCCTGTCATTCACTCATTGTCATAACTGAATGTCATTGCATTTGATTGCAGGAAATGTAAATAGATATCTCCCATCAAAGAGAAATTCAGAAATAAGAATTCAAATACTTGTCAAAAATTTATGTCATATGAACTAGAATTCCTTTTCCAAGAATTTATCTTGAGAAAAACATATTCCACATGTACCTCCAAATCTAGCCACACAAATGTTTATTTCATAGTTATTTATAACAGAAAACTTGGAAAGACTCGAAATGTTCAAATTAGCAAAGGAAGATAAATAAATTTTGCTGTACTTAGATAATGACATGCTAAGATGTCATGAAAAAAATTATATTCTGAGGTAAAAATGAAATAGAAGAATGTTGGTGATTTATAAATGAAAAAGTCACAAAAAAGCATGTAATATAAATACAATGCCATTTGTTTAAGATGTGTTCATTGCTAAGATACTGCCACTCAGAGCACCAGATTTGGTAGGAAGGAATCAGGCATATGGATGGATGGATGGATGGATAGATAGATAGATAGATAGATAGATAAATAGATAGATAGATAGATAGATAGATAGATGGATAAATGGATAAATAGATGGATGGATGGATAGATAGATAGATAGATAGATAGATAGATAGATAGATAGATAGATAGATAGATAGATAGATAGATAGATAGATGGATGGATAGATAGATGGATAGATAGATAGATGGATAGATAGATAGATGGATAGATAGATAGATGGATAGATAGATCAATGGATGGATAGATAGATGATGGATAGATAGATGGATAGATAGATGGATGGATGGATGGATGGATGGATAGATAGATGGATAGATAGATCGATGGATGGATAGATAGATGATGGATAGATAGATGGATAGATAGATAGATGGATGGATGGATGGATGGATGGATGGATAGATAGATAGATAGATAGATAGATAGATAGAGATATTGCCACTCAAAGGTCATGATTTTATATATATATATGATTTTTAATATTAGTTTTTTATTGTGAAAATACCATACAGAGGGGTTACAATTACATGGGCATATATGATGGTTTTGAAAGATCTGATTCTCAATTTTGTCCACGTGTATAACATTGTTCATGGTCAATTATGTTACATTCTAATATAGAATATAGAATTCCTTGAGGCACGGTATTTTTAAATTGGTGATCCCACCTGTACTGAGAGACCACATTCTAGATTTCAAAATGACATCTTTTATTTGTAAAATGAGCTATTAAAATTCCTGGATAGATCTGTTGTTTCTGTTAGAATATCACCCACATTTGACAGCGGTCTAGTCTAGTTTAAGCCAAGGGCTGGTCACCTACAGAGCTAGAGAGAAATGGCAGGGACTCACCCAAGTTCCCAAGCTTGTGGCTTGTGTACAGGATCCAAGAGGTGTTTAAGCTACTGGGGTGGGTTATATACAGATCTGGGAGGTGTTTTTCCATAGATTTCCTTCCCTCAACAGACCCAGCCGTTACTGCTGGAGAATGACTACTCCATCAGGAGGCACAGTCTCTGGATGACCCAGTGGCCATCGAAAGGACCTGGTGTGTCATTTCCAAGTAGGGAAGTTGTCCAGAGGGCAGGGACTAGGCGTCGCACAGCAGGCAGAACTGAAAGTCCCTTTGCCTGTGCCTCGCTCACCCTTTTTCTACACAAACATCAGCCAGCTCACCCATGACTTGGCTGGCAAGAATCTGGACTTGGACTTGCCACCGCCTTCCAGCTGAACGCGGAGGGCTTGGTCCTCGCCGAAGTCTTGCAGTCCTGCACTTCCTTCTTGGAACACCAGTTTTGGTCGTTTGTGTCACTGCTTTGGATTGATAGTGTTTGGCCAAGGGCTCAGGTCCCACAAATATGAGACGAGATGATAGCTATCATATCTTAATTACAGGCTTCAGTCCTCCCCGGGGACTCTGTGAAATGTCTTTATAAGTACTGGAAGTAATAATTTTATGAAGTGCCTTGCAAGTTAACCATATAAAATTCTGTGGCGAATGGTCTTATTTTCATGGAAATATGAGTATGGTGAAGCTGGGGGAGATAAACGTTAGGAATGTGAACTGGGACGGACTTTCCTCCAGTGAAGACCATATTTATAGCTGTGAGTTGTTGAAGCAGGAATTTTATCCAAAACACGGTTTTCTTCCATCAACAAATGTCATCCATTGACTCCACCAACTTTCTGTTGGAACTGTGCGCATCACCCAGGGGGGTATAAAGAGCCACACGTGGCACGTGTCTTTCGATTGCTGAAATCAGAGATTGGAAGGCGTTTGGACAATTAGATTGCCAGGCACCAACTGCGGGCCATGAAGTGTCATGGGTGTTGAGGAGATGGCGGGGAAATAAAGGGACAAAAAGTGCTGCCTTTGAGTTTAGAGACAAGAGGAAAATGAGACAAGCAAAGAAGGCAGGAGTTGTGCCATTGAGAAGAGCAGCTGTTACTCCGCACCTAGGGAAGGAGAAGGGAACAGGTTGCGAAGGGTGCTGGGTGCCGTAGAAGGCAGTCAGTGCGGGGGGGTGGGGGGGGAGAGGACGGCACTTCTGTAGGCTGAGTGGTCCAGGAACCTTTCATGTGGTGATGAGAAGATACTTCAGACAGGAGGCTCATGAGACAATGGTGGCCCTAACAAGAACAATGATGTTTGAAAAGTAAGCTAGGTGACGGAAGAAGCCCTCTTCGGGGAAACAGCCCATAGAGAGCATGATGATGTCATTGCTAGCTTTGTCCTCAGCCTCCTAAGGGGGAAATGATTCTATCTTTTGCCTATTTTGAATTATCTCTTCAACACAAGGAAATCCTCCAAGGACATATCCTCAAGGGGTCCATGTGGCAGGGTCCTGCCTTCCCCGAGTTACTGTGGGATTGTGGCTCAACACGTGAATTATGGCAGATATTCCCCCCCTCTTTCCCAAGGGGGTATGTTGGCCATTGAGACAAACCTGATGTTGTTGTTGTTGTCGTTGTCATCATCGTTGTCATCATTGTTGTCGTCATTGTCATGGTGGCATTGGGCCTCGCACTTGCTAAGCACTTGTGAACATTCTACTATTTGATTCCCCCCCCCATCCACCTATTTTTTTTAACTTTAGTTACTTTTTAAACAGGATCTTGTAGTTTTGCCCAGGGTCAGCCTCGGGTTGTGATCCTCCTATCTTTGGTCTCTCATGAAGCTGGGATGACAAACTCATTTACCACATCTGGCTTATTGAGTGACATGGAATCTCCCTAACTTTTTGTATGGGATGGCTTTGAACTGCAATCTTGCTGATCTTCCACATGGCTAGAATGGCAGGTGTGAGCCACTTGTACCCAGAAGAAGCAGGCCTTTTGAAGAGCTCTAGTGTTGCGCATCTTTGATACCCTGGGATAGAATTACTGCCGTGCTGAGTGTCCTAGGCTGGTCAGAAGATCCTGAAGAGTACTGTGCCTCTTGCAGAAGTGCGGGGGATGACTTAACATCTCCCCACGTGGGTTCTTGCCTTGCCTGGGTTGGCAGGAACACTGACATCACAACAGTAGCCAGTCACCACACATCCACCACTAGAACTGTGGGCAGCCCTCTCCCTTACACTGGGCAGGCCCCGCAGGCCCCGACTCGCCCCCTTGGATGCTAAATGTCCATGTGGCACCCATTCTGCACCTGTCCTTGCCCTTCTGCGCCCTCCTACACCTCTGCTGTGTCTCACTTTGTCTGATATTCATGCTTCTGATCAGGAAGTTCAATGTTGACTCTCAAGGGAGCAGCTCTCTTACTCAGAGCCTGAAACAAGCACTGTGTAGCTTCAGGCCCCAGTTAAACAAAGAAAGGAGAGAGCAGGAGAGACCTTTCCAGAGAGCACTGCAGTCAGTCTGCTGGCAAGTCTATATGCTTGACACTTCCATGAGGACACAGAGGCTGAGCTAAATGAGCAGCTGAAGATACCACCTGTCTTCGTCAACTGAGATCCAGGCCTACCCATGTCTGCCATCACCACAGACATGGTGAGAAGCCCACTGGAGTGAAAGATTTCTCTCCAGGAAATACCTTCACCTGCAAAGACTTGTACTCAGTTTCATAGGAAGTCTGTCCAGGGCTCTCGAGTTGTGAGACCAGGGCTTCCCTTCACAGTGCCCAGCATTCATAGAGATAATTCCAGGCAGACACCACAGAGACATTTGGCTGATGGAGAACAGCCCACAGGTGGCCCTGCATGACCCCAGGAAGGCACAGTTAGGTCACTGCAGGACAGCCAAACTTGCAGGTCATCTGGTTGACCCCAGGAGGATAAGAAACTGAGTCTGCTCTTGCACTGTGACACCTTCCGCTTTTCTCTGGGGCTTCATTGGAGGAGGAGCATAGTCTTCCCAATGGAAAGGCTGACTGGTATAGCCTGAACCTTGCTTGGGCCTAGAGCTCCTTGGTAGAAAGCTTGGCACTTATTTGTGTAACAGCTGTTTCTCTCCTATGTTCACTACCTGGAGAAAACACTGGATGAGAAACACTTCAGAGTGGTTTTTCTCCCCTTTGGAGTGATTTTGCTTCCCCTTTGGAGTTCATGTGCGCTAAACCAGCCAATTAAACACTAATTTTCAGAATATAATATGCTGCTGACAAGCCTGAACAGTACATTCTGACTTTTGAAATACAGCAGTTGATGATACCACCTTCCTTCTCCTTAGTTAATGTACAAAGCCTGTCACCATCCCGTGATTATTGAACATAGTTTGCCATTAACACCTTCCATGCTGGTGTAGGGTTGCTCAGTGGCCCACAAAGGCTGGGAGTAGAAATACGTGAGATGATGGAATCTGTGTCTAGCCCTGCCTTGGCCACGACAAAGTCGTGTGAGATGGGGAAGCTGCCTTCCTGCTTGACCTCCCTGTCTTCATCTGTAAAGAAGGGCTGCTGAGGTATCTTCACAGCTCAGGTATTTATGGCTCTAACTCACGAGTTTAACCACAATCTGGTGTCTCTCAGGGTTGTCATTAAAGAGACCTGTCAAGCCTTCACATGGGGAAAATGGAGCACAGACTCTGTAAGGCTAGAAGACTGACAACTGAGCTTTCTACTGCCAGTCTGAGAATCACCCTGAATCTGAAAGAAATTGTTGGATTAAAAGAAGCTCCCTAATTACCAGTGCAGAGCTGGAATTAGACAACTCCATTTCTAGTCCCATGTGTGCAGCAAACTCACATAGGAGACCAACACTCACAATAAGTAAACAAACAAACAAATAAATATATGTTAACATCATAGAGGGAAAGCCTTATTGTCACTTCATAACTAAATAGGACTATAATGTCCCAGTCTTTACTAAAATACATCCTGATGTCCCCTTCATAAGCCCATAGATAAACCTCAGGTCAAAAATGAGAAATCAAATCTCCCCCTGGGATTGGCCTCCATATGGAGATACCATTTGAAATCATTAGTTTCCATTTCTCCTTGGAATTTAGAAGCTTCCACAGTAAAAGAGAAGGCTCTGAATTTCCAAAGGTGAGGAAATTATTGGTGGTGCTCAGCCATGACGTCTGTTCTACCAATGCCCATCTAGCCAGTTTGGGAAAGTTAAGAAAGACTCAGGAATTCTGCAGCAACTAAAGAACAGAAGGAAAAAACTCAGTGAAGGGAAATGTCTCCAGAGACTTGGGGATTTTTCCAAAGCCCAAGAATTAAATTAGGCAAATTCACATGCAAAGGATGACCTGACCTACAAGCATGTTCAGGAAATTAAGCCGGGAGCTATTGGCTCCTTTTCAAGCAGAGTCTAGGCAGAGATTGTTGAGGAGTAAAACACAGCTTGGTGATAAGAGGAACAGGAGCCCCTGTTCTCATGTAGGTAGCTCAGAAGTCTGCTTCTTTGTATGAAGTATAATGAGAAGAACTGGAGTTCCAAATATCAAATGATGAATCAAGAAAGGAAAGGGGGAGTCATACTCACAAAGAGAAAACCAGAGGACTGAACAGAACCAGTGCACAAAGGAACAAACTGCAGAAGGAAAGCAGGGGGTGGAAGAGAAGCAAAAAGTAGTGGCTTTGAGACAAAGAAGTAAAGTCACAGACTACCTGGTGAGGCAGAAACTGAGGCTAAGGAGACACAGTCACGCAGCCATCCACAGTGATAGCCAGGAGACCAGGGGCTCAACAGAATCAGAGTAAGTCTTTGAGATCCCATTCTGCTGGGTTCAAAAGTTCCAGAGTGAGCAAAACCCAACCGGAACTACTCAACTGGAATTTATTCCTTAATGATTGGCCGAAGGTATCTGTCCTTAACTCTACTGTTTTGCTTTGGTCCTTCATGCCCAGATGGAGAGAGGAATGGTAATAGCATGCTTCTGCTGTCTTCCCACTCTAAAAAGTATCATCAGTCATCAAGAAGAACCCAATCTCATCAAGGGATTGGCTGGGCACAGCGTCTCCCTCCTATAATCCTATCTATTCTGAAGACTGAGATTAGGAGAATAACAGTTCAATGACAGCTCAGACAAAAAGAGATTCCCCACCTCTACCAGTAAAAAACTGGTTTCCATTTGTCATCGCAGCTTGGTGAGAAGTGTGAATAAAAGGATCACTCTCCAGGCTGGCCTGAGCATACATGCAAGACGTTTTTAATAATAATAATAATGAAAGCTGGTAGTGGCACTATGGCTCAAGTGGTAGATGCTAGCCTTGAGCAAAAAGAGGCTCAAGGACAGTGCCCAGACTCTGAGTTCAAGCCCCACAACTGACAAAAAAAATAATGAAAGCAAAAATAAGACTGGGTGTGTGGCTCAAGTGATAGAGCACCTGCCTGGAAAGCACAAATCCCATTAAAATCTTATCACCATAAGACAGAGAGAGAGAGAGACAGACAGAGAGACAGAGAGAGAGAAAGAGAACAGACCTAAGAAGCAACTGAGCTGGGGATGGAAGTTGTGGGGAGTTGAATTCTCTCAACTGAGCCTGAGTTAGGAAGGTTTGGACAACAGGATGAGGAACTCTGATAGGAATCAGGTAGTTACAGCTCTTTGCCAAGCCTAACTCCAGCTATAGCTGCCCTTCCAAAGAGGAGAAAAAGATGAGCTGAGGATGGGAGATGAGAGTAATGGCCATGGGAGGAACCAGCCCTTTGCTCTCTTTTCTCATCCTTTGGAAAGTGTCAAAAGGAATTATCATAATGAATCCTCTCCAAGCCAAAGCCATTTGGCTTCCCAGGGGACAAAGACATTTCCAAGCAAAAGTGTATCCCATCCGACACCTGCCCCTGGTGGACTTGTTAGACTGGGAGTCGGCAAATCTGTACTAGATTTAGACATGTCTGGAATTGGTCCCACCCTCAGTGGAATAAACCAAATGGTGCTGTTTATGGGAAGGTCTTTGGCCTGGAAGTATCTCCCACTCACCATCTGAAAAGCCAATGTCCAAATACGTTCTTAGATTAGCAAGCAAATATCCCTGAAAGATTGAGGCTGGAGACTAATTTTACATCCAAATCTTAATATGTTAGTTCTCCAGCAGCATATACTGCGGGGGTGTTCTTGCAAACTAGCCAAGAGTGCTCTAGAGTTGTTTTGTTTTGTTTTTTACTCTTTCTCATCCTATACCTCAGCTTCATGGAAGACCAATGGATGTTTCAAGTGAGGCATGTAAACAAAAGAAGAACTTCCTTTACTTCTGGCAGTGTGCATGTAGCATGTGGATCACAGGAAAGAGAGAGCCTGGGAACTTGGCTCTGGAATTAAGGGGTGGGGTGTGAGGGAAGAAAGGGGGGAATGAGAAGGAGATGACCAAATGGAAATGGTGAGATTTATGAGCACAGAGCTGGACTCTGTACGCAGAGAGTGTGTCCTTGAAGGAATCATGGGAGATTTCAGGACTCTCCGATCACTATAACAGCATTCACATTCATAGTTCATGTATTTTTTTTTCTTTTTTGCTGTTCAGTAAAATTCTTCAAATAAGGGAAACACTCTCCCCTCCACAGATGATTTATTTAGAGATGAAATTTCCAGACAGGCTGATTTTTGCTATACCCGGCTCATCCAGGCCTGTTGTCACTAAGTGTAGGGAAAGGTGGCCATTGTGAAACAGATTCCCCTAATCACACTGTTGGCCCTGATACAAAGAAGTGCTGGATGATATATAGACATTGTAATGGAAGGCGAATTTTCCCTGGAATTGGCCATAGTTACCTAGCACCAGTAGTCATGTGAAGATTGACTACTTTCTGTGCTCTTTTCAGTAGCACAAGCAGATTCGGGAAGTATTCCTATGTATTTTATTCAATATGCTTTAAGATCCCATGAAAGAACTTAGGCACTGAAATCAGACTGCCTAATATTAATCCCAGCCCTACCAGAGACCACCTGAATAACGTTGGCTGGGCTATTTGGCCTCATGAGTTGGCAGCATCTCTATTTATAAAATACAAGTCAAGTAACTCTTAATATCACTGTTGATGGTTGAAATGCATGAAAGTGCTCATCACAGGGAGGAATGGGGGAAAGCCACCATAAACTGCAATATATAGCCTACAAAATTAAGAAAATGAAGAGAAAGGCTAGAGTTAGAAGTGGAACTATGGCTCAAGTGGTAAAATGCTAGCCTTAAGCAAAACCGCTCAGTGACAGCACCTAGGCCCTGAGTTGAAGCTCTAAGATTGGTGCCAAAACACACACACACACACACACACACACACACACACACACACACGTCCAACTTTCAGGAGGGAACAAATTCAAACATATTGGCTGCATCAGAGACTAAAAGGGTATTTTCAAATTTGAATGTGAATTAGTTGAATGTATTCCAACTTGTTTTAAAATTCAGGCAGGACAATTTATATAGTCTACTCAGTCAAGAGGTCATGTTTTGATCTTTGAGGCTCCAACGAAGAGAGACATCAAATGATACTGTATGGTTGAGTGCGAGCTGCCGGAGGCCATCACTGATGGCTGGATGGGGACACAAACCACGTAAGAATAGTCAGACCAGCGAATGTTAGAGGCACAAATGCATCTGGAATCGTTCGGAAGTTTTTAAAGATGTTTATTAGTCGGTTTTCCTCACCAGTGAACCTATTGCCATGCAGATAACATGCACAATTCTGTGTGTTTTCTTTCAGGGTCTTTCTTCCCTGAGTTCAAGCCCTCAGAAACAGTCTTTAAAATCGTATTTTGGCTCGGATACCTAAACAGTTGTATCAACCCCATCATCTACCCGTGCTCCAGCCAAGAATTCAAAAAGGCCTTCCAGAACGTCTTAAGAATCCAGTGTCTACGTAGAAGGCAGTCTTCCAAGCATGCCCTGGGCTACACCCTGCATGCCCCCAGCCACACCCCGGAAGGGCAGCACAAGGACATGGTTCGAATCCCCGTGGGATCTGGAGAGACCTTCTATAAGATCTCCAAGACCGATGGGGTCTGCGAATGGAAGTTTCTCTCTTCCATGCCGCATGGATCTTCTAGGATTACAGTGCCAAAGGACCAATCTGCCTGCACCACAGCCCGGGTGAGAAGTAAAAGCTTTTTGCAGGTCTGCTGCTGTGTGGGGCCCTCGACCCCCAGCCTTGGCGAAAACCACCAAATTCCCACCATTAAGATCCACACCATCTCCCTCAGTGAAAATGGGGAGGAAGTCTAGAGGATGGGACAGGTCAGAGAGAAGAAGGATGCCAGGTTAACACACACACACACACACACACACACACACACACACACACACTTCCTACTTGTAATGCCAGGTCATCCTTCCTGGAGGAGGACCATCCACTGAGTGGACAAACTGGGCCTGGAGATGGAGAGGGGATGTACCTGGTCAAGCAGCAGTAGCACCTAGGGATGGGGTGGGATGTTTCCCAACACTCACAGTGACCGTAGACAGCCTGTCTCTGCATCTGAACACCCCTTCCCACACTGGCCATCCTTCCAAGCCTGCCTTCCATGACTGGCCCTTCCCATGGAAACCACCACGGGAAGCAGAATTCCGTACACAACCCAAAAGACTATAAATATAGGATTATGATTTCCTCGTGACTATCTTGAGCACACATGCTTTCTCGATGGAAGTGGGGGGAATTTTATTTTCAGGCTAACCCTACTGACAGCCACATTTGACATGTGTGAAGAGAGGCTATAGAAAGAAGAGCTATAAGATGGTGACAGATATCCTGGCACACTGCTTTAAGAAGGAGCTTTTAAACTGCACCACTTCCAGTAGATCCAGTGGCTCCACATGGGTGACACTGGACTGCGAGATTTACCTCCTCTGGTTGCCTAGGCTGACTCCCAGCCATGTCCCCTAGACATAAGACTAAAGGACACTGGCCTCAGAGTGAGACCATGGAGCATTCTGGAGCTTGTGGGTCTGGACATCATGAACAAAATGACTTAAAAAATAAAAAGATGGCAGAGTGAGGCTTGCTTTTACAAAGTAAGGACTTTGAATAGTTCCAAATTCAGAAAGAAAGTTTCTTCTATCATCTGTTTCATGATCAAGAGGTTCAGGTGGGTGGGGTGGGTGCTAAGAGGGAGGCTTTGTACTTCACAACCTTTTGGAGATGTGGCTTAGAAAGGCCTTTCTTAAACTACTTTCCCTTTTCTAGAACTCCATTAAGGAAATCCAGAGAGCTTATAATTTTTTATTTATTTATTTTGGTTGGTCATGGGGCTTGAACTCTGGACCTGGGCACTGTTCCTCAGCTCTTCAGCTCAAGGCTAGTGCTCTACCACTTGAGCCACTGCACCACTTCTGGTTTTCTGGTGGTTTATTGGAGATAAGAGTCTCGCGGACTTTCCTGCCCAGGATGGCTTTGAACTGTGATCCTCAGATCTCAGTCTCCTCAGTAGGAGCTTATAATACTTTGAAATGCAAAATATACTTCTTTTTGCCTGCCTATTGCAAAATGGACAAGGTTCACCTGTGGCAGGCTGTAATGAGTCCTAAGATCCAGTACAGCCTGGCCTGAAAGACACATTGGTGTTCAGTTTTGCATGCACACTGATTGAGCACCAAGAGCTGCCCAAATAGGGGTTCTCAACATTTTTGACAGAATCCCCATTTTTTTCTGGTGGGACATCCCACCGTGCCACAGCTAGTCCCACTTTATCCAGAACTTGAAAATGTGTTACTCTGTGCTTTCTATATACCAAGTTTTGACAGACCTTATTTAACTCAGATTGTTACTAATGATGACAATGGAACTCTAAAAATATTTCAAGTATGCCTGTCACTCAACAATAAGAATTTAAAATAGGGGTTATGTTTTTTATATCATTCCTTACAAGAATCACTGGCCCAAAACTGACTATCTCTGTGTCCCATTCATCCATTTACATAACTTCCTCTAAGGATTCCAAAACAGATTGAAATAATGTATGTGACCTTCAAAGCGAAGGTCCTGACTCAAAAACTTGCCCTCCTTCCCTGCTGCAAGTATTCCTTCTCTTAAATTTTTCTAAAAGACAAAACCTTTTCCATGTTGCAGTGGAATCTGAGTTTGCATGTGTATTTGGGTTCTGTGGTAGGTTGTCTTTGGATTGTGAATATGGCTGCTTTCTTAGCCATTTCTCTGGACAGTGACTTTGTGTTGGTCAGATGGACAGCTTTGTATGCAGAACTTGGATTTTGGCGCTGAGAAGCTGGCTGGACTTGAGGTGCTTTGGACTCTCTGCATGTCCCCTAACAGCTCTACCGGGTGTGTGTGCAGAAAGACATCTAGGGAAAAAGTGAATATGGCCAAGGTGGTGGGCATGACTGTAATCCTAGTTACTCAGGAGCAAGGGGAGGGGATTGTAGGCCAAAACTTTTGTGGGCAAAAGTTCAAAATCTTTATTTGAAAAAAAAAGGCTAAAACAGAAAAAGAACTGGGAGTGTGCTCAAGAAGTAGTGGAGGGGTAGGGTAGGGTAGAGAGGAAAGGAAAAGAAAGTAATAGAACGGAAAACAAGGGAAGGGAAGAGAAGGAAGTGAGCATACAAACCTGACTTGCCTTGGCAGGAAGGATGAACTTCATAGTTGAGAACCAGCTCTTTCAGGAACTGAATTTGAAAATATGGCTTTTGACCCAGACTTCCCTTTAAGGGAGGCACTGCCTTGTGGCAAGAATGGACACCCTTTGTCTTCAGCAAAGTAACACAATGTGATTCCCTGTTCGTGATGATCTTTAAACACTTTCATGGATGAAACGTAAATTTTACAAATAGAACATGTTTACAAGTATCGGAAAGCTAGTGCTAATGCCACCTTCTAATCAAAATACACAACTAGAAAATCTTTCGGTCATCAAAAACATGACGATTGTATCCATGTAAAGTTATCCACAAATAATTGTCCGGTACCCACAGCTCCACTGCCCCTGCCTCAAGGGTGGCAGACTTGTAACATGGTCTCCCCCACCAGCTTGCTACTGGGTAGAAACATTCCAGTTTTATAAAAGATTGATAATGTCACCCAGGACTTAGTGACAAACTGAGATGAACACTGTAAATGTGGAGCTGCTGTTTGCCCATCCACAAAAACTTCTACCTTTACGCATGCCAGAAACTCTCTGAAATGGTTACAGCTAAACAAGGGATTGTCATACTTATTCTCACATGTTTACAGCTTCTATTGGGAGTTTGAGGAATTTTCCCTGAGGAGTCATGGTTAAAATGTCTCCTCTAATGTCTTCTAAAAAGCAGTTGCTCTGGGATTGTCTAAGCATCACACAAATCCATGTGACATTATAGGGTGGGCCAAAAATGGAGATTATTCTGTGATTCTAATTGTATGCATTAAGGGCCTTAAATCTCTTAAATCTCAAAAACTTCCCCCAGGCTATTGCAAAGGTTCCGGAGTAGCATTTCATCCTTCAGTTTTCTTTCTTCCACCTCTCTCCTGGCTCATCCAAAACGACCGTGTGTCATCACTCCGAGTACCCCATATTCTTCAAAATACTGGGACTTCTGACTCCCTCATCTCTCTCTCTCTTGCATTCGTCTGTCCATGACAGACTGTGGTATTGGAATGCATAAATACTCTCTTTCCTGGTAGGTCCTAGCGTATGTCAGGGCTGGCTGGTGCTAAACCTCTAGCAATTCTTCTATTTTTGTTTCAGAAATGAAAATCTGATGGTTGAGACAAGTTAAGGGCTTTCCTAAGGCCAGGGAGGATCCGTGACTGAAACCTTGGGTGTCCCTGTCTCCTCAAGTGCGTGTTTTTCCGTGGCATTCCTGCCTTAGGCACTGTGAGGGGCAAGCCCTCTCACTGCGTGTTCAAAGGACAACAACTCACACCCAAACTGAAAATGGCTTGTTCCTTGAGATGTACTTACAATCCGCTTTGGCACATATGCTACCAAATCTCCAACTCGGCCAGAACCAAGACCAGATAATCATTGCAAAGATTGGTTGTCTACAATTGTAGCTATCAGAGTGCACAACAATTTCAGGGGACGGCAGTCCAGAAGGTGACTACGGCCTTCCAAGAAGGGCAAATGAAATTGGAAGAATGCAGAGAAGGCTGCATTGGCCGTGAACAGCAAACACGAAGGTGGGTAGGACACTCACTGGGTGATGTGTTATTGACTGCCATTGACCACTGAATCCTTAGAAAATGCATCCATTCAAGATTAAACACAAATGATACAGCATCACTCACTCACCTGTATTGCAACAGTTTTGTTTGGGGATAGAAGGGAAGAGATGATAGGTTTTTCCCCAGGAGTTGCAGAGAATGTACCAAGCATACGGTTTTCCTGGATGCCTTTGGGAGAAGAGCGCAGAATGTTGATCTCCTGGTTGCCAGATACCTGGGAAGTCTTTGAAAATGACGAGCTGCTACTTGTAGGCAGCCTCCACTTGCTTCTGGACCCCCTTTCAAAGTAAAAGCTGCATGTTCCATTCAACTTGGCTGCCCACGCATTGGCAACGTGAACCATCAGGCGGTCCTTTTGGTTTCACACTCTTCAGGGTGACGGTCTGGAAGTGAGAACATTCTAGAAACTGCTTAGGCTGGTAATTGTTCACTCTTTAATCACAGCTGACAGACACCCTCAATTGCTTCTGGGAGTAGTTCTGCTTAGGTTCTCTTGCCGAAAAGAAAGAAGGAAAATGATGCTGCCTCTTGTATGTGAGTATTTGTTGACTTGATAAAAGAGATAAGAGCTTGGCTTGTCAGCAAAGGGAAAGGGAAACTCTCTAAGCAAAAGTTGGGGTGACACAAAAGAAGGCACAGGAGGCAATACTCACTGGTCACTGATCTCTTTTGCACTACTAGGACTTTTAGCCAAGAAGGCACCTGTGCGCAGCTCCAGCCCAGCTGGAACACTTGCCTCTGCCCCACGTCCACAACTCTGCAGGGCTGCATCTGCCATCTTCCAAAAGCAACGGCAGCAATGGCTTCTGGCCCTCCAAGGTCCCCGCCAGAGGCGTGAACGGAGATGACGGTGATGAAGGAACAAGTTAGGATTTCAGCAAAGGATGCAGTGTGACCCCGAGCATGCTCCTTCAAGTTCCCAGACGCAAACGCCATGCGGGTAGGCTGAGGGCCAGTCCCATCTTCTCTGTGCAGGAAAGTGTCCTCGCTTCCTCAGTGGGTTAGGAGTACTCCCCGCCTGCCAAGAATGCTGTGGGAGTGGCCTGTGGAGAGAAAAGTTAGGGTTGGAGGTGGTAGAACACGTGGTAGAACACCAGCCAATGAATGAAAACAGAGAGAGAGAAAAAGAGAAAACCATAGATGTGGCTCAAAGCAGGGCAGTATAGGAATGCTTTGCTTCAAATGATACACCAGGAGCTGTGCCAAAAAAGCACAATAATTACTTTGCCTTTCATATGGCTCAGGAGTTAAGACATTATTCTCTTTCTTTCTCTGTTGCTCTCTCTCTTTCCCTCTCTCTCCCTCTCTCTGTCTCTCTGTCTCTCTCTCTCCATATCATACTCAGTGTAGCCACATTGTAAGGTAGAAGTGATTATTGCTAAATTATGAAAAATACAGTCTTAATTAGGTTTAAAAAACTTCAAGCAAATTTATACTGCATCTGGAAAAAATATGCTAATAGCCCTGACTTATTAAATGGACTGAATACAGGAGATGCATTCAAATGGGAGATAGCTGAGAAGCTAAGTCAGAAATCCCTACCCGAGTTTAATGTTCCCATCTATTGCTGAAATTTTGGCTATCTCGGGTCTTGCCTGCATGGTGTAAGGAGGACAGGATTATTACCTATTCTTGGTGCACAGAGAATGGAAGGAGGGGGCTTGAGGATTTCTTAGGATACTCGATCTTGGCTGCTGATTCCTTTTTCTGTGACTCCCCAGTGTCCCTGCAGTTCCACTGTATTTCTTACCTCTCTGGCTTCCCTAGCTTGCTGTTTCGTCTCTAGTCCGTAATTCCAGCTCGGTTTGTACCTTCTCTCCTGTTCCCTTGCTCAGCAGTTGCGCAGTGCACATTTCATCCATGCTTCTCGCCTTAGCTAGCAGACAGGCACACATCACTCTAGTTCTTTCTCCCTTGATAAGCCACCACAGAGCCAGAAAAGCAGGTGGGGCAGGAGGCTATTCGTCTGCTCCAACAGGTGACATGTGAAGCAAAAACCAGCTGTGACAATCACCTCAGAGTCCTCAGAAACACAAAGGTCCCAAAGGGAGTTTCAAGAATATTCTTTCTGGAATGTTCAAGCCTGTGAGTTGTTGTGCACACCCTGACCAGCAGCAAGCTACCTCCCTGCACTGGCCTCGCACTTGGCACAAAACCCCCGGGAGGCACAGACAGTCCCCAGCGTATGAGTCGGATGGGTTCCAAGTCTATCTGTTCTGAAGTCAAGAATGTGCTTTTCCAAGAGGCGTTCTTATACATGGGGAGGGGAAGATGTTCCCAGATGAACCCAAAAAAATCTATTTAATTTACACCGGGACTTGGCACACTTTCTGTAAACAGATAGAAAATACCTCATGTGTTGTGGACAACACGGCCTCTGTCACATGTTTTTCTTTGCTTTGTCTTTTTTTTTTTTTTGAGGGAAGAAGGAACAATCCTTGAAAAATACAGGAGCATTCTTGGCTCCGAAAAGGGAATTGGAGCTAGGCACCAATGGCTGATATTTGTAATATTTAGCTGCACAGGAGGCTGAGATCTGAGGATCATGGTTTGAAGCCAGCCCAGGCAGGCAAGTCAATGAGACTGTTATCTCCAATTAACCTGCACAAAGTTGGCAGTGGCTCAAGTGGTAAAACACCAGCCTTAAGCAAGAAAACTAAGGAATGGTGCCCGCGCACTATGTTCAAGTCCCATTAGCAGCCCAGAAATAAAGTGGGGGTTAGATCTAGCCAATGGGCCACTTTGCCATTCATGCCTTGGACTATCCCCAGCTTACAAGATAGTTCAAACAATGCTAAACAATGGTATTCTGACATTCAACATGCAGGCAGCATTTATAAACGTGTCATCGACGCCTCTCCTCTGGACTAAATTCATGTTCCCATTAGCAAGTGCAGGAGTTGTTACAAATCCCTGAGTGGCTGAGCAGCTGTCAGCAGCTAGAGGAGAGCGGGCCTGCATTCTGTGGATGGCACAGGCAGGTCAACAGAAGCCCTGGCGAAACCCAGAAGTCCTTAAGCTCTTCACCCTGTGGGCAGTTTGCCCACCTCAGTAAAGACAGATGCCACTGACCAAGGCTAACCTAAAATTCCTCCCGGACGCTTGGAATGTTCTGAAGGGGAGGTCCCCATGCTTCTTTTGGCTCCACACTAGGCTATCTGGAGACACCTTGGCTATTTGGAGATACCTTGCTGCAGAGTATCTGAGAGGCTGCCTAGAGCTCACTAAGATCCATCACAAACCGGGAGCAGGTAATCCTAGATACTCAGGAGGCTCAGCTTTGAGGATCATTGTTCGAAACCAGCCCAGGCAGGAAAGTCTGTGAGATTCTTACCTCCACTAAACTACCAAAACAAAAACAATCAAAGCTGGAAGTGGAGCTGTGGCTTAAGTGATAGAGCAAAAGAAGCTCAGGGACAGTGCTCAGGCCCCAAGTTCAAGCCCCTGATCCAGCACAAAAAATAAAATGAAGATGTGTCACAAGGTGCAAAGAGAGAGCATCCTCAAAGAGACAGGAGTAAGATTGCCTCTCCCCTCCTTTCTCCTTCTCTGCTGCTTCTGCCCTTTTCTGCAGTCTGGGTTCGCTGACCAGAGCAGCAGGGGGGGTGGGTGACTGTGGGGACAGCAGACTCACTCCTCCCCTGGAAGGGGAGAAGCCAAAAGCATGTGTTCTCATTAGGACCACCCAGGCATCTGCGGCCCCTGCTCTCTGCTCAGGCGATGGTGCTGCTGTGGTTTCCGCCCGCCCTGGCCCCTCCCTGGAGCCTCTCAGGTCGGAAGTGTCTCAGGTCCCTCAGTCGCAGCAGCCACCCTGGTTGAGAGGAACATGACCCATCAGTGTCACCAACCCACCTAGAACTTAGGGAGAGACATCGCATGCAAAGTTGGAGCCCACACAGGATGCAGCGAAGCCAAGTCAAAAGCTATCCCAAGCCGGGAGGGAATGTGTGGCCATGGAGCGTTTGATGTGTCCACTGGAAATACGTCCTCCTTCCTTACGCTGGTCTGCAATCCTTTTACCAAATCCTGCCTTGTCTCCTCGCTGTCTGTTCTTGCAGGCTCATTCTGTAGACAATACAGTGATAAATCCCAAAAACTGTCTTTTCACTGCAACCGGCCGAGCCAGATATTCACACACTCTCAGATGTGAAGGGATGAGGTTTCGTGTCATGCTGTAGAAGGAATGTTCTAGAGAACCACTGCAGGGGTGTGGGCATGAGAAAGGAGAGGAAGTAAGATCTGTAGGGAGTGTAGGGAAATGCGAAGACAGGGAAGTTGAGCACATTCATTCCTTGTCCTGGCGTTCTCCTACACAGCCCTGAGCCTCATGCAGCTTGCTGACCTCATCTTTCCAGCTGAGGGCCCTGAGGGGTGTTGGGAGGGTATCACGGGGATTGGGATGGATCTGGGGGTGACAGTTCAGGTCTTCTGGCCCATCCTGCCTCTTTGTAGCTCTGGACTGAGTTTCTACCTGTGAAATGGGAGTGCAGACAAAATGGATAGGAAAGCCCCTTGTGAGCTGAGAAAAATCTGTGAAATCACAGAGGTGCCTGCCGCACCCCGGCACGCTTCCCCCTGGCTTCCCCGCTCCTCCCGGCTGCTCTGGACATCGCCTTCAAGGCATCCACAACAAGCCTTTCCTCCCTTCCTTTACTCTTCATTCTACTACAGCTTTACCCGTTTGCAAGAGTTGTTCAGCCCTTGTTTCTGTTTTCTTAGAAAGTACGTCACAAAACAAGCGTCTCATGAAGGTTCCACAAAGCTCAGGGTGGTCAGACAGCCCGGGACCAGAGCGACCGTGCCGGCATTGGTACCCCACTCGCATTGACTAGGAAGTCATTTATGCTATCACCATTGTCCTGTGAAAAAGTCCTATCCAAAAAAAACTGTCATAGGAAAGGTTATGAGAAAAAGAGGTCATTTTGACCGCTGGAAGAAGAAACAGGACTTGACACAAGTCTGGGTTTTAAAAAATCCCCGCAGGAAATGGGATTTCACACTGCTTGGCAACTCTCAGAAGTAAATATTTACGAGACAGAACAACAAACCCCAAGCAGGACCAGAGGCACTTGTGATTTCGGTGGGAATTCAGTCCGGTGGGGGGAGGGGGGAGGAGCTCCAGATCTATTTCAGGTCCTGCTGCGAGGGTCAGGCATTTTGCTTGGCCCTGGAAAGGAAGGCCAGGAGGCCCGGCCAGGTGTCTGGCGGGGAAGGCCTGTGCCCTGTGCTCTCTTGAAGGACCCAGTCAGCCCACCTCCCAACCCCCGGCTGCTTGGGCAGGGCCTTGGCACTATCTCCCTTGCCCATGCTCTTTCCTGACTCAGTGACTCAAACTTGCTTTACACGAAGGGGAAAAAAAAATCACTTTCAGAGCTGAGGATCTTGGCCCCATGGTGCTTTGGGTAAACACAGCCTACGGCTATTTTGGTCTTCTGGGTTTTCAGAAGCAGCTGCTAAGTTTTGAGGAGAAGTGAAGAGACTGGTGTTGACTGGAATGGAGGTGACGTGTTTCCACTTCTCTCAGAGAGAGAAAGCCAGTAAGAGGTGGCCTGCCTGGCTTTGGGCCTGTCCGCACTAAGAGATGGCAGCACTAGCGAAGTCAGAATTTGGAAAGCTAGATGCACTGGGTTTGGAGCAAGAATTCTTACTCTAGGAAAGGGAAAAAAACGAAAACAAAAAACTTGATCACATTGACACATGGCGGCTAATGTATTATAAGTTGGTTTTCATTCATTAAAGGTCAGTCTACCCCATTTTGTCATACACTGGTTACAGGATAATAAATCTCTGTTCACAACTGCTGTCCTTACCTCCATCCTTCTAAATACACCTCAGGCATCACTAAGCCTTGCCTGACTCGAGTATTTACTTTTCTTCCACTATTTTTCTGAGTATGGCACAGCTATGTCCTGACCCTGTCAGCACCAAAACAATAGCTCACAGGTTTTTAATGCCCACTTAGTACATTTCCTCCTGTTGTGCTCTTAAAAGTTAAACTTGTGGCTCATGCTTGTAGTCCTAGCTCCTCAGAAGACTAAGATCCAGAAAATAGAGATTCAAAGCCAGTCTAGGGAGAAAAGTCCCTGAGACTCCATCTCCAGAATAGCCAGCAAAATGCCAGGCTGGGAGCATGGTTCCACGGTACAGCACCTGCCTAGCCAGTGCTACTCACGCAGGTACCAGGGCCGACCCCTTTGACAGCTTGCCAGGCACAAGAAAATCATCCTGGTTGGTCACGGGGGCCAACTGTCTCTGGAGACCTCAGTCCCCAGGACCCATGAGCATGCCACACCTGCTTTACTTATCACTTTTTAGGCCCCGGGAGAGCTCAGGACCAGGACATAGTATGCACAGTGCTTTTCCTGCTACCAATTCAGATGTGGCTGAAAAATCACAAGGATTTGTTTTTTCAGCGATCTTTCTTCCCAAGCCTTACCATGAGATGGCTAAACAGGAGGGAAGAAATAAAAGACTTATTCCTTTCTCTGACACAGAGTAGCTCATCCATAAGCATAACTAAATGCTTTGGGTGTCTTCGCAGGAAATAATGCATACAGGTCAATTCAGTGTTACATAAAGATGAGCATCTATTTGTAGTGAGAGGTAACATTGTGCAATATGTTTTTCTTTTGCCCTGCAAAAGAAAAAAGTTATAGAAAATAATTGCACCACTGTGAGCCCCAGTGGACACCTTCCACACCGCCTTGCCAGGGAAGCAAGTACAGGCTGACAACTGTTCTGGCTGCCATGGTTTTCTTACAACCTTTACAATTGTTGTACTCCATAAGAACCCCGTGGAGTGCAATTCCTAGCTGTGCACTGTTTGTGAACCACTCCCACCTACTCCAGGTTTGGTGTCTGGTCACTTGACTGGAAGATCTCATGGCCCATTGGAATCTTGCTAAGAGTGTGGTCTGTGCTCTGTGCTACACGGAGGAGAATTCTCTCCTGCATCAGATTAATATGTTCATGTGTGTGAATTGTTATACTTGAATTACCTGCACCGTTGTGTATTAATGCATATAAATGACACCCAGGCTGTCTACAATGGCTTCGAAGCATTTAACCCCTTTGAAATGAACTCAATATCCTTCAGATGTGCTGTTCGTTCCTGAATTTTCTACACACTTTTTACAGGTCCATTTGTTTATGATGTGACGTGATGAACCATCATGTTAGTTTTATGTTTTTGTTTTGAAGAACATGAATGTACATATTACTAAGCAAATGAATAAATTATTGAGATGAGATACTTTATGAATCATGCCCACTGATAAAAATGAATTTACTTGTTTAATAAAGTGTTCAAATGACAAGAACTTATATGGTTGTTATAGATATGAATGCCATATATTTAAGTGTTCGATATTGATGTATGTTCTCCAATAAAATATTTTAAAACCCCCTCTTTAAACATAATAATGCTCTGTCCATCATGATGTCTGCTGAGAGATGGGATGGATAAGCTTTGGAAAGTTGTGATTTGATAGTGTATGTCCTACAAACTGACTTGAGAGCTTATTTTAGAGTTGCTAAGGATCAAAATCCTATTTCAACAGGGTTGTTGCCACCCAAATATTTTTGGAACTTCTCTGAAATTACCATCCACGTCAATTTATATGTGGTACCTTCCCCCAAACATCACTTTTTTACTTATCACTACAAATAAGTCTTGGCCTTGACCATGAAATGTCTTTCTCAAATGTGGAAGGTGAGCTGCAGGGCGTCTTCGGCAGTCCCTGATACTGGATTCCATGAGTTCCCTGTGCTATGGCTTCAGCTACGTTGTTCTAACATCAGTAAAGTCAGGGAGGTCAAACCACTACAAAAGCCATTCCTCATGGATTCAGTGGAAAAAATTAAGTGAATCATTTTTAAAACTTTTTTTTAACAGTGGAATTCTTTTATTGGATAAAAATCTTACTCAGAAGGAGAGGCACAAAAATGGAGGGACAAAGTAGACAAATGCAACAATGATATTCACTGGACACTATGTTGAACTACACAACTTGGGGGTTGGGGTTGGGTAGGGTGTTCTAGCCAGCTAAATATAACTATAAATTTACATTCAGTATTATATAATATCATGCTACCTCTTTATCAGTTTTAACCAAAGTATATTACATGGGAGAGAGCAAAGGAGGGGGTGACATTGTCCAAAAAGAAATGCATGCTTTACCTGACTTAGGTAACTGTAGCCCCTTGTAATAATAATAACAAAAAACCTTACTCAGGAATCTAACATGCAAAACAAAGAAAAACAGTCGTTTGAAGGTAGTGGGGAGTGAACTCAGGACCGTGCTTGAGGCTTGATAGGCAGGCCTTCTACTGCTTGAGCCATGTCACCGGCTCTGTTTCGTTCTGGTTAAGCAAATATTCGTGAAAATCACAACCAAAGTAGGCAAGTAAGCTAAGGCAGCCATGAAAGTGGAGCAGAAAAAAGCTGGGCTGCGGGGCCCAAGCCCACCCCGCGCCTTCCCCAGCCCATTCGGAATCGTCAAGAGGCCCTTGCGGCATTCCCCTGACACGCCAGCTCCGCCCCGGCGTGCTCCGCCAGGCAGCGCAGAGCTTGCAGCTGGGCAGTGAGCGCTGGAAGCCTGCGGTTCCCAGGTGCGGGAACGAGGAGATGCGGTTCCCAGTCTGGAGCCACTGCGGGAGGCGGGAGGCGCCTGGGGGAAGAGCTGCATCCTGGGAGCCGCCCCGGAGGAAGCGCTGCATCCTGGGAGCAGCACTCTCCGAGGGGAGCGCTGCACCCAGGGAGCCGCCCCGAGGGAAGCGATGCACCCAGGGAGCCGCCCAGAGGGAAGTGATGCATCCTGGGAGCCACCTGGAGGGAAGTGATGCATCCTGGGAGCCGCCCGGAGGGAAGTGATGCATCCTGGGAGCCTCCGAGGGGAGCGCTGCACCCAGGGAGCCGCCCAGAGGGAAGTGATGCATCCTGGGAGCCACCCGGAGGGAAGTGATGCATCCTGGGAGCCACCCGGAGGAAGTGATGCATCCTGGGAGCCACCCGGAGGGAAGTGATGCATCCTGGGAGCCGCCCGGAGGGAAGTGATGCATCCTGGGAGCCGCCCGGAGGGAAGTGATGCATCCTGGGAGCCGCCCGGAGGGAAGTGATGCATCCTGGGAGCCGCCCGGAGGGAAGTGATGCATCCTGGGAGCCACCCGGAGGGAAGTGATGCATCCTGGGAGCCACACTCCCGGAGGGAAGTGATGCATCCTGTGGAGCCGCCTGGAGGGAAGTGATGCATCCTGGGAGCCGCCCGGAGGGAAGTGATGCATCCTGGGAGCAGCACTCTCCGAGGGGAGCGCTGCACCCAGGGAGCCGCCCAGAGGGAAGTGATGCATCCTGGGAGCCACACTCCCGGAGGGAAGCGCTGCGTCCTGGGAGCCGCTCAGACGGGTAAGAGGAGTCTGTCTGAGAGCTGAGCCTGCCACATTCAACAGACTAAGCTGGTTCCCTGCAATGGCCTAAATCCGGGAGAGATCCTGGGATGAGGCCTCCCTCCGCTGCCAGGGTGAAGCCAGGGCTAGGGAGGCTGCAGCCAGGACACTGGTGACGGAGCCGGTGACAGAGCCGCCTGGCCTCCCATCGCCTCACCGGAAGCCATGACACACCGCCTGCGTGGTCAGCACCGAGAGAGCTCGCCAGGAAGAACGGTAGGTTTGGGCTCGCGTGGCGGAGGGGACCTTGTCAACTCATGATGCAGAGAAACAGGAAGGGGCCTGCTTCCAAATCCACCTCACATCGCAGTGGCTTCACGTCCTCTGTTTTACCCCTGTCTCTTAAAGGCCCCGCCATCTACCATTGTGCCCGGGCCAGGGGACCAAGCCCTTAGCTTACAGGCCTTTGGAAGATACTTCACATGCAACTGTACCCTATCTAATTTTCACAGCCAGCTTCTAATATCCACAGCCTGTCCCTTTTATAAACGAGGCAACCGAGATGTCTCGCCATGAAGTATGCTTCCAGTTTCTAAGCTATTGGATGCCAGCATTAGTCTCTTCTTCCTCGAATAGTTCTAGTGCATGGCAAAGAACACAGAGAAATTTGCTGTATTGTAAAACATTCAAATGTTGCCCTGAGAGCAGTAGATGTCTTTAAAGTCTCCACTGCATATAGTAAAACGCTTAATAAAATGTCTAATACGATTTCTTTCTCCAAACATACTACTCAGAGTTGACAGTATACTCACATCTTGGAATTGGATCATATGGCTTTAAGAAGTGACAAGATATTTAGACTTAGGGTAACTCTGACAGGTGGCTTTAGTCAGCCTGCTGGTCTCCAGATCCCCAGGCAAGAACTGTCAGCTTCACACTCTCCTGTTCTCAGCCAAATCAAGCAGCCATGGAACTAATTCCAGGCCTCGGGAGTGAGCTGATAGCTCCTGACTTCCAGACTGCCTAGGTAGAGGCTGACCTCAGCACCCAGACTTGAAAGTTACTGCTCCCTCTGCAGCCACTTCTCAGTTCTCTTAGGACTCCGAGATGGAATTCCCCAGATAGTACATATAGCTTCCGGAAAAATCTCTGCCCAGAACCCACGTCTGCAACACTCTTTGTAATTACTGCATGAGCCCCAGAGTTAATACTCATGCACTGCATTAGCTAGACTGGAGAGCTGCTGATTCAGTCTCTGCCAGCTACTCAATGCGAGGGATCATGTCCCATCATGACAAATGTTTAATCAGAGAAGGAAGGGACGGTCCTCATGCTGCTCAGAGCCCTGTGGACAGTCAGAACTATGGAGTTGGGAGAAAATTTACATGCTGACAGCTCACCTGTGAGGCTGAGGAGAAGACACTAGAAAAATGAAAGACAAGTGCTTCACATCTTGGGGCATGGTTCCTGTGAGCTTCTTTGGACTGATATTATCTGACATACACAGTAGGAAAAAAAATCACTTTGGTGGGCAAGCATTAGTTTCTGAGTTACTTGGCACTGAGTTCTGTGCAGACAGAATCCTCAGCTGGGACAAGCGGAGAGACACCCCACCATCTTGTGGATTATGTTCCCAAGACCCCTAGTCTCAGAGCCTGGGTGGTCCTGGGCTTGATTTTAGAGCTTGTTCCAGTCCCTTCCCTACTCCCTTCATGTAAACCCAGCCAGTGACAAAGAGGCCTTGCAGCTCGGGGAGTCCGGGTGCAGCTACACACTGAGCTGGAGGGAGATGAGGCAAGGATGGTGTGAGCCAGGAGCTGCCTGCCCAGCACAGGCTGGAATTTAATCCTGCCTGCCACGGCAGCCACAGGGTAGGAAGGAAAACACACAGTTAGTTGATTCTCATTACTCACAGTGTTCTCTGAAGTCACTGCACATACTAAGTAAATATGCAGCCATTGCTCCAGGGAAAATACAGGGTTAGGTTATTCTTGCCAGCCTCTGGTCAGGGATATTGTTAATTGGAGAATCTTAGTGTGCTTTGGGGGATTTTTAATTATTCTTTTAAAGGTGATGTACAAAGGTGTCACAGTGATAAGTCAGGTAACCAGTACAGTTCTTTTTGGACAATGTCACCCTTGCTTTGTTTTTTTTTAATAGCACATTACCACTGACGAGGTCATTCATACATACAGAAAACACATGGTCCGGGAAGCTGAGAAACTCCACATCGGGGTGCCAGCATTTGGCTTCCTGATATCCTGCCCACGACACCAGGAGAGAGGTGGGAGAGAGACAGAGAGAGAGAGTGGCATCCTTGTCAACACACTGCTCCCAGCATGTGGAACCCACTCGTGACAGAAGGGTCAGGCCCTTCTGCCCTGGCCACCTCTTACAGGACCTCCCTCAACATCACTGTGCTGGGGGCAGCACTGCGGCAGCCAGAGCATCGTGTGTGTGTTTTGGCTTTGAGAAAGCTTATTTGCGATGCATTGCTGGGCACTCACATTGAGCTCAGCAGCAGCATCGTCAGTCATGAAAATAGCTCAAGAGGCCTTGTAATCTCATCCAGGACTGTGACAGCCTCCGGCACTCAGAAACTATCGACAGCACTTCAGCTCTGCCGGCGACGGCCCTTGTGAGCAGCAGAATCTCCAACTAATGTACAAAACACAGTGATCGATCAATAGGCCACATACATGGGGAAGTTGTGCATGTACGTGCACTCTCCTGTTCACCTCACCCCCCCCATATTACACCTGTATTATTTTCTCAGTTGTTAAGTATCTGTGAGTTATTGTGAATGCTTTCCTTCAATCTGGAATCTGCTTTAATGCACGATGTGAGGATAAACCTCTCTAGGTTTCTGTATTTTTATTTTTTTTAATATCGAATTGTTCCAGCAAAATCAGGTAGCTGGCTTTCAACTCTTGTCATTGCTGCTACAATTCCACTTGGAATGAACTTTTATAGATGTATTTTCCATTATCCCCAGAGATCTTCGAATTAAATTTATCCCAATGTCACAATAAATAACAAGTCAAGAAGTCATTAATTTATTTTCTGTTTCCAATTATACTTCATTCTCTCCTCCATCTCAACTCAACAGAAAAATTAATTTAATATGCTCCAATAGGCAATAGCTCATCATCATGGAAAGTTTCTCACTTTTTTTCTACCAATTCAACAGCTTCTTCTCCTGGAGAAACCAAGGCACTACTGACCAAATCTCCCAGCATCCTTTTCATATGGGCCACACAGGTGGTTCTGAAGAGCTCCCATGCCTGGCTCAACCATTGCTCAACCCTGTAGAGACCCTGCAAGTACTGGGTCTAGAAGCTTCTTTTTTTTGGGGGGGTCTGGTCATGGGGCCTGAACTCTGGGCCTGGGCACTGCCCCTCAGCTCTTCAGCTCAAGGCTAGCACTCTACCACTTGAACCACAGCGCCACTTCCGGCTTTTTTCTTATGTGGTGCTGAGGAATTGAACCCAGGGCCTCGAGCATGCAAGACAAGTGCTCTACCACTGAGCCACCTTCCCAGCCCCGGGGTCTAGAAGCTTCTGCCCAATGGTATGCCCTATGACTGTGCCCCCAAAGTGGACTGGGCCAGCCCTAGATACCCATAATCACACTTTCCAAACTCTGGTTCTAGGACTCCCCACTCTGCAGACATCAAACTTCTGTATTCCAGGAACAGATGCGACCCCTGTGGCAGCTTCAGAAACAGACATGCACTGCCCGTGTGTCAGGACACCCCACAACACGCTCATGCGGGGGGGCCCCAGGAGAAGCCCTGCTGCAGGGCTTAGACATGCAGTGGCCTGACACCCACTCTCAGGAGGATCAGCAGTCATTCTCGCCCTGTCTGTAAGTAGATGAAAGATCCCAGGCTCTCTCAACTATTGCTATGTTCTCTTGGGGCTTCCAGCCCATGCCAGAGTGCAGGCCTGTGTCTTCCCTCCTCAGCACACCATACACTCTGACCAAGTCCTGTTCATTTGCTTGCCTCACTAGTACTGGCTGAGTCTACTTCCTTCTTTTTTCCTCTTTCTTTTTCTTTCTTTCTGTCTTTCTTTCTGTCTGTCTGTCTTTCTTCTTTCTTTGACACTGGAATTTGAACTCAGGGCTCACTCTTGCTAATTGCACACTCTACCACTTAAGCCACATCCTGTCAGATACTGTCTCAAGTGTTTGCTTGAGGAGGACCTGTACCTATTGCTTCCTAATAGCTGGAATTACAGGTATGAGCCACCATCCCAGCCTAAATCTATTTCTTTTGGCATACCACTGGTTAAATGGATTAAGAAACAGAGTAAAAGGAATAAAGAGACCAGAGTAATAAGCGCTAAACCATCTCTGGTCTTAAAAGGCAAACCTGAAGGGTTCTCTACTTGAGCTGAATCCACTCTGGCCTTTGAATTGCATTTTTCCTCAATGCAGATCCGTCCTGCTGAGCTGGGGAAAGTGCCTACATGTGAACCATTTACCCAGATGGCTCTGCTCTAGCCCTAGAATTGATTGCTCACTCCAGCGATAACAGAGCCAACTCTTAGAACGGCTCCTGCCACAACTGAGAGTCACAGGAGGGCACCTGTTCACCCTGGCAGGCACTGGAGGCGCTCTGCCGCACCCTTCAGGCTCCCTGGGAGGGGACACACCCCTACAGCCAGCAATAGGTGACCGTTCTGATGATTCTGTGGGTCAGAATCAGAACACTTCACAGTCAGCTTTGTCCACAGTTGTCCCTGTTGTATCTCTTGGCCATTTAAGCAAAAATGATGAATCCAAGCTAGTGATGGATAATCATTACTAATGAGAAATTGGACCAACTCCCTCCCTGGCCTCCTGTCAAATCAACCATGCCCCTCTCTGCTTAAAACTCTCCAATGACTCCTCATTACTCCCAGGATAAAATCCAGATTAACAAGCCCCTGGTTGAATGGCCTCCTTCCCTGTCCCTTGAGCTCCCAGACCTCTGTCCTTCCACTCCTTCAACTGCTCTTCCTGCTTCTGTCTGGAAAGTTCCTCCACTCTCCACATCTGCCCAGCCTCTTTCTACTCTTACCTTAGAGGGAACATTGCCAGCCCCTTCCATCTGATGGAGGCCCCAAGGCCGGAGCAGATCCTCCTTGAACATTTCCTACCACATCTTCTGCTTCTTTGTAGTACTTATTAAATTACAGTTAAATAAGTTATCATTAAAATTCCACTTCTAGGACTCTCTGCTCTACAGACACCAAACTCCATGGATGCTCAGAGCTCTTCTATGCCATGCCCTAGTATTGATTTCTAGAAAACACAGACATGTGCTCTTATATACTGGGATAGTTTGTAATACCTGGTACAGTGTAAGTGTAATATAGATCATTGTTCAATGCATTGTTCAAGGCACAATTACAAGAAAAGATGGCTGACACAATTTTCCCCCAAATGTTTTTGATCCACGGTTGGTGGAATGTTCGAGAGCAGATCATCAGCTGCATGTGGCCACCATCTTTCCTTGACCAGAAGGTAAGCTTTGTGTGGTGCGGTGCGGTGCTGACTGTCTGTGGGAATTCTGGGTGTGACACAATGCCAGGCACACAACGAGAGCTTGAAAGTGTCTGCTGATGGGGTAAGTTCAATGGAGTCTTGGTCTTCATATTAAGCAAAGAACTCCTGTTTCTTGGCCCACGCTGGCCAGGGGCATCTGGGTTGGTTCCCTATTTTAGCTATGATAAATAATGCTGCAGTAAACATAGTTGTGCTGGTAGCTTTAGTGTGGTCTTGTTTTGATCATTTGGGTAAATGCCCAAAAGTGGGATTGCAGGGTCATAGGGGCACTCTATGTGGAGTCTATTGAGGAACCTCCATACTACTTTCCAAAGTGGTTGAACAAGTTTACACTCCCACCAACAATGCAGTAGGGTTCCCTTCTGGCCACATCCCCTCCAGCATCCGTTGTTATTAGAGTTCTTGATTCTAGCCATTCTAACTGGGGTGAGGCGGAATCAAAAGAAAACGGAAAGCACTTAAATCCTCCTTGTAGCACACCACCTTTGCCTTTGCCAAGCTGATGCACCACAGCACACATCTTCCTGGGGAAAGCCTGGAAAAACTTCAAGCCTCACCAAACTGCATGCTCCCAGTTAGCATTTGCCACATTAACTCTGCAGCCCTGCGGCTCCATGGCGACCCCCAAGGGAGAGAGACATGAGTAGCAATGAAGACTTAGCTAAGGATCTGGACTTAGACAAACTTGCATTCAAATTCTGGGAGAAGGTTTACCAGCTGTGACCCCAAGCAATCCTTTCATCAATCGAAGCCAGGTGTGGCTCCGCGTAAGCAGGGAGCTGGCAATGCTCCTCACAAGGGCACTCAGGGACACAATGAAATGGAAACATCCATAGGCATTTGCAACACTCCAGCCCTGTACAAGGCAGTTGCTGTGGTGTCCTTGGGTTGCTCATAGAATCAGATCTCATGCCCCACTCCACACAGGATCCTTCTTCAATCATCAGATTCCTGCACTCGGGGAAGGACGGAGCAAATCATGCTGATTTGTTGAGCAGGTCTGTAAGGATTCATTCAATCAAAGAAATAGTCTCACTGAATGTCATCATACAATGTATTTGTAAGTAATAACAAATAGTCATGTCTTCTAAATTTTCTATGATGATTTGAACTTCACATTAAGATCTGATTTTTTTCTATCAGTAGTGTTTGTCTTAATTGGTTTTCCTTTGCTATCACTGAATACCTTTGACGGGGTGATTTATAAAGAATTTAGGCTTATTTATCTCAAGGTTTTGAGGCTAGTAGGATTGAGATTAAGGGGATGGATTTGGTGATGGCTTTAATAGTGACACGGGGTGTCACAGAGAGAGGGGGAAGGGGGTACAAGTGACGGGCCAGCTGGCTTTTGTAACAGACCTGCTCTCCAGCTGACCCATTAGACCACAGTCCCATATGAAAGGTCCCACCTGGCTGTACTTCTTAATGTCTCACAAGTGGGGATTAAACTTCAGAAAGAGTTTTGATAGGGTATTCAGATCAAAGAAGTGTTCATGCCATAGAGATGGACTGTATGAGAAGTCAACACGGGTGCACGGAGCATGGTGACTCACACCTGAGTCACAGAGATCAGGGATCACCATTTGAGGCCAGCCCTAGTAAAAAGACCCCATCTCAACTGAGCATAACGGTGTGTGCTTGTCTCCACTTTAAATGAGGAAGATCATGAAACACTAGTCCAAGTTTTTAAAACAAAATGCAGATGTCTATGTTTTAAAAAAAAAAGAAATTGACAAAGGGAAACTGGATAGTCTCTGATAAAATAAAACCAGTCTGCTCCGTTCCACTTTTCCAGATCCTGACGCACACCTACAATCCTTGCCATTTCCTAGCTTGGAGCTGCAACACTCTAATCTCTGCCCAGCATAATACTTGACCAAATATTTGGGCACCCAATGGCCCAGGCAAGTGATACATAAAATTAGCCATCACAGAGAAGACCACAGGGCTAGTATTTGGTCCCAAATCTAATGAATAATCCAATCCTGAAAATAAGAGACTGGGAAATGTTGAACCTGAGTCTTCTAACATATTTATTCTAGCTATGGCTGAAGCAAGTTACTTTCCCAGAATCCTTCTTGGTGATGGGTGGGAATATTACTCTTCCTCTAGCAGCTCCTGAAATGGGAGCAATCAGATGGAGCAATGTTCATTACCAAACCAAGTTAACAACGGAATAGTAGTTGGCCTCTTATCTTCTCAACCCACATCCCCGATGCAACAGGCTCTGACAATCTATGCCTAACGGAGACTGGGAAATCAGCTCACAGATTCCAAAAGGAATGCTCTGAGAATCAAACATCTGTGCTGGTGTACTGGAGAATCTGGAGAATAGCTTTAGCTCTAATGATTCAGACCTAAACCCTATGCTATCTTTGCATATAACATAATAAATGAATGTTGAATGAATGCCTGCAGAACATCCATTTTTACTTTTATGCTCACACTGCTAAAATACTCATCTCCTTTGAGTGTTTTATTATGCTTCATCATATGAGATTTATAGAAGAGAATAATACCTAGATACTGTGATTAATGCTGTGAATGGAAGTGCAATGAAAATAAAAAAAACTTTATCAGCACAATAATCAGTCTTCCACTCCCTCCTCCTTGGAGCTCTGCAAAACGTCTTATCTAACACCACATTATTTATACTTGGATCAAAAAAGTTTTCCCGTGACATCCCCCAGTGTCTTTGGTTCCCATTATTTTGGGATAAATTCATCCTGTGCCTATACCTATGAATCTTCAGCGACCATGTAATTCATTTCTTACTCATCCATTATATGCTGAGCTGTGAGCTGCAATTCACGGGCTTATAAATCAAGAATGTGCCCTTGTGCCTGTATTTGTCAGTGTCTTGCAAGGTAAACGCACATCACTCTAAATAACCAGATGAGCCTATAATACAGAGGATTGCACTCAATTGCACAGTCATGGCTAGAAGAAAGAAGGGGATAGGGAAGCAAAAGAAAGAGGAGAATTTTCACCCAAACTTCAGGAATCTGCTTTTACTCCTGCCTGAGACCCCTTGGCTCCCTGGGTACAGATCTAGTCATGGCAGTGATCTGCTACTGGGTATCTGCTGCTGGCTGTGGACAGGACAACCAGGGGCCCACACACTGTCTGGACAGCTGTGTCTAGAACCCACTAATGCCCAAAACCCCTCAGCCACCTGTCAGCAGCTTCCCTTGCTCCTGTCTGCCTTTCTGGATACCTAGGACTGACCTCCAATGAACACAAATATGCCTGAACTGGTCAGGTTTATTTTTTAAAAAAATAAGCTACAATATACGCAACTTAATTTGACTTTCAGATAAACAGTAAATAAATTTTAGTACAAGTACATGCCAGGAGTCATGCATTCATTTTTCTCTGACCCAGGAGTCTTCTGTGAAATCAGTAGACTCTAAACCAGACCATAGCAGCATCCCTGAAATGTTCCCAGACTAACTTTGTAGCTTATAAAGCAGAGAAATCCAGTCCTTGGCTTGACCTTGAGCAGCCTCAAGCAGTAGGCCCCAGCCTTCCAAGTCCAATCTTCATAGTGAAACACACAGTGACACTTCCTGAAGCTAAGTTGTTCCTGCCCCAGCCACAGCTGGGCAGATCTCTTGAGAGGAGGAATCTGGTTCAAAGGCTCTCACTAGCCTGTGCCTACACATGCCCTGTGTGCCATCTACTAGAAACAACCCATTTCAAACAACTGAGAAACTTCAGCGAATCCATTGCTTGTCTCTCGCTATTCACTTGATCGTTGTGCTGTGGTTCTAACCACTGGACATTCAGTTGAGAAGCCCAGCAGAAGGCTGGCTCATCTGCACAGGTGCAAGTATAGTCAGACAAGGCCCAGTGTAGTAGATGAGATTCTTGACAGCAAGCAACAGCAACCACCTCTCAACTAACCTGAAATACATTAAAGGGAGCTCAACAAGCTCATGGACCTGGCAGGAAGGCTTCTACAAAAACATCGGGGTCAGTCAAGTGGATCCATGGAGGAACATGGCTGAGGTCATGATGCATCCGCCATACAAGGATACCGTTCTTGATCCAGTTCCTCTGCTTCTGGCCGTCACAATTGCTGGCGGATTACTATCCATGGCCCACACTAGTAATCCCCCACACTCCATCCCACGGGACAGTGTATCATCTCAAGCTGCAAATTCAGAGTTCCAGAATGACTAAGCTAACGTTGCATAAACACATCTGTCAGACATGGAGAGGGCAGCCATTTCCGTGCTGACTGCTACATTGCCTTCTCTCTGTTGACACAGGGCTGAAGCTTCCCATGTTGGCCAAGTAATAGGCAGAGATGTGTTCTGAGTCATTCTTGAAGGTGGAGATGGGCTCCGATGGCCTTGATGGATCAGTTGGATGGGGCCAGGTGAAACAGAATGTTTCCTGCTGGTCCTACTCCTATTTCTCAACAGAGTGTTGTAACAGAATTGACATGTAAGTCGAGGAATAGATCGGTATATAATCATTGATGCAGGATGTCAATTTGTATAACTACTTTGGACAATAAGTTAGCCAATCCATGTCCAAATTTAAAATGTATTCTCTCAGATCCCAAAAGTCAGCTTCTGTACATTCGTTCTGCATCCAACACCATACTCTTCCCCTAAGCTCTACCTGCAGCCTTGCTTACTGCAGCCTTGCTTACAACACTCTGTTGAGATCTAGACAACCTTCAATCCATTGACAGAGAGCTAGTCAAAGAAATGTTGGAACATGCATCTATGAAATATTATATGACCATTTTACACACATTCTAAGGTAAGAGGTGAGTCCTACTGTGGAAAACAATATGCACGTAGCCTTTTTAAGCTAACACTATAACTGGGTAAGTTTTATATCAGACTTTGAGGTCTATAGTTGTCTCATTAAATAGCTAACTATGTTCCAATCCATGTGCTTCCTCAACAGGGCCCACATAAGTGGGTACTTTGATTGCTCACCCGGTTTTGATAGCACAAGACAATCTTCAACCAAAGCTCCTCTGCGTGTCTTTACATAATACTGGCAGGATTTCTAAAGAACCTATTTCTTGAAGAGACATTTGTCCAAGTACAAATGTATATTTATCTGTTTGTGGCTACAAATGGGTCTGTTGGTGGCATTATGGATTTTTTTAAATTATGGCTCACCTGCATTGTGTAAACTTCTGCACTGAACATACAACTTTTACCACAAAAAGAAAAAGGTTAATTGCTTGAAAAGAAGATACTTGCACTTTGCTCATAGCTTTGATTGCTTTGAGATGTTCCCTATAAGGAAATTCTCCCTACTGCTCAGCACTTTCCAATGGAGGTATTTTAGAAATGGATGTGAGCAAGATTTGTCTGTTGGTATTGGTTGGTTGGTTGGTTGGTTAGTTAACCAGATAGTAGGGTGTTGACAAAGTAGTTGTTTGGGCTACTGGTTTTGTGGGGTCAAAAATGACTGGGAGGAGACTACTGTGATTTGGTAGGTGGGGCTAAGTATGCTAATGCCTTGAATCCAGCAATGGAAGGCCGAAGAATGTGTCCTGGGAAACTCTGAACCCATTTTCAAACATTGGATCTGTTCCTTGGGTCTCGGTGTCAAACTGTCACCAGCCACCGTGCCTGGAGCTGCAGCCTGGAGTTGCTCCTTGAGATGCAAGCTGACAACTTCAGAGAATGGAAACAACACATCTCCAACGGCAGGACTGTCGCATCTGACCGCAGGTCATGCAATGCCTTGGAACTGAGAAGCTCCTTGTGTGGCTGGAGCACGGGAGTAGCTCCTGTGACAGCAATCTGATGACTCAGCCCATTCAGTCACTGAATCATCGCCCAACACTCGTGTCCTGTGAGGAGTGAGAAGTGAATCAAAACTCATCCAGCCTGAACTTCAGTACAGTGGAAGAGAAGCCGGGCTCCAGTGACTCACACCTGTAATGGTAGCTACTCAGGAGGCGGAGATCTGAGGATCACAGTTCAAAGCCAGCTGGGCAGGAAAGTTGGTGAGACTCTTATCTCCAACTAGCCAGCAGAAAACCAGAAGTGTTATTGTGGCTCAAGTGGTAGAGCACTTGCCGTGTGCTGAAGAGCTCAGGGACAGTGCCCAGGCCCAGAGTAAGAGAGAGAGAGAGAGAGAGAGAATGTACTTCCTAATGGAGTGGAGAATAATACCACAATTGCCCTTTAACACCAAATGGAGTGTTTTAGGACAGGAAGTCAGGGCCTCTCCAGAGAGAATGGGCTCTTGAAACCCATTGGAGTCTTGAAACCTCTTGGAACCAACCACCAATTTTTCAATGGAACAGTGCACACGAGTCCTTTCTATCCACCGGTCAGGGTCCCTGCAGCAGAAGGGCTCCTGCTGCAGCCTGAAGTCTGCAGTCTTGACTATTTTTAGGTGAAGCCAGAACTGTAGTATTTCCACGTCCCCTGCTGCTCTCTGAAAACCCGAAAGGAATCTGTGAAATTCAATTATGAAGCCTCATTTTTGTTCTCCTAGCCTGCTAGCATTCCTCGAAGTGCTCTGTTTCCATTAGCGCGCGCTCAGCAGAGCTGCGTGGCCCCAGCTGCCTTGCCCGAGGTTCTGGCACACGGATAAGCTCCCCAGACATGCCTCATACCATTACCTTCACCTGTGTCTGAGTCTCAATGCTATCCCTGCTGCCTAGAAAGAGGTGGACAGCAAGAAGGGAGCATCCACTAAGGAGGTGCAAAAGAGAGGACTTGGAGGGCAGAGAAACAATCCTGCCCTCAAAATCAGTTCATAAAAGGAGACAAGGCTGCCATTTCTCCAGGGAGATACTTCCTACCCTCTCGATGAAGACCAGTGCTATAAAGGCACAAAAATGTTATCCTCAAAGCTTTCTGATGGTCCCCCCCGGGGGAGCCGGCCCCATGGCTGGAGATACTTTAATTAGAATCTCGTTGTAATAGGCCTAGTGCAACAATGACCTTGCAGAACAAGACACACACACACACACACACACACAAAGAAACAGCCTTCCTCATTGGCTTGAAATCTTTTTTCTTTGCCTGGGGACATCTGGCAGTAATCATAATTTAACTCATTTGGACTGAATGAATGGTGTCTTCTTTCCTCCCCTGTGCGCAAACCCTCAAGTATGGCCATTAGAGGCTCTCACGTGTCATCTGATGCTGCTCTTTGCCAAGAAAGTCCTGTTCCCTATTTTTAAGCTCTTAGAACAATCCCATTTTAGGATATTTTCTATCTGGACTAGCTTTCCGATCATCTGCATCACCTGTGTCCCTTTTTCTTCTTTTTGTAAAGAAAAATAATTTATCTTCCTTGGGCACTGGGTTTGCCTCTCTGGTCTTCTGTTGGAAAGTTCTTGGGTTTCTGTTCAACGTTGTTTCTCCCGCAGCTGAGAGGGTAAGAGTCTCCCCAGCTGTTACCTACAATGACAAGGTGGCCAGCACCTTGAGATCCTTTGGGCTGGCGGAATTGCTCTCTATCTTATTTGTGGTGCGTTTCAGAGAATTTATGCTTGTGCTGACATCGTGGACTTCGTTGTAATTTCAAATGTCTGGGCCATATCTAGACTAATTAACTCAGAATTTCCGAGTGAGAGCCAACTATTCGTGATTTTTTTAAATGGCCCCCGAGTCTCCAGAGAAACTCAGAATCGGAGACCAAGTGAATAAGGTTTGCCATTGAAGTTATTTTGTCAAATAGCTGCCCATCAATTTCTGTCTGTCAACTCTTGATTTGGGGCCTTGATTCTCCAAAATGATGTGCTACCTTATGGCCAGTATAGAGTTCTGCCTCTGGGGCTGCTACTCGGAAGTAGACCTGGGAGACACAGAAGGGACTTGGAGACCCCTATCTCCAAGTCCATGGTGACTGCCTATCCCAAGCAGATAAAGACCTCGCAGTGGTGATCAGAGAGAAGGAAGAGCTGTGCGCCAGCTCACAGTATGCATCAACTAGATGGGGCTACAGTGCTCCCAGATACTACTCTGGCTGTGTCTATGAAGCCATCACAGTATTTTGAGGATGGGATGAACATTTAAATCAGATTATTCTCCACAGGGTGAGTGACCTGGTCCACACTGTTGGAGATCTGAGTGGCATAAGAAGGCCATTCTTCATGGCCTCTTTCTATGTCTCCAGCTGCGTCTTTGGGAAAGAACGTACCCTGAAGTCCTCCTCCCTCCTCCCAACCCCCAGCTTTCCTGGGTGCCCAGCTGGTTGACTCTCCCTACAGATCCATCCACCTCCTTAATTGCTTGAGCCAAACTCTTACAATAATAAAGCACACACACACACACACACACACACACACACACACACACACACTAGGATTGGTTCTGTTCCTCTGGCTAATATACATCTCTTAAAATTCAATTCTTTTAGCATCTTAAAGGTAATAAGAAACCACTGACCTGGACTTTTCTAGAAAAGAACGTGGTTAGACTCACACCAGTCCACTGCTACACACCTCCGTGTCCAAGACACCTCCTCCAAACTTCAGCACAGGAGACCTCGCTTTGCCCTGGTTTCTAGTTCTCTGTCCCCAAGGTGGACAGCAGTCAGGAGAGGGAAGAAGTCCCTTCGCTGGACCTTCCTGGGACCTAATAAATAGAGCTCTTGGAAACAAACTCTCAGAAATGACCTTCGGCTCATTGCTTGACCACTGCTTCCATTTCTCTTATTCTCTTCCTGCCTGGGATTCTCTGCAAGTCTGCGTTTGGCGATCCCAGCTGCCCTTGGCAGTTAGTTACCCGCCTACACCACATCCAGGCTAAAAGCCTCCATGCGGTGCCTCTGCAGTCCGGAGGGAGGAGAGCATGTGTCCTCCAGTTCACCCATTGGTCCCCTGTCCACCCTGCAGCTCCCTCCTTCCCTGTGGCTCACAAGCCAGAAGGTTCCTGAAACTGGCTGCCCTCAGGCCTCGCTCTGTTTACACTGCCCTCTGTACATTTCCATCCTTTCACCCTGAAGCTGTCTCCCCCAGCTGTTTTGCAAACAACCCCCTGCCCGTTCTCTGCTCCTTCAGTGGGTTTTTCCCACCGACCTCTCCATCTGAACCCTCCGGAAGTCGCCATCCCTCCTCTCCCCAGTGCAGCCTCATCAGCCCCATCACCAACTTTATTCAGCAAAGAGGAGGTACTCACCTAGACTGGGTGCTGACTAAAATTCAAGGTGTGTGTTTTGATCTTGGTCCTGAACTCTCTCCACAAAGGTACTGGCTGCGTTTTGTTTTCGAATATGCAACAAGAGAATTGATGTCTTCGGCTCTGGGATCCATTTCCACATCTAGGAAGCTTTTATCCAATGTGAGTCTCTTTCGCTGAGCTGTTATCAAATTTGATTTGCAGTACCTAGCGCTCTGCTACCGTGAACAAACGCAGCATCTAGAAAAGTTCAGCTCCCCAAATGGAGCGCTGTGGAGTTCATTTAGTCTCTGCCTCCACATAGACTGTGTAATGGGGGCAGGGAGACCTCCCCCCACTCCCGCCTGCCAGGCAGGTGCTCTAACGCTTGAGCTGCACCCCAGAGTGCAGTCCCTTTGACCCTGAGCTCTAGCACTTGAAAACGGAAACAGAGAGATGTTTTATAGAAGAGGAATCCCGGAGCCAGTATAGGTCTTCAATAGCATGATGTTCAAAAGATGTACATCAATATTACATTCCATTACCATTTTATACCAATCTAGTGAGAAATATATACAATGCCCAGTGTAGAAAATTGTGGTTAGACTCACCATTATTTTTCTCAGGGATTCCTAAAACCTTAGGTAGAACATAAGTACATGACTTCCAAAAACTCACTTGCTCATACCTTTTCTTCCACCTGCTGTGAACGACAGGGCGCAAGTTCAGGTTTATCTGCGACTTTTCAATGAGGAAACAGTGTTGGTTCGATAACGATACACAGAGGAGTCCGGTGCGGTGTGTGGTGGTGATAAAGTCGAGAGGTGTCTGCTCGGCGGGGCTGCGTTAGCTGCCTTCCGGCTCACCTTTACCCACGCAGAGCCAGCGCAGCGCTGCATCCACCTGGAATTTCACACGGAAACCTTGAAGTTGGGCAAGAACTAAAGACCCATGGGTAATGTGTGAGGGAAACTGTGGATCCTGTTTCCCTGGCTCTAGGCCCACACGCTGCTGAGGCTTCAATCCCAGGAAATAAACATGGCGAGAGATGCCGTTGAGGATTCCTCAGGCTTCCAGAAGAACCCGCTGCCAGGTGTGCCTGATTCATGTCACCTGCGAGACACCACTCGTAATGGCTGGATGTTTCCATCAACACCCATCTTTTTTATTTAGGATCTTTTATTGTTATGATAGAGGTGACGTACAAAGGGGTCACAGTTACATGTCAGGCAGAGGACATTTCTTTGGGGACAGTGTCACCCCTTCCCGCGCTCTCTCTCAGGTTTTCCCCCCTGTTGTATAGCTCATTTTCTGCATCGTGTCTAGTGAGGATCACTGCTACACTTGTTCACCCTTGGTCCCTCCATTTCAATACCCATTATTTTTCAGAAAAGCTAAGCAATGTCATCACAAGGACTCTCAGTTCCATTTTCTTCCTTCAGCTCAGGGAAATAGCATTGCTCCACGTGGTATTTATTTGTTTGTTTGTTTAATGGTGCTGGGCTAGGAGCTTGAACTCAGGGCCTGGGCGCTGTCCCTAACCTTTTTTTGCCCAATGTGAGCACTATACCACTTGAGCGAGAGCTCCATTACTAGATTTTTGATATTTTCTTACAGATCAGAGTCTGATGAACCTTCCTGCCTGGGCTGGCTTTGAACTGCAATCTTCAGATCTCAGCCTCCTAAGTAACTAGGATTACAGGCGTGAGTCACTAGCACCCTGTTCTGTAAGACTTTTAAAAGTAAAATTTAAGCCAGGCACCAGGGACTCACAACTGTAATCCTAGCTACTCAGGAGGCTGAGACCTGAGGGTCATAGTTTGAAGCCACCCTGAGCAGAAAACTCTGTGAGACTCTGATCCCCAATAAACTACTCAGAAAAGCCTGAAGTGGTGCTGTGGCTCAAGTGGTAGAGCACCGGCCTTGAGCAAAAGGAGCACAGGGACAGCGCCCAGGCCCAGAGTTCAAGCCCCAGGATGGCAAAAAAAAAAGCGAAAAACAGCAAACCATGAGTGATGGTGTGGCCCCTTGGCATGTTCCAAACGTGAGCAAACTCTCAGACTGGACATGCCACGGTCTCTGCCATTCCCAGTACAGCTATAGCTAAATTGCTTTCAAATGAATAAGGAATACTTTATGGGGTCAGTGTAAATCTCACAATCAGGATTCTAATTTGTTTACAAGGAGTGGACTTGAAACAAATTGAATGAGTTCTCAGAGAAGAAAAAAAACAGTACTGATGGCGCAAGGCTATTGAGAATGCAGAACACAAAGTACCACTCAGTGTCTACTCCCAACTGAGGGGGCAGATCCTTCACTCCTCCCTCCCTCCCTCCCTCCCTCCCTCCCTTCCTACCTCCTTCCCTCCCTCTCTTCCTTCCTTTCATCTGCTGTGCAGATTTCAGGACAGAGATCACATGACTCAGTGAGCCTAAAGCTTGGCTAGGTTTTCACACGCAGCCACCAGCCACGCTGCCCTTCCCTGGCTGTCTATAGACACAGTCTCTGTGAGAACATGCGCCTGCTTCTCTCAGAAAGGTCAAGGTCAAGGTCATAGCTCTCACCCAAGGCCTTCCCTGAACATGCAGGGAAGCAGCCCAGGAGAGAATTGCACGCCGACCAGCGCTCAACGTGGGGAGAGGACACAGGCCCGCTCTGAGCTCCGGCGCCACCAGCCAACATGGAGAAATGTTGCACAAGGCAGGTGAGCACTGGCCGTGGCCAGTGCTGTGTCCCCAAGCACAGAAACTGGGGGGCCTGGATATCCAGACCTTCTTGAAGCCTGGAGAGACATATTCCAGTGGGGGGACCCAGAACAACCCAAGGCCTGCAGCAACCAGTGTTCATAATGGCGACACTCTTCACCTGGACTCTGACTTGCACACGTACTCAGTCACAGGACCTGAATCCACGGTCTCCTCAGAAGTTCTGGGCCTCCACAAAGCCAAGAGCCACTCTTCGACCTCCTTAATACACAGACAGTGGGATGCAGCAGAGGGATGTACCTCTCTCTCAGTCCGGGGGCGGTGAGGGTTCAGAGCAGCTTTCCCGTGATCCTGTGCAAGAGAGGCCAGGGCGGGGCCGAGCCTGTGCAGGCCTTGGTGTGTCCAGCGAGCCACACAATTCCTGTGCTTGAACACCCTTCAAACTCAGTGACAAGAAAGACTGGATTCTCTGGCAAGGAAAGTAGAAATCAAGTCTCCTGCAGTCCTAGACCCCTCTTCCTGCTGGTGCCCCACATCCAGACCAGCCCTCTCTGTGTTCATTTTGTGGCTCACCAAAGGTAACTTTACAGTCGAACTGGGCTTTCCTGTCCTTTTCTTGCAAATTGCTCTTCCACCGACTAGGGAGTGACATGCACACAGAGTGTCTAGGCTTTGATTCCCGGGGTTTTCAAGGAATGGAGAGCAGATGATCACAGGAGCAAGAGCCCGCAGGTTCCCTCCCCCCACCCCCATCCCCTTGACACCTTTGTCCACGCAAAGTCCAGCCAGCAGTGTTCCCCGGTCACCCCTGGTTTCGTGAGCCTTTGCCCTCTGCAGAGGACCGCACGTTCCAGTGTCAAGAGAGGTACAGAGACCAGTTTATGTAACTCCACTGCTAACTGCTGCCAGGTGGGAGGGCCCAGAAAGCGAGTGCAAAGACAAACAACACAAACAGAACACTGAGAGCTGTTCTCCAGTGCGGGGAGAGATTCCACCAGCAGGAAAACCCTTGCAGAGGTCGAAGGAGAGGAATGTTTTATGGTGCCAAAAGTGCTGTCTCTTTCTTCCCCTGCCATTTGGAAATAGATGGGGTACACGAGTAAACTGGGGTACACCCAGGAGGAGCAAGGCCTGCTGATCTGACCCGTCCTTCTCCTAGTAGAGTGCCAGCGCCCCCTGCTGGTCATGATGCTGAGGAGGAAGCAGGCTGCTGTCGTGGGGAGGGCCTTGACCCTGGAATAAGCTCTGTCATGATAGGAAATCAGGTCACTGACCTCCTCCCAAGAGAGATCACGTGAAGACTCAGGAGAACATGCTAGAAGGAGTCAGAGACTCACACTGCCAACACCTGATCTCCAGGTCTTCCCTCCAGAGCTGGACCTTTCTGTTGAAATGACATCTCTGAAAGGACATTGCTGCTGATGAAGTTGCCCAGCCTGTGGGTGGTTTGTTTCTTGTGGCTTTCTTTGGCATGCCAGGCCTAGCGCACGAATTCACTGAAGCCTTCATTACTTTAACCAACAGCCCTTCCCGCCACACTCCTGCCCCCGAAAAAATGAGTATTTCCTCCTAGATCAGGCTATTTCCCCAAAGTCTTATCAGCTCTCCTACTCCGAGTGAATGGGGCTGGACATGGCGGCGGACACTCATCTCAGGGCCGAGAGAAGCCAGCCTTGTATTGTAGGAAACCGAGGAAGGGGCGGGAGAGCGGCGTGGAGGGAAGGGCAGGGCTGTTCACTACGCTGAATTCTTGTTCAGAAGAAAGCAAACTCGCTCCCTACGGCTCCCATCTCAGAACGAACGTGGGCCTTCCGATCTGCCCGCTGACACGGACGCCTCTGAAACTCCTGTATCGACGCCAGCTCCCAGGGGCTGTGTGCAGATGGCTACAGGTGTTATTGGGGTTAAATGAGGTCTACTGTGTGGAGCCTGATCAGATGGGATTACTGCTCTCCATGCCAGGTCTTTCCCTCCCTCCCTCCCTCCCTCTCTTTCTCTGTCTCTGTCTGTCTCTGTCTTTCTGTCTCTCTCTGTGTGTCTCTCTCTGGATGGGTTTGTAGTGTTACATTTCTCAGTTGACAGTGGAGTAGATTTCCTGTAGATCACAAGCTCACACCGTGCACACACACATACACACACATACACACGCATGCCCATGTAAGCACAAGAGGAAGGCAGAAAAAGCTGTTATCCTGAGCTTCCCTCCACATCTTCCACACAGCACGCCTTCCAGTCCTGTTCTTTCTTCTTCCTTCTGAGTTGCTGCCATTGGGGGTGAGTTTCATCTATTTCCACCCGAGGGGTGTCAGACTAGGAGCTGACTCGGCCCCCAGGATGTCCCAACAAAATCTGGTGTGGGCAGCGCTCAGGGGTGCCCCACTGGTACTGAGACACCACACACACACACACACACACACACACACACACACCAGACACAGACGTATCTTCCCTGTCCTGTCCAGTTTCCTGTCCTTGAGAAAGGACAGGACTCCTTTCTCTGGCTTCTGTGGGCATTTGGAAGTGCTGACTCTTCCTGCATTATTGGAGCCCCCCCTTTGACTTATGTCAAAGACTGCAGGGGTGAGGTTGGCTGTCCATGCAGAATTGATCTACGAGGGAAGCTGTTATTTTGTGCGGGGAGCGCCCTCTACTGGAAGAATGGAATGTTGCCTCTTGAATGCCTTGGCAAAACTACTAAACCCTTGGGTTTGGTGTTTTTATTTATTTAACAAACAAACCCATCCAATAACTGTAATAAAATATAGCCTCCTCTTTTCCAAAATGGATTGGTAAGTTGGGTGCAACAGTACAGAGAGACACCATGGTAGCTAGAAATGTAGAATTTAATGACATCCTGGCGTGACTCCCAGCAAAGCCATCTGCTAGTTGTCTACACTTAGGCAAATTATTTAAACTCCCTGGGCATCAGTTTCCTAATGTATGAAACCATGTTGTGACCATTAACTGGGTAAATATATGTTCAACACTCAGAGCCATGCCCAACACTCAATAGATGTTCATTAATTCTAAAAGGTGCTGCACTATCAAGTGTCGGGGTTTTGAAGAATTGTCACGGATGCTCTGACAACTTTTTAAAACACTTAGGTATGGGCTTGTAGTTCATCTGTTTCTGATAGAAGAAGTTGACACATGAGCATACACAATAGACAACGTGGGCTTCCCTGGCTGGAATAATTGGGGAAGTGACACCTCTAAGAAAAATAAGACTCAAGAAAGAAAAATGGGGTCATACTGGCAAAATGACATGAATGGTGCTCAACTACCCTCTCAGAAAACAGGCTGTATCTAACAGGAAGACCTTACTCACTGGGAACTACCAGAGATTCGGACTCCATAAATCTCCACAAACTGTAGACTGAAGCCCTCTGGTCTCCACAGACTGGATGTAAATCCACACCCAGGCCGGCTGGTGCAGGCAGAGACCCCCCCCCTTCCCGCCCCGAGGCCCGGCCTGATGCAGACAGATGGACTTGAGGCAGGAATTTTCACAGCCTGGACACTGCTGCCCTTCAGTGGACAGCAGCAGCAGCTGCAGACCCTGCTCCTGATGAGTCACTCACTGGGTTCCCTGCAAATTCTCCAGTCAAAGAAAACCATGCTCAGGTGTTACTCTGATTATCTGAGTGAGACTGCCCAGGGAAGACAAGGCCTTTCTGAACAATGGAATCAAGCATTTAAAAGCTGTAAGGTCCGCTCCTGGATGGCCAGCAGACTCCACCCTCCTCCCAGCAAAGTCTCCACCCAGTACCTGCGTTACCTGGGACACCTGGAAGAGGTCACATCTGCATCTGCTGAGGTCACATCTGAATTTGATGTGGCCACACCTTTCTCTGCCCATACCCTAGATAAGGCCTAGCCCAGGCCCAGAGGCTCTCTCTGGCTGCTCTTTTCTAGCTCTCTCTGCTTTCTCTCTGTTCTTTTCTAGCTTTTTCTCAGCTCTTTCCTTCTCTTCTCTTTCCTAGCTTGTTCTTTCCCACCTGCTCTCTTTTCTAGCTCTTTCCTCTCTTTTCTAGCTCTCTCTCTCTTTCCCAGATCTCCCAGCTCTCTTTCCCAGTCCTTTCCCCACAGCGTGGAGGGCCAACCTGGCCTGGTCCCAGCAGGTCTACTAAATAAACCTACCCCTTACCTGAATACCACGTGCGTGGTGTTGTTCTTACTCAGCTACCTCTTTTTAAAAACCTAACAAAAGCAACATGGCAGCCAGGCACCGGTGGCTTACATCTGTCATCCTAGCTACTCAGGAGGCTGAGATCTAAGGACCCTGGAGACTCTTCAATTAACCACGAGAAAAGTGCTTAAGTGGTAGAGCGCTTGCCTTGAGCTGAAGAGCTGAGGGACAGCGCCCAGGCCCAGAGTTCAAACCCCAGGACTGACCAAAAAAAAAACACCTTGCAAAGGACTGTGTTCCTAGGAACCCCAAGGCTCATCTGGGGCTGGCTGCCGGGAAGTGAGGGTAAGGATTCGCTGTAAGTCTGCCATTGGAATACGCTTCGAGAACACTGAATTGTGTCCATCAGCGGCCGCAAACGCGTCACTCAAAGGGGATAATATCCAGAAACCAAGAGAACCGGGCTTCTGGTCACTCGGGTCCCAATATTGTTTCCATGAAAAACTGGTGAGGACATGGCGGATCCGAAGCCCCTACGTGCCGCCACCACCACCCCAACTTCCATCTGGCCCCCTCCATCCTCTGAGGAAGGTGGGGCCCAAGGCATCCCCGGAGGACATCAGCTGCATCTTCCTCCAGCAGAGGGCACTCAACACCACCAATGAGCCGGGCCTGGGCCCTGCCTGGGCCTCTGCATTGGGGCTATGGCGGTCAAGGGAAAGCACGGCCCGCCCAGCCTTCCCTGAGGAGCTAGCCCCCGCAATGGTGCTCTTCTCCTCCTCCCTGACCTCGCTTGCCACCCTCCCCTAGCCAGGGTCTCTGGATTGGAAAGCGAAAAAAGGCACAAGGGGAATTGATGAATGGTTTGAGCGTATTCAGAGGGTTGAAGGGTGACACACGCTATTACAGGTGGCCGGGGCCTGGGAAGGAGCGAGTCCTTAGGACAGGAACTGTGTGCGTCCAGCGCACGCAGGCTCGGCCACCAGCCAATCAAGTGAGTGCTGGTAAGCCCCAGAGTTGGATCATCTCTGACACTTCCAGATGTTCCTTCCTTGGAACGAGCAGAAGCCAGATTCTTAGCTTCAACTCAGGGCACCCACCCCAGCACCTGGCACTGTCCTGCAGGCCTCCGCCCCCCGGGGCGGCAAATCTTAACCGGATGATGACGTACGGGCGTCTCCTTCCTGGCCCTGTTCAAAGCATTTTCATTGACCTAACTTTATACGTATTCTTTTGAGGTCTTCAGAAGGAACTCATTACACAGACTTGTGTACATGCACTCATTTTTGTTACCAAGTCAATACAACTGTCCCAGAGTCTATAGAATGCATTGAAACCATTCATTTCCCTTGATATTTGTTCTCCTGCTCTGGGTGTGTGTGTGTGTGTGTGTGTGTGTGTGTGTGTGTATGTGGTGAGGGCTCTCAGCTTTCCTGATTACAGGAATGCAGATCTGTCCCTTCGTCTGTGTTGTAACCAGAACACAGCCCCTTCTGCAAGCTCTGCAAGGCTCCGATGTGCTCATGCTCTCCTTCCTGACCCCAGCTACCTGCAGCCTTCTTTTCTAGTATTTTACCCACCCCCTCCTGAGCAAGAGCCTTTTCAGAAGTGATCGTGGAGTATATGCATTTCAAACTCCACCAGTGTATTCATTAAGTAGTCTCATCGCTTTCCTAATGAAGCGGCAGGTAGGCAGCTACATGGAGAGATGGAGGAAGAGCTCTGAGACCTATTTCTGGATCTCTTCCAAAGCCTCGAGTCTCTTCCATCATCCATTTTATGTATTTTACAGTCAGTATCTTAATTATCTAATTACAATGATTTCTATCATTTCTGGACGCCTAGGAAGTCATTTGCTTTTTTGCAAAATAACAAAATAACGTGTGGGCTGGACATAATGGCAGGATTAATACCAGCCCTCAAAAGGCAAGGCAGGACCAGGAATTGTACCCTATACAGTGAGACACTATCTCAAATTGCATGTTGAGGCATTCACGTAGCTATGTGTGTATGCAGTATGTCTGTATATATGCGCCATTCTCATATTCACTTATATGTATATTTTTTCTCAGATCCTTGTTCTAATTCACAAAATTGTAGGATTTGGCATGTGTGTTATGTCAGATGCCATCTTGTGATAGTATAGTATGTACAAGGGAAACAAAGGAAAAGGAATGGAAATCATTTGGCATTGAAGGGTCCAGGGAGCCCAAAGCACAGGATCTTGCTGCGCTTTCAGTTTGAGAAAGGTGACCGCGGGCAATGGAGACCTGACTGCCAGCCTCGGGGGCAGGCGGCGCTCCAGCTCGCAGACCTTTTGGGGCTGGTGTGGCTGGTGCCTGCTGGCCTGGTGGACACGGCTTGCGCCCTCAGGCCTTGGGGTGGGCGTGGCTTTGCCTAGAGGCCTTTCCAGGTAGGCATGGCTGGTGCCCACAAGCCTGGGGTGGGCGTGGCTCCTGCCCACCAGGCCAGGGGTGGGTGTGGCTTGTGGTGACAGGCCTCAGTGGGCATGGCTTGTGGTGACAGGCCTCTGGTGGGTGTGGCTCACACCCTCAGGCCTGGGATGGGCATGGCTTGGGGTGACAGGCCTCTGGTGGGCATGGCTCATGCCTGCAGCCCTTGGGGCCCCTCCAGGCTGTAAACCAGCGGGAGGAGCCCAGGGCCAGGCCTGGGAACCCCCATCCTCCATGCCCAGCGCTGTCCCAGCCAGTACTGTGGCAAACAGGTTTGCAGCCCTGCTAGAGGGAGGCCCAGGGCCTCTCGGGGATGGATTCTGGAGGTTTCTGACCCTCGGGTTCTGGGCGCCCCACAGGCCGGGAGCTGGGTGAGCCTGGACACACCTCCAGTGCCTGGCGGGCACCTCAATACAGACACAGCCCTGAAATGAACACAGTTTGCTTTATTAGACGTTCCGTAGTCATATAACACAGAGTCCTCGGGGAATAATAAACACGAGACTGGTTCTTTACCATAATTATTTTGCCATTAAGACAGTGGTTACAAAAACAAAAACCAAAGGTACCTTTCCGGCTGCACGAGGTTAGCTTTAGCCGGGAAAGGTGTTCCACTGACTCACAACCACAGGCAAGGATGGCAGCCATCTAGCGTTAAACCTACACGGATTGAGAGCATCAAGTCGCTGCAGTCGCTCAGTTCTGAGTCGCTGTCGGTTTATTTTAGCATTTACATAGGACATTCATTGAACAGACAGAAAGCAAGCCAACAGGTAAACATGCGCACACGGCCTGCGGAAATCTTCAGGTTTGAAATCACTTCTCAAGAACACGATCAACACGACCAAATAACCCGGGACAGGAGGAAACAGGAAGCCCAGTGAATACTGCAGAGCTGCGTGTATTTCTGAGAGCTGAAACAAAAACTGATTTTCCAACTTGCTCACATTTCCTCGCAGTGCAGGTGAGAGAAAACAAAACAAAACAAAAGGCAAATATATTAAGTCAACCAATTTTTTTTTCAAAAAAAAAGTGCTATTTACCAGTAAAATAGCAAATAAACAAACCAGCCCCTCCCCAGCCCACCCCCAGAACCCTAAAGGCAAAACATGTATGAGATCGAGTGTGAGCGAGGGGGTAGAATGAACTTGTTTTTGATGAACCACACATTGGGTTTCAGAAATGCCTGCAAACCTAGCTTTGCTTCCGAGGACTTGTAAACACCTTCGGAAAGAAATTCAAGACCAGCAAGGATAAAAAGGAGCCAGCTACTAAAAAAAAGTGTCACCACGACACTGAGAGGCCACACCTGCGGCCCTCCAGGGGACCACGGGGACCACTTGTCCTGCTGTCTTCCCGGCAGCCCCAAGGTGAGCGTCTGCTCACCCTGTGTGCACACACACGTGTGTGTGTGTGTGTGTGTGTGTGTGTCTGGGCATACACACACAGGCTAAGGCTTGAACTCAGGGCTTTGAGCACTTGATGACTTTTTCACTCAAGGCTAGCGTTCCACCACTTGAGTTACCACCTCTGTTTTCAGCTTTTTTTTTGGGGGGGGGGGGAGAAGGTCTCATTGGAAACAAGAGTCTCCCAAATCTGTCTGCCCAGACTAGCTTTGAACCTCATTCCTTGGATCTCAGCTTCCTGAGTAGCTAGGATAATAGGCATCAATCAATAAAATATATGCGGGTCAGATTTTTCCAAGGTTTTTCTACGTTGATAAAGACTTCCCTCTATCATGTTATACCTTTGAAATAATGGGACAAGAAAAGAAGGTATTTGCTGTTTTCTCCCTAAGATACTTTCTCAGAGGGAAAGCGGCCCGGGTCACCGCACGCCCTGGCTGAGGCTTGGGGCAGCTGTGGTCAGGGTGTCTGTGTGGGTTACAGGGCCGTGTTCACAGGGTTCACCATCTTTAGCCAACCAGCAACACACAGGACCTTCACCTGTTCTCAGTCTGCACTGCGCATGGCCCCATTCTAAGCCCACAGGGGGTGTGCAGCCAGGCCATGCCTGCACCTGGAGACCAGTCTCCAACTCACACCCCCCTAGCGGCAGACAGGCAGTTAGCACCAGTCATCCAGGGATCATGACAACACAGGACTACGGGCAGGAGGGTGAGGCTGGAAGAGACGCAGAGAGAGAGCCGGGGATCTGAAGATAGTCATGAATGACGAGCCAGGGAGAGACGAGAGGGCGGGGAGGGAGAATGGCAAAGCAAAACCCTCAAAAGATCTAATCTGCTGCAAAATCTAGGCCAAAGATGAAAACCTGTCCTTTCTCAGCAGCTGACCCAGAAGACGACAGGGAGGCGGTGGAGACATGGGGAGCCTCTCTGGAGGGACAAGAGTTTGCCAAGCCCCCTGGATCGGCCCATGGTTATGTAATTGCATCATTAGGATGTCCAGTTCAAGCCCCGTGGATTAATATTGAATTAGACTTTCCAATTTAGTATTTAAAAAAAAAAACCCTCCTCCAGCCCTAGCCCTCCCCAGCCCCACAAAGAAAACCTTAAAAAAAGAAAATTACAAAACAAACCAACCAAAAGCTCTGGGCAATTCACTGCTTCCCGTGACAAGGGAGGTGTCCGGCAGAGGGCGCTGTGGGCACCGCGCGGCGGGGCGCTGGGGAGGGGGGTGCGGCCGTGTGGGAGGCGTGGCCTGGCCTGGGTGTGGTGGTGGTGGATGTGGAGGGAAGTGGAGAGTAAATTCAGAAACTCCAAGGAAGAGATGGAGTAAGGGGGGGCCCAGCGGGAGCCCCAGGAACTGGCTGCCCACAGCAACTATCACAGGCTCTTTAAAAAAAAAAAGGGGGGTATGGGGGGAACTGAAAGGAAGAAGGAAGTCTGGGAATGTCCTCCGCTGCCCGTCCCGCCCCGCGGCCTGCGGCCCGGATCTAGCCCAGGCTGGTGATGTTGGCGCGGCCACCCGGGGGCGCCACGATGCGCTGGGTGGTACGGCGGGGGATGTTGTCATCGATCTGAGCACCTGGAGAGGGGGAGAGAAAGGCCGCAGTGAGTGGCCGGCCACGGGGAACCCACGCCACACTGCGCATATGAAGTTCCAGTTGTTTTTCTTCCTTGTCACGCTGGGATCTGAACTCTCAGCCACGCACGGGCTAGACAAGCGCCCCCCACCGGAGCCACGCCCTCCAGCCCGGCTGGTATGGGCTGTGGATTGAAACAGCCAGGCCAGCCTGGAACACGATCCTCCTATTCGTGTTTTTCCACCGTGGCTAGGATGGCAGCTTCCTCGTGCCACTCCCCCCCCCCCCCCCCCCCCCCCGCCCCAGCTCTATCGGTGGAGATGGAGGCCGCCTGGGCTGATGTGCAGATAGGATTTTCCCAGTATCAGCTTCCCGAGTAGACAGGAGGAGAGGAGACAGGACTAGCTGTGCAGCTGCTGGAGCCCAGCCCGGCCTGTGACCCAGACCCGTCCCCCCCCACCCATCCCCCCCTCCCACCCACCCGTGGCCCCCGGCCCTACCAGACAAGCTGAAGCCAGACTGGTGCAGGTTCCGGACGGGCGGGGCCTGCTGCTTGGCGGGCGAGGTCTTGGCGGAGGAGGCGGGCGTCACGGCCTTGGGCGTCACCGACACCTCGCACACAGGTCCGTCGTAAAGGCCACGGGGGACCCCTCGCAGCTCCGCCAGCTGCAACACATGGGGGGCCCCGTGACGCAGGCCACCAGAGAATGGCTCCCTCCTATCCCGGATGCCCAGGATGGGGCCTCTCCTCAGGGACAGGGACAGCAAGACAAGTAGAGGACAGCCCCATGTCTCTGGGCCCAGGCTGGATGATGGTGAGAACCCACATCTTGTAAGGCACTGGAACTTTAGCCCCGAGAAGAATCCTCTAGAAGGAGGTGCGATGTCACTTCCTGATTTTCCAATCTCACTCTTCCTGAAATCCCTTACAGCTCGGTCTCTTCTCTGCCCCGCTGTCCCCAGACTCAGCTGTGACCCTGCCCCGCCTGCGGCACCCTGTGCCCTCTGCCCCTGGCATTCCCCTACCCACTTCTTCTGTCTCCCATCTTTAGGTTGGCAAACTCTTACTTAACCTTTGAAACCCAACTCCAAATGCCCGCTCCCATAACTCAATCCTCTGGGACTCCATCTTCCTCTACCACGGGTGAGGGTGGCCACACTGGTCTCCTCCACCAGTGTGTTAAGTTCTGGAAATCGGGATCAGGTTCGCCCCATTCCTGTACCCCCACCCACCGGCCCGACGCACACACACAGTTATGTCGGCATTCACACCCAGGGTGCGTCAGGAATACCTGTGGCTCTGGCCTTGCTCTGTGACACTCACCCGGCTCCTGGCCTTGATGCGCTTGTACACGAAGTCCGGGAAGGGCTTCCGGGGGATGTAGCGGCCTGAGCCCTCGGTGACGTGCAGGGTGCCATCCTCCAGCACGATCTTGCCCTGGCTGATGACCACCAGCGGCGAGCCGCGGTACTCCATGCCTTCGAAGATGTTGTACTCCAGAGCCTGGGCAGGGAGGACAGCGCCTTCAGACCACCGCAGGAGCGTGCGGCCGCGGCCTGCCACGGCGAACGCCCCAGCACGGAGAGAAAGAACTGAGGGGACGGGGCACACGCAGCGTCCCGTGAGTCCAGGGACAGGGCACGGGCAGCGTCCGCAACGCTGCTCAGATGTGACGCCAGCGACGACGTGAGCCCAGCGGGCCACGCCCACACCTCTCTGCCCGAGTGAGAGGGTTCGTGCCCGGCACAGGGCCGCACTAGAGCGGCCCTGCGCTGTGAGCCCTGGGGAACGCGCCCATCCCCACTGGCTGGGTCCTCTGGGACAGCAGCCCGAATCCAATTCCGGCTTCCCCTTGGGAACGTGGCTGGAGCACCCTCTTCACGAAGGGCCCACCTCAAGCCAAGCCCAGGGGCTCAAGCTGCGATCCCAGCTATGTGGGAGGGTGATGGGGGAAAATCACGGTTCAATTCACAAAACCCATCTCAACCACTGGCTGGGGCACAGTGGGGCATGCCTGTCATCCTCAGCAACATGGGGACGCCCGGCCCATAAAACAAGGGAATACCTCCAAAACGACTGACATAAAAAGGGTCTAGGAACTGGCGCTGGTGGCTCACGCTGTAATCCTAACTACTCAGGAGGCTGAGATCTGAAGGGTCACAATTCAAAGCCAGCCTGGGCAAGGAAAGTCCATGAGACTCTTATCTCCAATAAACCACCAGAAAACTGGAAGTGGTGCTGTAGCTCAAGTGGTAGAGCGCTCGCCTTGACCTGAAGAGCTGAGGGATAGCGCCCAGGCCCAGAGTTCAAGCTCTACAACCAACAAAAAAAAAAGGGTCTAGAGGTGTGGTTCAAGTAGTAGAGCACCTGTCTGGCAGGCATGAGGCCCTGCATTCAATCACCAGTATCACCAGAAAAAAAAAAACCCTTCAAATAGAGGTCCCGCTCTACAGAGCACCTCAGCCTGAAGCCCCTTAGATCTCTCCGGGGCACACATTCTTTTCATGCTGTACATACACAATTTTGTCCGTTAGATCTCACACCTTAACCTTGTGCCCAAGGCTCCCACAGAGCCATGGAGCCACGGGACACCCATGGAGCCACGGGACACCCATAGGGCCACGGGACGCCCATAGAGCCACGGGACACCCATGGAGCCACGGGACACCCATAGAGCCACGGGACACCCATAGGGCCACGGGACGCCCATAGAGCCACGGGACACCCATGGAGCCACGGGACACCCATAGAGCCACAGGAGACCCATAGAGCCACGGGACACCCATAGGGCCACGGGACGCCCATAGGGCCACGGGACACCCATAGAGCCACAGGAGACCCATAGAGCCACGGGACACCCATGGAGCCACGGGACACCCATAGAGCCACGGGACACCCATAGGGCCACGGGACACCCATAGGGCCACGGGACACCCATAGGGCCACGGGACACCCATAGGGCCACGGGACACCCATAGAGCCACGGGACACCCATAGGGCCACGGGACACCCATAGGGCCACGGGACACCCATAGGGCCACGGGACACCCATGAGTCTTGTTGAACCTCTCAAACGCAGCAGAAGCAGCTAAGATGGGAACAGGGCAGCCCGTGCCCAGGCTCCAGACCGAGAGGCAGGAACTCCCCAGGACAGCAACCCTCACCCTGACAGGCTCCAGACCGAGAGGCAGGAACTCCCCAGGACAGCAACCCTCACCCTGACAGACTCGCAGGGAGAGATGGAAGCTGACCGCAGGTTCCCAGAAGTTCAGTGACGGCAGCTGCCTGCTGTCCAGCCTTCCAAAATCACCCAAAGATGGGAGGAGCAACAAGAGCTATACCTGGGGCCACGCCCACCGTGAGGCCACGCCCCTGGCAAGAGGACCGGCTACTCAAAACAGAACGATGCCCGGCATCTACAAGCTACCAATATCTGGCATCACTGTGGGGACCCCGAGATGCTACTGAAGCACTCAGACACAGAATGAGGGGGACAATCTTCCTGACCTCTGACCAAAGAAAAATGTTTTTGTCTCTCAGCAAATCACAAATTAGAAGAGATGCCGGGACATTTCCTCCGGGACTCTGCCTCCCTGGGTCTGCCTGCGCGGGGACCAGACTTACACTGTTGTGTGTCTTGGCAGAGATGGTCTTCACGCTGTCGGGGTCCCAGATGACTAGGTCGGCATCAGATCCCACTGCGATACGGCCTTTCCGGGGGTACAGGTTGAAGACTTTGGCCGCATTGGTGCTGGTCACAGCCACAAACTGGTTCTCGTCCATCTTCCCGGTGACCTGAGGGACACACACACACACCCCGAGGTTACGTCGGAGAGTTGGCAGTGTGACGCTTGCACACTGACACCACCGCTGAGATGTCCTCCTCATCAGGGCACTGGCACGAATCTAGACCCCCAGCCTGAGTCTCAGTCCTGTGTCTGACTTCCCAAGGTAGACGCTAGGGGCCAATCACATTTCAGATGTTTCCGTTCCCAAACCCACTCCAAGACCAATGGGTGAGGGTGACTGAGCAATAGTTGCAAGGGAGAGGAAAAAAAAAAAAAGGCCAATATGCTAGCAAAAAACACTCGCTCTCATAGAGACACTCAAAATTCCCCTCGTCAAACCAGCAGTGATTTCATTCTTGGTTCGCAATGGCCATTTGGAAAAAACTGCGTATGAAGTGGTTTAATCTCTCCGGAAGGAACCGCAACCTTACCTATTTACACCCTTAAAAATCTGTACACACCCTTTGATAGGCAATGGCACTTCAAGAAATTTCTTCTGCTGATAAAATAAGAATGTGCCCAAATAACATGCTCACAAGGATTCTCATGTGAGTATAAATAATTCAGAAACAAACTGGGCAGTGGTGACTCTTGCCTGTAATCCTAGGATCACCGTTCAAAGCCTGCCCAAGGCAGGAAAGTCCATGAGACTATCTCCAAATAACCTTCAAAAAGCCCCAAGTGGAACTATGGCTCAAATGGTAGAGCACTAGCCTCAAGCCGAACAGCTCAGGGACACTGCCCAGGCCTTGAGTTCAAGCCCCAAGACCAGCACAAAAAAAAAAAAAAAAGTAAAATCAGGAACAACAGAAACATTCCACCAAAACCTTGCAAGTAATTACTATATAGCACTGGATGGTTTTTCAAGGATTTTAAAAAGATGGCCCTTTTCTATATTACATATTTTTTAAAGATGTGTATGATGTAATGTTATTTACACACTCAAGCCTACCACGCACTTGTATACTTGTACACCAGCAAAAAATGGAAGTAACATGTTAGGTGCCAGTGGTTCACACCTGCAATCCTAGATACTCAGGAAGTTGAGATATGAGAATTGCTGTTTAGTGCCAACCGTGCCAAGAAAATCTGTGAGACTCTTATCTCCAATCAACTACCCAATAAGCTGGAGCTGTGTCTCAGGTGGTAAAGAGTTAGCCTTAAGCAAAAAAGGTCAGGGATAAAAGCACCCAAGCACTGAGTTCAAGTCCCAGGATAGCACCCAAGTGTGATTTTTACTGACAGCAAAAGTGTATTAGGAAACAAAACCTGTGCATCTATCTTAAAGCATTCCAATAGAAAAGCCTACATATCCCACCTCCCCCAAAAGTCAGAGTCTGCTCCACGCGGGTAACAAGGCGGGCACCGGCTCCTTACCACAGCCTTGTCCCAGATGACCGACATCCGCTCCTCCGTGCCATTCGTGCCCTCGGGAATCAGCGTGAAGTTGTCCTTTCCCACAGCCTTCTGGGCGGTGTTGAAGGTACAGTGGGCGCTGCCGGTGACCTGCAGGTCCCCACTGAGGAGACACGGGACATAAAGCTCAGCCGGGACGTCACATGACGCTCTGTCTGTCCACCAGTCATGCTGGGGTCCTGATCCCACCTCAGCCCCTTTGGCTGCCTGGCAGAGACTCCCTGATGTGAGGGTGATGGACTCCTCCCCCTCAACTCATTCAGAGGAAAACACACACACACACACACACACTCACACACACGCCTGCTCCCGGCTGCCATGCTGCTACCACCCACTGGGTCAGCGTGGTGTGAAGAGACTGAGAACACAGGTTGTGAACCTGTCCCCTGCCTCAACTTACCAGGACAGCAGGGAGCTGAGGAAGTCGGGAGTGGTGGGATCGGGGCTCAGTGGCGGGGAGGTGACGAAGGCAGCGGCCTTGGCCCAGTTCTTGCTCCAGTAGTGGGAGCCATCGGTCCCCAAGCTGGCCGTGATGGGTTCTCCGTAAACCACAGTTCCTGATGGGCAGAACACACGAGGCTCAGGCCCCGGCCGCCCCTCCCAGGCCTCGCCTCCCGTCTGCGAGCACGCCTGCACTCACCATCCCTGTCCCAAACGTGAGGACGTGGACGACACAAGTCGAAGGGCTTGGCCGGCCGAAGCCACACTCCACGCATGCACTCAGGGGGCTCTCCCTGCGGCCCTGCGCGTCCAGGATGACGGTCCAATGCCCTGCGCCCCTCCGCCTCCCACTCCACCGGGGCCCAGCTGTGCACACCACACCCAACTTCCAAGAACCAGTCCATACTCTTCTTTTGGGACATAACCTTCTCAGGGACCAGAAGCCCTTTCTGCTCCCACTTGACCAGTCCCCTCTCCCACCTCCCACCCCCTCCACCTCTCCTGACCCCCACCTTGGGGGCACTGCCCATGGAGACACCAGATCCCCAGGCAACTTGGTAAAATGAGAGTCGAAATGTTGCAGTTACACTATCCGGGTTCTCGTCTCTGGAAGCCAGGCCCCTTAATACAGTGTTGCAGAAAGAACCCCAGCTCCAGCGGCGCGGCCACGTTCTCCGCCGGCCTTTCAGAGTGAGCCAGAAGCTGGGAACCACTCACCAGGCCAAGTGGCAGAGCTCACTGCCTTCTCCCCGCAGCCAGGCGTCACCGCCGCCGCGCCCGGCCTGTTCCCACAGGACACGAGTGCGTGTTCCCAGTGCCTTCCCATCTCGCCACTGTCCAGCACACTTCCAGAATGATCGTCGTAAACACGAGCCTCCCCTGATGTCTCTCCCATGAGGAGCCTGTCTCCCCTCGAGGACTAAATTATTCTCACTTGGCTTTCTCGCTCAAGACCGGTGCTCAACCACTTGAGCCACACCTCCACTTCCAGCCCTTTACTGGTTAACTGGAGATAAAGAGTCTCCTGCATCTGTCTATCCAGGCTGGCTTTGAACCACAGTCCTCAGATCTCAGCCTCCCAAGTAGCTAGAGTGACAGGTGTGAGCCACCAATGCCTCTTTCCCAACATACAGACCAAACTCAGGCCTCGGGCCACCTGCCTGAGAACCCGTCCTCGTGTCCAGTGATCTTCCCATTTTTAATTTTCTGACTCTACACCCTGAAGATAGTTTATCTGCCTGTACAGACGAGGTACTCAATACATGCGTGTCAGGTCGATTCAATGGCCTAATACTTTATTCATTAAAGGCGCCAGAGCTGGAACTTGATCTGGGATCATCTAAATTCTCCTCCTCTCCTCCCCCACCGGGTCAAGGCTTCCAAACCCAGGGCCCTCGAGGAGAACGCCAACTCAGGCAGGAATGCGCTTCCCTTCCTCTCCACAGTCTTCACTAGGGCTTATCACCTGATAATACCCTGCGGCCCCTCTCTGCCCAGCTCTGAGGACAGCTGGCTGCTCAGAGCTGCCCCCTCCTGCCGCAGGAATTTCACGAAGGAGTGGCCGGACACTCAGCCAGCCCGAGCTGGAGGCCCGGATGGAGGTCTGGCAGCTCACTGCGTTCACCAGGCAAGCAGAAGGGAGGGCTCCAGAAATCACAAGGCCCCTGGCCAGAAAGAGGCCTGGGCAGCAAGCACCAGGATGCATCCTGGTCTTCCCAGGGAGAATCTGGTACAAAGAGGAGCCTGCGCCAACATCGGCTTCCCCTTAAGTGGGAAAAACGCAGCAGAATGGCAAAGCCTGGAGCCGTCGGGTCCTTCCTGACACGCGGGGCCCGGCGCGCTCACAGGTCCTCCCGCTTTAAGAGCTGGTGAAATCTAACTCAGTCTGGAGAAGGCTTCATTTCTGACCCAGTCAGGTCCAGAGGCAGAGAGGTAAAGTTTGTACAAGCAAGAAAGGGCTGCAAGGTTTCCTGGTTTCTTCACCTTAAAGAGATTCCTGAGAGTTGGAGGAAAGATGGCCTGCCGCTCAGCTGAAGCTTGGAACGGCGTCCCCCCCCCCCGAGGCAGAGGAGGGGCTGCTGCCCACAGTTGGGGAGAGGGGGGGTGTCGAGGAACATCTGGACAAAGGGCTGGACCCCCAGCCTTCAGCCTGGGCAAACTCAAAACCAGGTCAGTTTGTCCAAGGCCACCGCTGACCAGAACCTGCCTCCTGTGAGCAGAGCTGAGCAAGGACTTCTGCACCCAGGCAAAGCCAAGATGGGGGGGTGGGGGGAGGGGACGTAGGGGCAGGTGGGGCGGAAACCAGGAGAGAGAGTGACTGTGGCTCCTTTCTCCTTGCTCGGTTCAGCTTCCCCAGGGGTTCAGAGAGCCTTGCTGCCTCTTGATTTGGCCACTGTTCTTCAGTCCCAAAGGGCAGACCGCAGGGCCCCACCAGTCCAAGGTGGGCAGAGTGGGTCTGCACACTGGGGCCCTGTCCCCCACTTTTCCTGTCGCCCTGGGGCCTCCTCATGAGCTCCTCTCCCAACCCCAGCTCCACACAGGGGGCGGCCACAGCCCAGTGGGGTCACAGACGGCAGAGAGCTGCACGCCGGAAACGACTGCCACTAATCGTGACACTCCAGGCACAGGCTTCACTGGCCTTTCCGCGCGTCTCTGAACACGGCTGGCGCTCGCTTGGCGGCCTCTGGAGCTTCATGACTTCCTTCTCCAGGGAACGTCTAAACTGAAGGGCGTGACCCCGTCAGCCTCTGGCAGGCTGGCTAAGAAAGCCGGAATGCAGCAGACTGGCCAGTGATGTTTATTCACAAACCAGCCTGGGCCCCAGTGCATTCATGAAGAAGAAATGCAGGGCTGGCGTTAGAAATGTTTGACAGCTCCTGGCTCCCAGACTTAAGTCATGTCCCGTGAGCATGAAGCGGGAGGACAAACCCAAAGCGGGGACAATGGAACCATCAAGGCACAAAAGCAGAGTGAGAAGATCGTTGGGTGGGGAGGACGCACCCCTCCCCCTCCCCACTCTCCCTCTCTCCATAGCTCCACCGCCTCAGACTGTGCTGGCAGACTCTGGTACCAAGGAATAAAACGAAAATCCTTCACTTCGGAGTCAGTTACCCACGTAGTCCAGGTTGGCCTCACCCCTGATGTCCTCCTGGCTCTCCCCCGGCTCCTCCCAACTCCCCCTCCCCACCCCTCCAGTGCTGGGACCATCATGCCCGGTGAGAAATGGAACCTTCAGTGTGGCCTGGTAAGAAATGAAATCTGAGGTTGCTGGAACTGACTTGCTAATCTAACACACTCTAAAGGCACCAATCGTGCTACCTCCACTAAAGAAGCCCACCTCGGCCACAGAGCCAGTGCATACACGGATCATCACAACCGAATGCTCCGCACCAAATACTAATAAGATGCAAGGTTCTGAGTATACTTGATGAGGTAGAACACCTTTTTCTTTTGTTAATCAAATTAATGTGCCTAATGGAGTTGGGGAAAGCGGGGAAAGAGAAGGAATTCAGGACTCCAAAATCCCAAGTCAAGAACCACCAATATGATTCAAGTTGAAGGAACCCCATTGTGTCTTACAAATTCAGAGCTCAGATGGCTGAAAATGAGATTCAGGATCTCATCCCCCAGTGGCTGAAACCACACTGCAAACCGGATTCCCCACCTCTCAGGGCCTGGGCAGTTCACATGAGGGCACTGACCAGAGCGAGGGGGGTTCTACCTCCACGCAGCTTCGGGTGTAAATGGCCCCATCTTGTCTCTCCCAGGATTCTACCCTGATGGGTTTGCCCGAGGGTGTCAGACCTACCAGCTCAGAACTGTATGAGCCAATTCCCTAGAACAAATCTGTCTGTCTCCATCCTCCAGGCCCCCACTGACTACTTTTCTAATACAGATTCTGCTGGGATTTTAGAACATCCACAACCGAGTCTACCTGCCAAAACAGACGCCACTCTCAGACTCCAGATTACAATGCTGTGTCTTATCTTAACCCTTGGGATTGGGCCCCATGACAAGTGGTCGTCACAGGCCACTGACCACAGCACTCCATGTGCTCCACGATGCCCCAGCACCCAGACCATCGCGTCCAGCATCAGGCGTCCTCTCTATGATTTGGGCTCCTGGTGTGGACTGTTCCTCAGCCAACATAACTGTTTCAATCTTCTGCTTCCAGTTCTGAGGCTGGGGTAGAGAAGGGGGTAAAGAGGGGTGTCCACCCCTCAAATGAGGTCAACCAGGCACTGCCCGGGGCTGTCTCCCCCTGTGTCTCACACACAGAAAGCATCGGCAGCCATACCAGACTCCCACATGGTCAAAATACAACCTGAATGAAGCCGTTCTCAGGATGAAACCCCACCCTAGCCTTCAGAGAAAGGAGTCACCTTGGAGTCTGAATCCTGGCTCTGCTTCCCACAGGCTGAATAATACAGAAGATGATCTTCCATTTCGACCTTGCCATTTCTCTCCCATGAAATGAACAGATTAAACTGACAAATGGCTACGTTTTCTCAAGAACAATAAGCTGGCTGGGTTCGTGTGGCTCATTCCTGCAATCCTAGCTCCTTGGGAGACTGAGATAAGGAAGACAGTAGTGCAAGGCCTGCGGGGTGGGAAAGTTCATCTCCTTTCTTGACCAGTCACAGCGGCACATACCTGTTATTCTAGCCATGGCCAGAGAGCCTAACATAGCCAATCTCAGCCCAGATAAGCACCAAGGCAGGAAGACCCAAAAGGGGGGGGGGCTGGAGCTGTGACTCAACAGTAGAGCACCTGCCTAGCAAACACGAGGCACTGCTTTGTTCAAACTCGAGTACCGCCAAAAATTAAAAAATGAAAGCTGCCCCAAGTATTCGTTCCTGGCTGCGTTTTTCTTAGTGTATCTGCAGGACGAGGCTGGGATGGCGCCGCGTGGGCTGAAGGAGGTGGCAGCTGGTCTCCAAGCACACACAGGCTGCTGGTCAAGCTCCCGCGTGAACACAGCCCTCGCGGATGCTTTGTCTCACGGCCTGTCGCATCCTCGCTCGCTGGAAAAATCTCCTCTCAGACCCAGGAGCAGCAGCAGCTCTGCCGGGCCTCGCTGAGAAGGAGCCGCGACTGCCGGCTCGGTTATGACTTAACAACTTCCTTCCCAAAGAAATGTCCAGTCCTCCCCACAGCCCGACACGTCCACTCTCCCTATTCTCCAGGCTCTCATCCGGCATGGCTGTGTCTCTTGCACAGAATGAACCACCTCGGCACCCTCCAGAAGCTGCCGAGGGACAAGGTCATTTCTTCTTCCTAGCACCTTGGGCCTGAAATACCCCAAAGGAAAAGGGTGTGGATGAAGAAATGGAGCAGCAGAAGGCTACAGCAGCGCTCACTTGTGCCTCCCCCCGGGGGCTGAAGGAGCCACGGAAGGCAGAAATACAACCCTCAGCAGGACCCCGCTGCACAGGCCAGCTGTCTAACAAGCTCCGGGCTGGACCAGCCCTGGGTTATCCAGTCACCAAGGAAACCACACACGTCTGCGTTCATCCTCACCTCATTCTCGCACACATCATCATCATCATTATCCCATGAGTCACTGTCAAATCCCTCCCCCGACAGGGATTAGAAAACACACCAGCATCTGGCTGGCGATGCTGCTGAGCCCCAAGAAGCCAGCACTGAACCGAGACATTCTGCCCATCTGGGGAACAAGCCCTAACACAGCCTTCTACTCTCTCCCTGCGAATCTGGGAATCCCTGCATGGCCACCCCGGCCTCTGCTAGGGTTCAGGCTCCAGATTCTAGCAGGTTTGCCAGGAACAAGGTCCCCCAAGTATCTCCCACGCCGTGGATGGCGTAGGCCATCCAACGCGAACGTGCTGACCTGCGGCACAGCACCCACGGCTCGGCCAGCGGCCAGTCAACGCCCGCAGGCGTAGCTCGGAGCTTCAGCGGAAGCGGGAGCTGTGGCAGCTTCTGCCTGGGCTCCCTCTCGGAAGCTGCAGTTCTGAGATGGAGAGCGCCTCCCCGCCTGCAGGGGGACGGGCGGTCTTGTGTTTGTGGACTGGCGCACAAATGTGCTGGAATTCCTCCCCACAACTCAGGTGTGTCCCACACTACACTTTCAAGGACGAAAGGGCGGCAGTGGGGGGGGGGGGGGAAGGCACCCTGGGAACGGCTGTGTGGGCACAGTGGGCTCACACACAGAAGGCTCAGTTCCAGAACAGCCTGAAACAATTCCCTCTCCTCCCAACCCCAAACGCTCTGAGGACGAGGGAGGGGCACTCGCTGCCGTCCAGGCGTTCATAACGCAGTGCGATCATAATGCAGTGCGGCGCAATGCCGGGGCAGAACTCAGCCCCACGCTGCCAGCCTCCGGCCCCACACCAGTGGAAAGTCCTGCTCGCCCCGGAGGGCTCTGCAAGTGCGCTGCAGAGGGCTGGCTCCCAAGCCACTGCCCTGACCATCCACAATCACCTTGAAAAAACAATTCCAAGCAGGCTCTGAGCAGACCCCATTAGTTAGGTGAGTTAATTCTTGCTTCCAAAAGGTAATTCCTTGAACAGCCAGGGGAGGGCAGGCTCCCAAGAATACAGAGCATAGAGATAGTCTCAGGTAGAGCCCCAGACCCTGGTCCTCACACCAGAGCTCCAAAGACCAGGGCCAGCGTGACCGCATCCACTGCACATTCCCACCGTGTCTCGGGACAAGCTAATCCCATGGCCGCTGAGCACTTTGCTCTGGGGCTTCAGGTGAGTCACCTGAATTACCCTCCTTGAGCCCTGGGAACCACATACCAGAGCAGGAGAAACAAAGAGCCATGGAGATCCAACTGCTCCCTTACTGACAGAGAAAAAGAAAAGAAAAAAGAATGAGAGAGGGAAATAAAAAGACTTGATCTTAGAGAAAGAGAAATTAGAACTCAAGAGAAAAAAGCCAATAGGGTAGTATACTACTATAATCCCAGCAATTTGGGAGACAGAAGTAGGAGGATCAAGGTCTGAGACCAGACCAGACAAAAGCTCAAAACCCTGTCTGAAGAAACTAAAAGCATCCCTAGCAAGCCTGAGGCCCTGAGTTGAACCTCCAGGCCCAGCACAAAGAAAGACAAAAAGCAATCAGAACTCAGGAGAGGAAGGAGAAACTATGGAGACTCAGAGATGGAGAAATACAGAGGCCAAGGGGCAGGAAGAGGACAATGAGGAGCAAGAAAGAAAAGGCCCCTTCCAAATGTTCATTTCATGGTGGCCTAAAGGCCAAGTGTGTGTACTTCCTGTCCCAGGTGCCAATCCCAGACATCAAACCTGCTTGTGATTAAGCAAATGCACTCAGCAGTGGCAGGTGGGGTCCCGGCATTGATCATGCACAGGCCGGGCCAGCGCGGCCCCGGGGGAAAGCAAGCGGCACTCAGTAAATTAGTTTCCAAGACCCTTATCAATGAGCCATCGCCAGAGCAGAAGCAGCCTGTCAGGAACTGCGCATAGCTGATTGGCGGGGCATAGCTGGCGCGATCATGGTTGGATGGGGGGGAGGAGGGGTCAGCAGCTTTGCGGGGGGGGATGATTCCCAGCAGGACACCCCAACTTTTCTCTGTGGGCGGGGAGAGTGGAGGAAGGCCTGCCCACCTTGCCTTTAAATAGATTCAAACAAGGCAGTAACGAGGAACAAAGGGAGGAAACCGGAGCTGCCGCCCCACTGGGCTGTAATTAGGTTAATGCTGGAAGGAGCTGCTAGCTAGTGGCCCACTTGGCAGGAGCACTGGAAAAGGAGCCGACCCTCCCCGTGCCCACCCCCCCCACACACAACCTGCCAGCACCGCCCCCGAAACTCACCCTTCTTCCGGGCCTGGGCGATGACTTCGGCCGCGCTCTTGCTCATCACCTTGGTGACGTACAGGGGGCAGTTGGTCTGGTTGGCGATGGTGATGGACCGGTTCACGGCTTCCGCCTCGACCTACGGGACACCAGATGACAGCGAGGGCTCAGCCAACCCCGGCTGCACCCTCGGTCGCTGGGCAATGGCGGGCTCATCCTTCCTGAGCCTTCTCAAAGTGGGGGGGCTACATCACCCCGGGTGTAGAAACACATTTCTCCCCCTCCCCCCGGCACCAGACTTGTGAGTGAGGGTCCGGCCCATGGTGCAGGGTGCACCCAGCCTGACCGTGACACCTGCCCGCGTGCGGGAGGCCACGGTGACGCCCGGGAGACCCGACCTCAGGGCCTGGGTGACGTCATGCCACGCCACACCGCTGTGAGACGTTCCCAAACCCAGCCGGGGACACCCACAACACAAAGCCAGCTGGAGCGCGGGAGGGTGGACAGCTGCATGTGTGCATGCCGAGGGCCCTGCTCTCGACACTCGAGCGTGGCCCACCTGCCACGGACTGGCACAACCTCAGCACAAGAGCAAGAACCGGCCTCCTCAGCCATGCCTCCTCCAAGCTGATGTCTCTGAAGAGAGTTTCAAGACGCCCCGGAAAACTGCAGAACTGCCATAGATGGCAGTAACTTACTGTGGGAGAACAGATCTCAAAAGGCTACTAGCAGCTGGGCACAGTGGCTCATGCCTCTAATCCCAGCTCATCAGGAGACAGAGATAGAAGGATCGTGGGTTATTTGAGGCCAACCTGGGGAAAGTTTTTAAGAGCCCTACCTCAAAAGTAAGCCAGGTGTGGTGGTGTGTGCCTGTGGCCCCAGCTATGCGAGAGGCACAGGTAGGAACATCCAGCTCCAAGGCTGGCCCGGGCAAAAAGTGGAGACCCTAATTATGTGGCACAAGGCCTTGAGTCCATTGCCTAGCAGGCTAGGGTCCCCTGAGATTCTGTGGGGTGACCCAGGTCCCGCCCAAATGTGGGGCTGATACATAGCAGGTGCTCGGATGTGCACTGGGCTTGGCTGGGGACAGGGCTCCTAGCAAGTTAGGAGGCCCTGAGTTCAAACCCAGTGCCACCCGGGGAGGGGGGCAGGGAGGGGGGTGGAGGGAATATTTGCTGGACAAATAAATGACTTCACCTTCTTGCTGGTGCTTGAAGCTAGGCTATTTTCCCACACAATCACTAAGCTGACATAGCCACCACCCCCATCTCCACAAGTTTGTCTGGACTGAGGTCTGTGGTGGCCTGAACTGGTGAGCAAAGAGAGAAGCCAAGACAGCGTCATTCACAGTGCAACTCCGCCGAGAGACAGCTGAGAGCCGGGGGTGAGGCAGACAGCTCAGGAAAACCTCCCTAAACGGCCAGTGTTTTTCATTCCTGGGATAGCTGGAGGGTGGCCCTCCCACCTCCCTCCTCCTTCTCCAGGGCCTTCCAGACCAAGGTCCTTCCAAGGACCCTGGAGTCAGTGTGAAGAGGTCTGGCTAGAGGCTTTGGGACCTCTCAGGGACCCGCGACCCCCTAGGCTGGATGCCCCAACACAGATGTGAGGAAGGAAGTGCAGGAAGAGCTATTAATAGCTCCCGAGGGGTTAGAAGCGCAGCCAGGGTCTGTGCTGGGCTGAGCTGGGCTGTGCACTGCTTCTAACCATGTGTGCATCAACTGAGACTCAGGGGGCACCTGGAGCCACCCATCCACAAGGAAGAAGCCGAGACCCCCATCCCGGCCCCCGCCAACGACAGGCCAGAGCTGGCCAGCCACATGCCAGAGTAAAACATTAACTCACTGGAAGAGGAGGCAGTTTAAACCCTCACGCCCCAAGTTCTGCGCAGATCATCTGACACTCCTGTGAGTGTATACACACACCTCAGCTACACAATCACGCTGCTTTACACAATACTGATCTGACTAAAATGGGATCGCCAGAATATCGTGAACAGTTTAAAATAATATCTCCTTGTTCTCAAAGACTGGGAAGGTCATCCAGTCCCAACTTCTGAGGAGGCCCAGAGAGAGCAACCACCTGTCCAGGGATGCACGGCATCTGAGCCCAGTGCCCCTCGGCCTCCTGCCCACCCCAGCCAAGCCCTTCTGTGAAGCTCAGTGGGAGGTTTGCTTCTCTGGGAGAGTCATTACCATGTGCTGGTCCCTACTCTTCCAGGATGCCAGGCTCTCATGGCTGTTTCCTGCCAGGACCCGCCCTCTCCTGCCCTAACACCTACTTCCTGTCTGCCTCTTCCTCCCTAGCACCTAGAAGAAACCGTTTCTTTCAAGTCCTGCTGAGCCCACGGCCTGAGCCAGTCTGGCTCAGAGCACAGGCTGTAGCTTCTCATCCATCCATCCAGCTGTGTCCTTTCTCCAAGTCTACATCCTATCCTGTCTTTTTGGTTTTTTGTGAGGTGCTGGGACTTGAACTCGGGGCCTAAGGTTGCTGCTCTCACTTAAGCCACAGCTCCACTTCTGGCTTTTTTGTTGTTGTTGGTTAATTGGACATAAGAGTCTCCCAGCCTTTCCGGCCCAGTCTGGCTTCAAACCACAATCCTCAAATCTGAGTAGCCAGGATTACAGGCATGAACCACAGGGCTCCCTGCCTCTGCCATCTCCTTTGCCACTGGCTAAAAGCCAGGGGAAATCCCACCAGGTGGTAGGCTGAGAAGGAACGCAGCAGCACAGGAAGATGGAGTTCCAACACAAGGGAAGCATCAGGAGGCTGAGAAGGAGAGCCCTGGGGCCATGTGGAAGTTTCTTCGTTTGTTCTCAGAGGCCGCTTCCTGTGTTGGTGGCTCCTCTGTAGCTGCTGGCTGGAGTCCACTCAGAGTGCATCCATATTGTATTCTCTTTATCGCCCCCTCAGACTCTAACACACAACAGATACCTCATGGCAAACTGGAAAGAGAGCCGGCAGGAGCCAGGAGAGAGGCCGGGGCTGGAGCCTGGGAGCCACATCCCAATGCCCACTGTGTCCTGTGGGCTCAGGGCTCCCTGAGGGACCGCCCCCCCCCATGCCAATCCTTCTGGGCCTTGAGGATCTGCTCTCCTCTCCTCACCCCTTCCCCTTAGCAGGGGAGAGGGTCCAGCCTTCCTAGGAGGCTCCCCAGCATCCCTTCAACTCAGGACCGCCACACATTTCTTGGCCACGACTTCCACAAGGTCTGATCCTGAGCCTTTCAGTTAGGAGGGAACTTCTAGAAAGTTCTGGAAGCTACAAGTTTTTTCCAGAAGAGCAGGCTTCACGCTCTAAGCGGCCGGGACTGGAAATCTCTACACCACCCAGAGCCCTGCTCAGATTTTCCCTTCTGTGATTTTAAAGATTCAGTCGCAGACTGATGTTGACAGAATTATGCCACAGCCTGCACGGGTTTATGGTGGAAACCTGCCACTCCTCCCGCGCATCTGTGCCCAGATGTGGCACAGCTGCTTCTGCATCCCCTTCGCATTAGAAGGCGAAGGGAGGGCTGCAGATCACCCAAGGAAAGGTTCAGAGAAAACCCACAAGGCTAAAACAAGCCACTGAGGACTCAGCCTCCCCCCCCCCACACACACACACGGCTGCTGCCTCGGAGAAGCAGGTACAAAGTGACTCCTGTGCTCTGTCCAGCACCCGGGGGACACTGAGTCACACATCCCACTTCCGCTGCTCACCTCCTCAGGCCGGCTCAGCACGTGTCCCTCGGGGCCCGTGATGCCCAGGTCCAGGATCCGCTGCTGCTCCTGAAGAAAGGAGACAGTCAGGGGATCAGGTTCCCCAAGCAGGGAACAAACCTGTCACTGCTGGCCGCTCAGCCACATCCCAAGACACCAGACAAAAAAGGGGTCCCTGCCCTGCTGCAGTCCTGCCTGAGCCGGATGGATCCATAGCCCCGAGACCACTCAGCATCCCAGAGCAGGTGTCCTGTCCTGTGGCCTCGGTGTAAGACCCGGCCTGGGAGGCCTGAGCCCCACTGGGGCGGAGGAGGCATGGTGGTGTGGGGGTGGGACAGCCCCCGCCCTTCCCCCCCACCCCCGGGGTCTGGCACCACCCGCCAGGCCCAGGCAAGCAGGCCTGCCCTCCCCCTCAGCGGCGGCGGCAGCTCCTGCCCCCACCATGATTTCTCTGGCCTGCCAGGAAGGCCCCTACCTCTGCAATGATGTCGCCGTTCTCCGCATGGACTTGGGCAATGGCACCGATATCCCGGATCACGCTCAAGACTTCATAGATCTGAAGAAGAGGAGCGTGGGATCAGAACCGACGACCCCTGTCTTCTTGTCCCCAAGGAATGCCTCTCCCTGGCAGCCACATTTCCAGACATCGGGGGACACTGAGTCACACATCCCATTCCTGCTGCCCACCTCCTCGTAGGGGCCGTGAGGCCGTTACAGGGGGAAGTAACCCCTCACCGGCCACCTCTAGAAGTCCCATGCTCCAAGGTCACGCTCCTAGCTGCTTCTGTCATAGGAAGCCTCCCCGCCCCAACACTGCCACCCCGGCCTCCCTGTAACCCCCCACCCCACATAACCCAGTCTGGTGACAGAGCACCCACATGCCAAGGGGCTCTGAGGGCCTCCTGTGGCCACAGTGTGCTCAGCTTTCCAGTCCCAAGGCTCAGAGCCAGAGCCTCGGGGGCCAGGGAACCTGGCTCACCCGGCAGTAAGGCCAGCAGCCACATCCACCAAGCGAGGAACCCCCAGACAGCAGCAGTGGCCCAGCCACACCCAACAGCAGGGACAGAGCCCCGTGTCTCACCTGGGAATCGGTGAGCTGGAAGCGATCTTTGAAAGCCATGTAGACGAGGAAAGAGTTTACACCTGGTGACAGAAAACAGAGGTGAGGAGGTGACTTTTAAGAAGAACACCAAACTCAAATAACCTGGGAAGGAAAAAGAACGCGATAGTATCGTGTGTGTATGTGTGTGTGTGTGTGTGTGTGCGCGCGCGCGCGCGCACGTGGAGAAACGGAGATGCAGTTAGAAAGATAAAGCAAACATGGTAAAAATACAAATAACCAGTGTATCTGAGGGCTCTTTATTAGTGCTCTTACAACTTTCCCCTAAGTTTAAAACAAGACCAAAATTAAAAACGGCTGCAATAGGAATCCACCCATGCTCACAGCAGAATTAGTCATCACAACCCAAGCAACCATCAATGGATGAAGACATAAACAAACTGCGGTCAGTATATAAATGGAATTATTACTCAGCCATAAAAAGGAAGGATGCTAGAACATGGATGAGTCCTGAAGACTTTTTTTTTGTCAATGAAATAAACCAATCACCAAAAACAAAATCCTGGGTGATTCCACTTCAATGAGGAACTTGGAGCAGTGGGTTTCAGAGACAGAAAGCAGACTTAAGGTTACTGAGAGCTGAAGGTGAAGAATTGTTCTCTAATGGGGCAAGAATTCTGAAGACTATCACAGTGGTGATAGTGGCACACACTGACTGTACTTAATGCCACTGGTTAAAATGACCTAGTCTTACCCATATTTTACCACTCAGGGCCTGGGCGCTGTCCCTGAGCCTCTCTGTGCTCAAGGCTAGTGCTCTACCCCTTGAGCCCCGGCACCACTTCTAGCTTTTTCTGAGCAGTTTATTGGAGATAAGAGTCTCACAGACGTCCCTGCCCGGACTGGTTTTGAACCACGATCCTCAGATCTCAGCTTCCTGAGTAGCTAGGATGACAGGCGTGAGCCACTGGTGCCCGGCTTCTGTGACTTTTAACAACAAAGTGAGTCAGAGATTTCTGTCTCTGCAGCTCAGGGATTCGTGTCCGTTCTTTGGCAAGCTGACTGGCCTCCATGCTGACTTTTTTCAAATGTGTTGTTGGGTTTTTTCTCCTTAAGGTCCGTTAATTGGACAAGCAGATGTCATAATGCTCATCTCAAGACTTTTTGCCTGGCCTGGGCACCAGGCCAACCAGCCCTGCCCGATGTCTAGCAGAATTTTAAACAATCGTCTTGACAACCTGGCAGCCTTGGAGCTTAATTCAAGCCACCTGGGGGTGCTGGAGGCTGCCCGCACTGCCTGCCCTGGGACGTGGCTCCTCTGCCCCAGGCAGGCAGCGGTCACCATGGCAACCCTCCCCGGATGCCTCTCCCTTGGCCAAAAGTAAATCCGTGGGAGTCTGGGTATTCTCAAAACTGAGAAAAGGTCAAAGGCAACCTAATTTCTTCTTTGTGAAATATTCATGCTGCAAAGGATCTCAGGAGACATCTTAGACCAATATCCTCACGTGACAGATTTAAAAAAAAATTGGGAACCAAAGAATTTAAGTAAATTGCCTAAGGTCACATACAGTGAAGACTGAGGTAGGGGAGAGAAATAGCCTGAGAGTCTGGCCTCCTCTCGGGGCATTCTGGGAAGGGCTCATGGGTTCCCTCCCCAACCTGTATCCGCACCAGGAATGCTCCCACAGAACCCCAAACTACCAAGTGCTTCAAGGGACTGAATCCAAATTCCAACAGACCCAGGAAGACGCACCATTTGGCTCTGCTTCCTGAACCCCCAGAAGTTCCCGTAGATGGGGGTCCCCATCTGCTCTCCCCAACCCAGTGCTCCCTCCCAGGACCCCCTGCCCAAGACAGACAAGGCCAAGGCAGGCCCGGGATGGACAGGAACGATTCAGAGCGTCGGCTCCCAGAGCTGTGCCCCCCATGGAGTGAGAGGGAGCCCCCGCCGGGCTGGGGGGTGTGGCACCCACCGTGGTCCTTCACCAGCGCCTCCATCTCCTCCTGGATGCCCTTGTGCCACTCGGTGATGTCCACGTGCAGAGAGTAGTCGCAGCAGGACTTGCTGTCCGCCCACTCCCGCCACTGGTCGAAGGCGGCCAGCAGGCTGGTGCCGGGCTCAGGGACGACGTGGTCAACTGGGAAAGAAGAGACATTTGTTACCCGCAAGAACCCGGTGGCTGGAGCCAGCAGGTGTGTCCCCACGGAGCTGGGAATTCGGCTTCTCAGGTTGTCCCCAGGAATCATGACTGTGATCTGTAGAGCCAGCGGAGGGCCCTGGGGTGGGGAGGGGAGAGGGGGCCCAGAAACTTGGCCTTGGCCCATGCGATGTTGGGGTGAAAGCACTCATGAACTCCCAGATCTGATTGCCCAACCCAAAGTCCTGAAAGCCTGGGGCACATTTCGTGGACAATGAGTCCCTGTGGACAAAGGAAGTGTCGAATGGCCGGCCAGGAGCCTGTCCGTGTCACCGGCCGCTGGGAGACCCAGCCCAGCCCCCTGGAGGGGCCGGGGCTGCGCCAGGCATCCTGGGCCTTTCCTGAGCACCACGCAGCCGCGCTCTCCCCCGACCGCTCGGGTTTCTGTGGCATAATCCCACCCTGGAACTGAAGGGTATCATCTTAAGAGGACAAAGCATTTCAAGACTGTTGTTCTGCTACTCAGAGGTAGCCTGAGAGGCTGGACAAAGAGACCTGCACTCAGGTTGCTGGGAGTCGGTTCCTTGGCTCCACAGCTTATCTGCAAGGTGCTCCTGGCTGGGTAAACTACTTAATCTCCACTGCCTTCCACGTCTGTGCTGGTTTAGAATGCGGGTAATGTTACCTTCCCCAGACTTGTGAGATGAGGCATGCATCTACCAACCTCATACTGCTCCCAACTTAATCCTCCTGTGGCTTTCCCTCCTTACAGCACACAAAAAGATTACTGTCCTCTCCTAGCTCTGAAAGATCCTGCCCAGCTTAGTCCTGGCCGGCTTCTACCACGTGACCCTGGGTCATCTATGCCTCACACTCTGTTTTGCAGCTACAGAGACTGTCAGGTGCTACATCAATCTCATACCACAGGGCCTTTGCATCTATCTCTCCTGGGTTATCTGGAGAGCTCTTATCCCACTGCCGCTATGTCAATCCTGATCTTATCCATCTTCAGCTCAGAAAGCCCTGAAATACAAACCGAAACAACCCCTCCAATGTCAACCCCGAGCAACAATGCAGACAAAATGCAGGATCCAAATGCCTAAAGTAATGAGCCATCCTTCCAAAATGAAGTACTCCATTCCTTACACCCAAGTCCCATGTAGGCGGTTCTGAGTTGAGAAAATGCAGGCCAAGGCGAGACTCATGAGCTCTGATTTCTGAAACAGATCAAATCTGGCAGATGTTGCTAAACCGTGACCCCCAAGTGACCTTGGCTTTTTGCAAGTCAAGGTAGACATCACCAGCCCTAATCCCTGCACCTAGGAGGCTGAGGTAGGAAGGCTGTGAGTTCAAGGCCAGCCCAAGCTGCTGAGAGCCTGCCTCAAAAAATTAAAAAGAAAAATCCATCAGTTACACCAATTATACAGACCTGATCCTTACAAACTGAACACATTGCTAAGGCTGTAAGTAGATACTGTCACTATGCCTATTTAAATCATGTGTTAAATGCAGTTAGACCATGTGACCATCTAAGTTAAAAGTTCTTTTGACAGAATTTACTTTTTCAGATGTATTAGTATAAAAAAGAAGTATCAGTCTCTGTAATTAAATGGATATAACAATATTGACAAAAACACAAAAAAGGTACTTAAAATAGATTCCAACAAAACTGAAAGCCAAGGATACAGCCTGTGGCTCATGCCTGTAATACTAGCTAACTGAGGAGATGCGTTCAGAGCCAGCTAGGCACGAAAGTCTGTAGACTCATCTCCCATTAACCACCAAAAAGCCAGACATGGAGCTGTGGCTCAAGTGGTAGAGTGCCATCCTTGAGTGAATAAGCTAAGACAACACCACCCAGGCCTTGAGTTCAAGCCTCAAGACACAGACACACAGACACACACACACACACATATGAATACATTGTATGCATGTTTATTGTGTATGTATGTTTACATGTTGAAAATGCTTGCATTTGTATTTACTTGTGTTGTGTACTCCAGTGGATAAATACAACTCAGCCTCGTCCCTGGCCGGATTGTGAATGGCTAACCACAGCCAACATAAACAAGGAAGCGCTTGCTCTCTGTCCAGCAGAGCGACTTCGACTTCATTTGGAATTAAAAGAGCAGCTACTAGCCAGCCCTTTCTGCCACCTCCAAGCCCCAGGATGCAGTTAATTAGTAAATAACCCTTCCCCTCCCTCCTGGGTCATGGACATTGTTTTTAAATAGTTTAGTATTAGATCAAGTGCTCTCAAATGCTTTGAGTTTACACACACACATGACGTGGAGAGGAGAGGAGGGCCAGGGCTGGGCTGCTTTTCCATTGTTCCGTCCACCCCTGTCAGGGCTAAATATAACTTCTTGTTCCATCCCAGCATCTGGCAGTGAGGGGACCCTTTTGTTACCGGGACTCCTGTTTTGTGTGCTGTTTGTGTTTGTTACTGGTACTCCTGTTTTGTGTGCTGTTTGTGTTTGTTTTCAGCGCTGGGGATCACACGCAGGGCGTGGCCCGTGCCGGCCATGGGCCTCACCCCGGCCTTTAACTTTTCTAAGGAAAAAAATTCTCTCTGGAGTGTCTCCTGTCCTCCGTGCGGTCCTTCTCTTTCACGTCCTTCCCAGGGCCGAGAGGCCGCCGTGCCCGCTCTCCACTGCCCATGCCAGGCCTGGCCCTGGGGACGCTGGCAAGCTCTGTGGGACACACACACATCCCTCCACAAGCAAAAGACACCCAAACCGTGCCCCCGGGACGCCGGCGCGTGCTTTCCCACGGCCCTCCGTCCCATGGGCTCCCGGGGGAACCCCAGCTCCGAGGGAACAGGGCAGAGGTCACACTCGCTTCCGGAGGGGGCACAGCCCCGAGCGCTCACGGCTCTTCGGTGGCCGCGCCCTACGCCGTCTGTCCCTGCTAGACAGGAAGCTCAGCCAGCAGCCACTGAGCAGAGGGGGCCACGGGCATCACTGTGCCAAGCCCCGGTGTGACTCCTACTGCAGGGCCCCAGGGGCTGGCCTTCCTGGGGCTTCCGCTTCTTCGCCTGGAGCAGGTAGAGACCATGCAGGAAACACCTGAAAGGTGCCTGCGCGCGCGCGCGCACACACACACACACACACACACACACACCTCCGAGCGCAGTCAGAAATGTGCAATCAGTGGCATTATGGGATGCTAAGAACACGGCCTGGCAGCTGGGCATGGCAGTGTACCCCTGTGATCCCAGCTACTCAGGAGGCTGAAGTAGGAGGACTACAATCCAAGGCCCACTCGGCTGAAAACACAAAAACTTACCTACAGGGGAGGTGGCGCTAAAAAAGCACAAGGACTGGGGTGCGGCTGAAGAAGTGTAGACCGCCTACCTAGCGCTCGGAGCACTGAGTTCAATCCCTACCACCAAGAAACACGAGACAGTGGCCTGCAGGTAGGAGGCCCGCTTGGAAGCAGCATCTGGAAGTCTGTGCACATCAACACCACCCACTACCAGCACTGCCACAGGCCCGCCATCCACAACTGCAAAAGTCCTAAATCCAAAATGCCCCCAAATGTGAAACAAGGTGCCACGTGTTAGACTTTCTCACAGTAATGAAATACCCAACAGAAACACCTAAAGGAGGATTTGCCTGAGCTCAATGAGGAGGGCATGGCCAAACAGTGGTTCACAGCACCAGCCCGGAAGCAGAGAGAAAGAGAGGGAGGGAGCGGAGGGAGGGAGGGAGGGAGGGTCACACTATTTTAGTCTTTATCCTCTCCTATCTAGACCAGAAGCCACCTTTGGGGCAGGTTAGGGGCCTTTAGTTCACCCTTGCCAACACCCAGAGGTTTGCTTTACTCTCCATCCAATCAAAGTTTGCCATCACCTGCCGTGAGTGGGAAACTCCACGCGTGACCTGAGATGACACGTCGCAAGTCAAGATTCAGGCGCGCTAAAAATACTGCATACGATTGCCTGCGGCTTGCTTCTTATAAGGTTTATATGAAACACAAAATGAATTTCATGTTTAGGCTCGGGTCCCAACCCAAGGCAGTACATAAGATGTGAAATCTGAAACTCCTGGTGGCCACCATTTTGGATAGGGGATATTCAGCCTGTATTACTTGCAATGCTGTTGCCAAAGGACGAGGCATATTTTTAACAGTTTGATTGAGATATAATTCACATGTTATGAAATTCACCCACGGAAGGGTACAATTCAATGGTTTCTAGTATATTCACAGATTGGGACAGCCATCACCACAAGCTAATTTTAGAGCAGCGCCTAAAAAGAAACCCTGTACTAGTTAGCCACCCCTCCCTGGTCCCGTCCTCCTCCCCGCTCCGGGCTGGGAGCCCTAAGCAGCCACTAATCCACTCGCTGTCTCTGTGGATCTTCTTCTCCCAGACATTTCACTTAAGCAGAATCATGTACTATGTGGTCTTGTGTCTGGCTTCTGAGACTTAGCGTAATGTCTCCCAGGCTCACCCTTGCTGTAACACAAGTCAGGCCTGTGTTCCTGTTCACAGCTTGTGATCCTTTTTTTTTTTAAATGTTTATTGGACATTGGCACTGAGTTAAGACACCAAGAAGTAAGTTGCTATTTGAAAGTCCAAATATGGGACCTTGTTGGAACTTACAAGTTGATCGAATTTAAGACCCAACATGTTTTTTAACTTTTAAAGATCATCACAGACCCTCATAATGGTTCTGTTGTTACTGTTGTATGTGTTTTATAGCACTAATGGTTTGAACCCAGGATCTTGCTCTGTTAATGCTCTCCCACTTGAGCCATGCCTTCACTCTTGCTTTTTGCTGGCACTGGTATGGTAGCTCACACTTGTAATCCTAGCTACTCAAGAGGCTGAGATCTGTGGATAGTGGCCTGAAGCCTTCCCAGGCAGGAAAATCTATGAGACTTTTCTCTAATTAACCACCAGAAAACTGGGTGCTGTGGCTCAAAGGGGTAGAGCACTAGCCTTGAGCAAAAAAGCTCAGGGACAGTGCCCAGACCCCAAGTTCAAGCCCCAGGACTGAAAAAAGAAAAGAAAAGAAAAAAGAAAGAAAAGAATGCAATGTTTCACACTAGGTGCTGGTGGCTCACTCCTTGTAATCCACGGTTCAAAGCCAGCCCGGGCAGGAAACTTTATATCCCAAAGAAAGCCAGAAGCAGAGCTATAGCTCAAATGATAAAACACCAGCCTTGAGTAAAAAAGCACGCACGCGCATGCACACACACACACACACACACACACACACACACACACACACACACACACAGAGTAACCACTTCTCTTTGCTGCTGAAGATGCTGAATGCCAGCAAAGTATCCAAGAGATGCAGAATCAGATTTCAATTCGAATTAAATCCAGGCCTGAATCTCAAAACTCTTACTGTTTCTTTTCCAGTAACACTGGGTCCTCTGACCCCACCGCCTTAATAACCCTCATCCCTTCTGTCACCTTCCGGGCCCATTGTGGGAACCTATCTCATGGGGTGCCTCACAGGGCATGCTCTCATAAGCATGTGGGGTTTCTTTCTGACCCTAATAGCATAGTTTCTTTACGTTTTCATAATTCAGTTTCTAATCAGAGCTATCCTCGGGGGAATCCGTCATTTTCTTAAGGATTTTCCTATGGAAAAATCTGTAAGTTTCTTCTAGTTGTCCCTATTATAATAATCTGTAAGCTTCTTCTAGCTGTCACTATTATAATGTTCTTATGGGCATTTCATGCTAATGGCTGGTCCCCTATTGGAGATGGTCACAGACTGGCACATGGGCAGACAATGGGTCTTAATACAGGCAGTGGTCATTCTGAGTTCCAAAAATATCAGCTCTTTACTCTGCCACCAACAACGCATCAGGCTGACACCCAGCTACTTGTGCTCCCCATTTTACTTGCTTACTAAGAGAGTGGGTAAAACACAAAGCTCTTTTCAGCCCATCCGGCTGCCTCTGTTCCAGATAAATGGCCTCTTTCCAAGTCTCCCAGCTTGGAGACCGAGGAACGCAGGAGGGATCAGACCTGCCAGCTGTGCTGAAGGATGGACAGCCCAGCAAGATCACAGTCTAGTGGCCACTTCCACAGTCCCGGCCCTCACTGAGCCCTCCTCCTCCCGCCTTGTCAACCTTAGCGCTGGGACGAGGCCCAGATGAGGCCTCCTTGTCCAGCATGGCAGCAGATCTGGAATCAGCCCAAGCCTCCCGCCTCCCAGGGCTCTGAGTCTCCCAACTCGGTACAGAGACAAGCTGTGCTTTGTCCCTGCTCCCTGCTCCTGCTCAAGGACAGACGCTCAATAGGAAATGCCAGCCCTAAAGCTGGATGACCAAGCTGTGCCCTGTGGGAGGAGGCCAGGAGAGGCAAAGGTGAACAGTGCCAGCCAAATCCATCCAAATGCAAACTTCCAATTCCAGGCCCAGGGAGAATTTCCCTGGGAGATGTTGCGAATGCTCAAGTGTGGGGCGAAGTTTCTACTTCCTGTACTGAGACGGGCGTTCTCGGGCAGAGCTGAACAAAAGCCACGTCGACAGCAGCGCCTGTCCCTTGAGTAGTGAGTGACAGCAACCCGGAGCTTCCAGCTTGGAATTCCTCCGGTGCCCCACGGTCCTGAGAAGTGACCCCTCCAGCTCTGAGGGTACACCCCAGGCCCTTCCCCCACCCCCATGCCAGCAGAGACAGCAGGGCCTCCCTGAACCCTCTGAAAAGCTAGGCTGAAACATTCACTTGTTCATCAAGTTAAGGGATGTTAAAGGACCCAGAAAAACTACGTGGAAACAGCCCCAAAGCCATAACCGTCCAGCCTTGAGCTGGCTGGAGAGCCAGCCACTGGGCACAGGGTGTGGGCTGCAGCTCAAACGCTGAGTGTGTGTGTACTGCTGCAGACGAGGCAGTGGGTAAGTTCATTAACCCCCCAGGGCCTCAGTTTCCCCTTGTGCAAAAGAGGAAAGGCAACAATGCCTACTTTAGAGCATAGAGCTTGCAAGGCATGAACCCAGCTTTGCTACCCGCATTAGCTGGGTCTTCTCAGGATCCTTTGTGCCTCACTGGGCCCTACCTCTGGGGCTTTCAGGGCCTCGTATCCAGCAAGAGCCTGTGTCACACAAATGGAAGGAACCATGGGACGCAAAGCTGCCTGACCCAACTTCCAGCTCAGGGCTGCTTCTCCAAACATTAGAGCACCCCCAGGTGCTACTCAGAGGCAGGGGGAGGGTGAGGCGGGCTCAGGCCGAGAGTCCCAGGGAGGAAGAACAGGGTGAGGGAAGGGCCTGGGTGAAGGGGCTACTGAGAGGAAGAAGCCACCAGACCGACAGCACCACCAGAAAGGCCTGGAACTGTGAGGCATTCTTTCAGAGGAGCAGGCTTCTGTAGAAAACTGGTTAAGACCCAGGGAACAAAACAAATCTGTCCTGTTTACACAGTCAGGCAGCACGGCCCATAAATCTCACAGAGACCCTCTGTCGGCAGTCATAAACATAGATCTCACCCTGGGGTCCCCCTGCCCCCAGACACTATGATGGACACGGCCTTCCCACCAAACAGAACCTCTTAGGAACAAGCAAATTCACTCCCTGTTTTATTAGGCATCAAATGCAAGCAAGGTTGCCAACTGGAGCAGATAACACAAACTACCCTCATTAACAGAGTGCCTGTCATTCCAATGAAAAGCAAAGTAACCGGATCCTGAGGACTCCTACAACATCAGTTCAATCTCCAACAGGCTTGGCCCATGCTGGAGCCCCAGGGGACACAGGAGGCCAGGCTTCACTGGCTCTTACCTGCCCCGGTGCTCCGTGTGTGGGCACAGGGATCTACCTGCAACAGATCTGCCTGTGTACATGTGTGAGCAGTGTGCCCATGGGGATGTGGATATGTGTGCGTGTGCATATGTGTGCATGTGTGTACATATGTGTTGTGTATATAAGCACATGCATATGGATGGGTGTGATTGTATATCTGTATATGCATATGTGCACATGGCTGTGTGTGCATATTTGTGTGGATCTGTGTGTGTGTGTGTACACAGATACCTGTATGTGCATTGTGCATGTGCCTGTGTGCATGTTATGTGTCTCTGCATACTGATATGTATGCATGCCTGTGGGTATGTCTGTGCACCTGTGTACATGTATCTGTGTCACACACGGGTGCTTATGTGCATGTGATGATATGGATACACGTGTTTCTATACATATGGGTGCTTCTGCATGTATGTGGGTTGCATGATGTGTCTGCATGTTGGTGTGCATGTTGTGTGTTTGCAAGCGTGTCTGCATGGGTATATGCACTTACGTGAGTGGATATTCGTGCATGTCTATGTGAGCATGCCAGGGAGAGTGGGTGGAGGCGAGCTCTCTCCCCTACTTCCTGAGGCTTGGGGTTGCTTGAAGGAAACAGAGGCTACTTCCCAGTTTTCACCCCAAAGTCTGCCAGAAATAAATCTCAGACTATAAATTACAGAAAGAATGGAGAGATGTAAAGAGTGACAGGAAGCCTAGAGATGGGAGGAGGAGGGGCAGATCGGCCCCTCCCAGCCCACAGCTCTGAGGAGCTCCTCCCCCACGGAGGGGCGGCCACGGCTGGACTGGCCAGATGAGGTGGCGGGAGAAATATGTGAGTAATGACACTTCCTCTGTTTGTCTCAGCTTGTGGTTGCCCTGGACTACAGGACCGCAGACTCGGTGCTGGCTTGCCAAAAATAAGAGATTACAGGGCCGTGCGGAAGATCAGAACAAAATAAAAGTCACAACACAGGCTTCCGCGTGCCAGGGGCTGCAGCAGACTCCGTTTTTCCTTCCTATTGGCCTCGTGGAGAAGAGAGCCCAACAGTAGCTTGAGGACCCACAACCTCCCATTAGGCAGAACTAGGTGAGAATGTTCTGGAAAGCCCACAGCCCTAGGCAGTAAGAGGAAAGAACAATGAACAGAGCCACCAAAAGGTCAAGTCTACGTTTTCTTGCTGTCGACCCTATGACCTGAAAATGTCCATGAAAACACAGGAGGTGGTTGGTGCACACCTATATTGGAGTACATCATCGCTGACAAATGATCCGTAACTGTAATGAAGAGCACTGGATTCAAATAACTAATGTGGACAAGAGGCTCACACAGCCCGCCCTGTACACAGGCTGCTGGAGTCGGCACACAGCTCTGAGAACAGAGTGGGACTTGGAACGAGGCGCCTGGCCTCCATTTCTAACACTGTTGTGCAATTCCTCCCGCATCCCCAACAAATGAAGTCCAGTGTGGAAGGAAGGGCGGTGATGTCATTTGTTGACTGGGCTCTGTCCACAGCCAACATAATCTGATGGTGTTCTCCTCCTCAGAAGTTGGACTGAATCCAAACACACAGGAAGAAAAAAGCCATAGCATGACGTCACGCACGCCTGAACCACAGCCGTGGTACCCGGTCCTGTGCCTCCCTTCTCCCGCTGAGGGCCGAGGGCTCAATGGGTCTTTCTTGTGTGCAGCTGATTAGCAAGACAGAATAAAGGCCAATGTATCTGAACAATGAGGGAGAAGCCCTGCAGACAAGGCACCTGTTGTTTGAGAGCCTGTAATTACTCTTTACAACCCAGGATGGTTCCAACTATAGGTGACACCCAGACACTAGCTGTCACTCCTCCCCACCCTCTATAAACTAAAACGCCCGCTTACAATATGTTCTCTTCCTTCTCAGGAAGAGCAGGGCCAGAAGACAATAACGCAGATGTAAAGCACAACTCCAAAGGAACTAGTCTGTACAGAAAATTCTAGAAAATTCCTTGATCCTCATCTTAAGGGAAGTCAGCCAGGCTCAAAAAGACCAGGATCACACGCTTTCCCTTCCATAGGACTTAACCTAGACCTAAGAAAGAGAGGGGGGTGGTGACGGGGAAACTAAAGTAGGACCGTTTAGAGTAGGGGTACCCCCAGGAGGAGAAAGGACAGATGTGAGGATGTTCGGGGACACCAAGAGCAGCTTGGATAGCACAACAAGACTCCTGTCCCAAGAAAATTAATTAAAGTTCATGAAAAAGAAGTTCAGTTGCAGAACATGTTTTTAGGCCCTGGGTTTGATCCAAAAAAAAAAAAAAGAAAAAGTTAAAAAGAGATACTATTTGATAGGACATAGTCACCATGGACTGTCTTCTCCCATCAACACACTGTGAACATGTCTGTAATAGTAGCTGTTTTTCACAACGGTTTTTGATGATTACCTTATTTTTCCTAAAGGAGAATATACATACTTTATTTGGCTAATCACAGGTTTTGGTCATTTAAGTGGCTTCTCTTATTCATTATTTTTTTGGGGGGAGGGGGGTCTGGTCGTGGGGCCTGAACTCTGGGCCTGGGCGCTGTCCCTCAGCTCTTCAGCTCAAGGCTAGCGCTCTACCACTTGAGCCACAGCACCACTTCTGGCTTTTTTCTTTTTGCTTATGTGGTGCTGAGGAATCAAACCCAGGGCCTCAGGCATGCAAGGCAAGTGCTCTACCACTGAGCCACCTTCCCAGTCCCTAGTAGCAGGTTTAAAATTGGGGCCTCATACTTATTAAAGCTTGGTTTGCCTGACTGGCACTACACCACTTGAGCCATGCTACCCTTCCAGCTTTTTTTCTGGTCCTGGGGCTTGAACTCAGGGTCTGGGTGCTGCCTCTGAACTCTTTTGCTCAAGGCTAGTACTCTACCACTTGAGCCACAGTGCCACTTCTGATTTTCTGGTTGCTAATTGGAGATAAGTCTCATGGACTTTCCTGCCCTGGCTGGTTTTAACCTTGATCCTTAGATCTCAGCCTCCTAAGTAACTAGGATCACAGGCGTGAGCCACCAGCTCCCAGCCTAATTTGTTTCTTGAATGTATAAAAGCTTATTCACTAACATAATGTTTCTTTTCGTTTACTTTTTTCTTGGATTCCACATCACCTCCTTTCCCAGTTGAACCTATGACCCTCTCCCCCGCTTCTCCAGGAAGCTTTCCAGAACCTCCCAGATAGAATTGGCCACTAGATATCTTCACCTCATCCCTGCTATGATTTTCTAGGAACGAACGACGTGTCACCCTCCAAATCTGACTCCTCACCCAGTGTCCACATGACTGCCCCCAAGAACCTTCATTCCTGGAAACAGTCACCAAATTTCCCTCCGCTCCACTCCCGCTCCTGTGCTGCAGGAGTGCAGGAGTGTGAGAGGGAGGGCTGAGGCCACCAAAGCCAGCTGTGCAGGTGAGCACAGGGCTGGAACCATCATCCTTTCCTTCCCTCCCCTCCTCTCTCCCCCCTCCCCTCCCTTCCCCCCACACTCAGGCTCACATCCGGTGTCTTGGCCCTTACACAACAGTCCCCATCCTGCCCTCCAGGAACAGGGCAGCCGGAAGTCCTCCACTCCTCTGTCCAGATGGGATCTTAACTCCAACTTGTTATTACTTCTGAGAAGAAGCATTGACTTGGAGCGGGGGGGGGGGGGGGGGGGGGGGGGGGGGGGGAGGGGCTGTAATTCTGATGACAGAAGCTGGGGCGGTGGCAAGCTCTCTGAAGGCTGAGGGGGGAGGATCACTACCCGCTGCCCCACCCACCTCACCTCTCCCTGCACCCTTTTTCCCCCACTCATACCCAATCCACTCAAGCTGAGAAGAGGAAGGAGGAGAGGGAGATTACTTTACTTTTGAATTCTGAAATTCACGATCTCCCGGATCTGCCGTGGAGGTCCTCACCTCCCTTACAGAAGCATCCGCAGGACACTCCTTACCGTCCCCTCCCCCTCTCTCCACCCCTGTTCCCTTCCCCCCCCATCTCCTCCTGCCACCCCATAATCAGACCCCAGGGAAGAATAAAATCCAGCCTTTGGGAATCCTCTCAGCCCCAATCTACTGCAGGAGGCTCCCTGCCTCAAGCAGCTTTTAGAATTCTGCTTCTCATTTCCCAAACCCTAGAACAAACACTGCAGTTCACAATACCCCTTCCCCTGTCAGACTGCCCAGCACACAGCAAATTCTCTGCAAATAGAGTATTTATGTGTACTTCTAATGCCCAGACCAAGCCCTGAGAAATGCCCTGCTGCCTGAGAAACATCAAGGGATGGGCAGATGGATGGATGGATGCGTACATGTGTGGATGGGTGGATGCATGGGAGTGGGTGCATGCATGCATGGTGTGGATGGATGCATGCGTGCATGGGTGGATGGATGGGGTGGCTGGATGATGGATAGGTGGCTGGATGAATGCATGATGCATGGATGGATGAGGTGGATGGGTGCATGCATGCATGGGTGGGTGGATGCATGGATGGGTGATTGGGTGAATGAATGAATGCATGGATGGATGCGTGCATGCATGCATGGGTGGGTGGATGATGGATGCAGGGATGCATACATGGGGTAGATATGTGGATAGTACTGCTATAGCAACCAAAACCAGACCAAGACAAGAACTCTCTAATATCCAGAGCTGTGTTCTCTTAACAGGAAACAAAGAGAGGAAGGGAGATGAGGGCAGAATATAGCCATACTACTCAATGCATATCCTGTGAAATTAGGAAAGGTGCAGAGATGAGTGGAGTGGGAGGGATGAGGGAGAACAAAGAAATGCTCTCTTCAAACTGACATGCTGAATGGCAAACCCTTTGCACAACTACCCAAAGATAATTAAAACCTAGTATTTTATTGAAAGATGAGAACCAGGTAATGGGGAAAAGGTTATCTTTGGAATTGACAACGATTTCTGAGTAATGCCAACCATTTCAATTTCAATTAATTTCCAGCATGAGGACATCAGAACAAGAAGAGGAAGTGGACAATGAAACCACTGGGCTGCTACAGTCATTCACCCCCCAAACCAACTACTAGCCCTACAAATAGCTCAGGAGCCAGATTACATTAGAAACAGCTAACAATAAGACAAGCACTGGTAGCTCATGCCTATAATCCTAGCTACTTAGGGGGCTGAGAGCTGAGGATCATGATTCGAAGCCAGCTCAGAAAGGAGAGTCCATGAGACTCCTTTATTTTTTAGCTATAGCTTTGGTTTTGGTCTTTTTGTTGGTACTGGGGATGGAACCCAGGTCATTGTACTTGCCAGGCAAGCCCTGTGCCACTGAGCTACACCCCAGCCCCTGTGAGACTCTACCTCCATCTCATCCCCCAAAAGCTTGGCTTAATTGGTACAGTGCCAGCCTTGAGGGACAACAGACAGCACCCAGGCCCTGAATTCAAACCCCAGTACTGGCACAAAAAAAGTCTGTGAGACTCCTCCATCTAACCACCAGAAAACCAGTGCTGTGGCTCAAAGTGGTAAAGAGCTAGCTAGAGGTAAAGAGCTTGAGGGGAAAAAACTCAGGGACAGCACCCAGGCCCTGAATTCAAGCCCCATGACTGACACAAAAACAAAAACAAATGAACAAGCAAAAAAAAACCCCAGCTAATAATGTCAGGAACAATACTGATGAGCCACCTTCTGACCTCTGTAACCTGCCAGAGCTCCATCCATCACACCCACCGTCTCCCTACATCCTCCTACAATCCCAACCCTATGTGGCAAGGCGCTTCTGGCAAAAGAGAAAACCAAGGCAGACAGGGAGAGACTTGCCTTAGCTAATAAGCTACAAAAATCAAGCCTGGAATTAAGATCTACAAAGATGTGTCCTCAAGAAAGCAAGGCCTCAAATTCTTTCCATTCCACCTCCCATTTCCTCAGAGAATCCTTGGAGTATCTCCACAAAGGAAAAACAATGCCCAGAAAAGCAGTTCCAACCCTGACACACTGTTTGATTTTTCTCCTTGGCCCCACCCCCCCCTCAAAAACTTCCATATAAGCCGGGCACTAGTAGCTCATTCCTGTAATCATGCTCAGGAAGCTGCAATCTAAGGATCTCAGTTCAAAGCCAGCCTGCGCAGGGAAGTCCGTAAGACTCCTATTTCTAATTAGCCACCAAAAATTAAAAACTAGAAAGCCAGAGGTGGAGCTGTGACTTCAAGAGTTAGAGCACTAGTCTTGAATAGCAAAGCTCAGGAACAGTGCTGAGGCCCTGCCTGAGTTGAGCCCCAGAACAAGCACGCGCACACACGCATGCATACGCGCACACGCGCGCACGTGCACACACCATGTGCCAGGTGAAAGAGGGGAGGGCTGAGCGAATAAACCTTGAGCCATGCCAAAGTAACACAGAGACACACGGGAAAGGGATGTGGGAAGAGCCCTTTACAGCCATTGGCTCCATCTGCCCCAGGCCTTCCAGAAGAGTGCCAATCAGCTGATGAATGCACAGCATGACTCCTACTGACTGTTCCCCAAGTGCCCCTGTGGGGTACAAGGGAAACCTAGGCCAAGCCAGAGCTTCTGTGGGGAGACCAAAGACTCAAGTGACCACCATTAGACAATGGGCCTTTCCCCATGGGCACAGCCTTGGCATAAATGAAGACAGGTGGGACCTGATCACTTTCTCTTCCACATTACAGAAAGTGATGGAAGGGCAGGATAAAGCTAGAATCCCAGAATCTTCCTCTCGCTGGGGTAGACGGTCCTCTCCCCATCAAAGGGGGGCTGGCGGGGAGTTCTGTGCAGCATGCAGCACAGTGCCGACACTTGAACAGTCCACATTACTCTGACGGACCTACACGTGCCATCAGCACAGAGACCAGAGCCCCAGATCTTCCACACGCAAGCTCCTGTGACCGGTGTAGTCCTGTGGATCTGTCAGCCTCCCGTGCCTTCATGTCCAGCACGAGGACCAGCCCTGGTTTTCAGGGAGGACTATAAGGATTGAAAACAATGTGCATAGCCTGGCCTCGGGCCAGAGTCCCAACGAATGCTACTGCCTGCCCTTCCAAGTTACCCAGCTTCCCTCTTGGGCCCTCCACTCCCACCTGGTGTGCAGAAGGGCCCAGAGGGCAACTGTTCGGTCATTTCCTTTCAGAGCTCATCAGAGGACCAAGACTTCAGTGTACGCCTTTGGAGCTAGAGTGAGCCGTGTCTGGGTTCTCCTGGAACAAGCTGGTTTGCAACACTGTCTCAGTGCCGCTATTGGAGGGTGCGTGAGTACAATCCATCTGGAAGAGGCTGCAGGGCCATCTCACTATGTAAAATGACACACGAGGCCACCAGTACTTTGCCTGAGCTGTAACTCTTCGGGTTTGAAGCATTAGTTGCATGGTGAAGCCTTCCCGTCACTGCACCCACACTCGCTCAGAAACACCTGCCAGCCCCTTAGGGACATGCTTCTTAACCACGATTCATCTCGCCACTTTAACCACTGCGCCCTCCCACCTGATCTCCCAGCCCCTGGGACTTGTGTCCCTAATGAGACAAGGCACAAAAGAAGTAAATACTAATAATGGCAGCTCCCAGCTAAAGGAAAACAGGATGGGCCTACCTCTGCTTTGGTCCCCGGATTCCATGCAATGGAACAGGAAGGCTTGGCAAGTAGATGGAGGAGACTACTGTCTTCCCCCAGGCATGGTAAGAAGATGGAGGAGAGAGTGCTGCCCTCCTCCAGTGCTCTCCCAAGCCCATTGCTCTGGGTCCTACATTGTGCTAGCCCCAAGACTGAGGTAGAATTTGTCACCAAGAATGGGAGACAGTTACAGGTGGCTATACACCTATAACCCTAGCAACTCAGGTGGCTGAGATCTAGGATCCTGGTTCAAAGTCAGCTGGGGCAAGAAAGTCTGTGAGAGTCTTATCTCCAATCAACTACCAAAAAAGCCAGAAATGGAGGTCTGGCTCAAGAGGTAGAATACTAGCCTTGACCAAAAATGCCCAGGGAGATAGGGCTGGGAAGGTGGCTCAGTGGTAGAGTGCTTGCCTTGTATGCATTAGGCCCTGGGTTCGATTCCTCAGCACCACATAAGCAAAAAGAAAAAAGCCGGAGGTGGCGCTGTGGCTCAAGTGGTAGAGCGCTAGCCTTGAGCTGAAGAGCTGAGGGGCAGCGCCCAGGCCCAGAGTTCAGGCCCCACGACCGGACCCAAAAAAAAAAAAGCCCAGGGAGAGCACCCGGGCCCTGAGTTCAGGCCCCAGGAGGGGCACAAAAAAAAAATGGGGGAGGGCTTGGTGGCACTGGCTTGGGAAACAGAATGAGTGTTACAGTGTGATGCTGGCCTCAACAGAATTCCACCAGTCTCTGAATTTGTATCCACTGTAAGTTTGAATCCAGTGAACTGCTTCCTGATAGCATTGCTTCACATCTGCAGTTGTTTTTTTTTTTTTTCCTGCTGCATTTAAGACAGTAATTCTTTGACATGGGCTTGGAAATAAAGCCAGCTTTAAACTCTCTTCCTGGTCTCAAGAGACAGACCTGGAATCAGAGCCTGGGCCACTGCATCCTTAGTACAAAGAAGGTAACTAGAGGCAGAGACAGAGCCATGCTGATGAAGAGATAATAAGACAGGTGACTTACAAGGCCAGATAGATAACATATATATACATATAGATACAGATATATCAGATGCAAAATATAGGTTAGGTTGCAAGATATTATTAGATTAGATAGATAAATAAAAAGATAGATGGATAGATGATTTTTTCTTTTTTAATTTTTTGGGTCTGGTCATGGGGCCTGATCCCTAGGCCTGGGCGCTGTCCCTCAACACTTCAGCTCAAGGTTAGCACTCTACGACTTGAGCCACAGCACCACTTCCGGATTTTTTTTTTCTTCTGCTTATGTGGTGCTGAGGAATCGAACCCAGGGCCTAATGCATGCAAGGCAAGCGCTCTATGCCACCCTCCCAGCCCCCAGATAGATGATTGATAGATAGACAGATAGAAGAGTGATTCTCATAGATACCAGAAGTATCATTTAAAAATAGTATGGTGCCGGGCGCTGGTGGCTCACGCCTGTAATCCTAGCTACTCAGGAGGCTGAGATCTGAGGATCGCGGTTCAAAGCCAGCCCGGGCAGGAGAGACCGTGAGACTCTTATCTCCAATAAACCAACAGAAAACCGGAAGTGGCGCTGTAGCTCAAGTGGTAGAGCGCTCGCCTTGAGCTGAAGAGCTGAGGGACAGCGCCCCGGCCCAGAGTTCAAGCCCCATGACCGACAAAAAAAAAAAAAAAAAAGCTATAAAAAAAAAAATAGTATGGTACAAAAAAAAACTCAGAGATAAAAGTCTGCTGTCTCCCTTGCATGGATGTGGAAATTGCCATCCAGAAATAAATAAGAGTGAGTAGATGGAATGCTCCAGAAAGGGAAATTAAACCTAGATCTGCTTCTTGGAGCTCTCCTGGTCAATCCTATGGTTTGAATCTCATCCTCTCAAGTGTGGTTCGGTGAGTGTCACCCAGCTGCAGAGCGGCTAGGATGCAGGGTCTGGATGGCCCCGAGTTCACCATTCTGTTTTTACTCAGAGCTTTTGATTTCTTCCTCACAGGCTCCCCACAAGGAGGAAGAACAGCCCTGCCCTGTTAGTAGAGGGAGATTCAGTCATAAACACTACGAATTCAACAAAAGACAGAGGGGCTCCCAGGGAACCAGCACACCGGTGGCCTCCGGGCCTGGGGAAGAGTCCACGGTCCAGAGTCACTTCACTCGGCCCTTCACACGCCACCTCCTCCTGCCCGTCCTCCAGCCCTCGTCCTGCTCATTGCCTTGTACCCTGAGCGCTCCATGTCCCACCCAAGTGGCCCTTAGGGAACCGGCCTAGCAAAACCTCCTGGGCCACCAAAGAAAGCAAGCGAAAGTGGGAGGTGTTCCCCGTTCAGCTTCATGAACTTCTAGAGGGCGTCTGGCTGCAAACCCCCCCACTCCCAGGTTGTATCAGGAGACTCCCCTCCCTGGCAGTAACTGGAAGCCAGACTGGCCAATGCCAGACCCACCTAGCGCAAGGAGAAGTTCTGCTGCCTGCGTTCTGCGAATCCTAATGAGCAGTGTTTAATGACGCCCCAGCTCACTGCAGAACTCCCTTCCCCGCAGAACGGCCTGCACCCTTGCTACCACCACACTCAAAGAAAGCTGCCTCCCAAACGGGCGAACCCCAGAGCGCTCACTGCAATCGCTACTCACTGTCACGCTTTCTCATTACTCGTGGTAGTGAAGGCTGACTGGAAGTGAGAAGCTGAGCAAACGGCGTCACACAAGAGCACGTCAGAGACAGGAACTGCAAATCTCAAATAAGTGATCACCACTGGGGAAGACGTAGAAAGCCTGGTACCGGTGGCTCACGCCTGCAATCAAGAGGCTGAGATCTGAGGATCACAGTCCAAAGCCAGCCTGGGCAGGAAAGTCCCCCTGAGACTCTTACCTTCAACTGACCACCAAAAACCTGCAAGTGGGCTGTGATTCAAAATGGTAGAGCACTAACCCTGAGCACAACAGCTCAGGGACAGTGGCCAGGTCCTGAGTTCTAGCCCTACAACCAACAGAAAAGATAGAAGGGAAGAGGCAAAAGAGCGGGGGGGGGGGGGGGGGGGATGGTGGTGAGGGCTTCACAGTGACTAGGACCAAAGCCTTGGATGGGAATCCGGAGGAAGCACAAAGCCCTTCAGGCCATCTACTCCTTTTGAACATTATGGACCTTTCTTTTCCAAAAAGAAGGCTCACATCTAGGCAGGACAAATGGCGCAGAGCCCCCATCCTCGAGGATGGTCAGGAATTACAGTCAGCAGATCCACAACCATTTAGAGTAGTGACGAGTGCTCAGAGGTGACTAAGAGGGTCTGGCCTGCCCCGTGACCCAGCATGGAAGCCAGCCAGGACCAGCCACACTGCCACACTTGGTGGGAGGTAATGAAGGACTTCCCCAAACCCTAGCACTCTCCAGAGTCACAGAGAGAGGGCTTCCAAGAGGCGGAAGATGGGGAGAAAAGTGGTAAGAACTCAGGTGTCCTACAGCCCACCCACACCCCCCATGCCAACCAGAGCAGCTCTGCTGTCTAAGTGTCACACGGAGGGCGCCATGTGGGCTTCCTGGCAAGAGGGGGCTGCCCACAAGCCCCCGCAGCCCCATGACCCCCGTAAAGCTGGTAAGGACAGCAGCAGCAATGGGCCGCGCTCCTGTCTGACTCACTCAGCCACCTGTCAGGCAGCCAACATGGCAGCTCCCACACAAGTGGGCACCACAGGAAAGTGGACGGGGTACCATTTCTGTCCTGCAGAAGTCTGTGCCCAGTGCTTTTTTTTGGTCAGGCATAGGACTTGAACTCTGGGCCTGTCCCGCTCAGCTCTTCAGCTCAAGGCAAGCGCTCTACCTATTGAGCCACAGCACCACTTCCAGTTTTCTGGTGGTTTACTGGAGATCAGAGTGTCATAGACTTTCCTGACCAGGCTGGCTTTGATCCTGTGATCCTCAGATTGCAGCCTCCTGAGTAGCTAGGATTATAGGTGTGAGCCACCGGTGCCCAGCTTGTGCCCAGTTCTTTGGCTGGAAAACAGGACAAGGACTCCTTGGTGGGGGGAGGGGATGGATAAGGCTGTCATGGAAACCCCTGGCTAGTAAGTGAGACTAGGTTAGAAAGGCCTGATGACAGCCCAACAAGTCCACCACCTCCTCTGAACGAGAGTAGCCATCCTGGCCAACAGGACTGCTGGGAAGTTTCCACAGACCCAGCCTGAGCACTCTCTAGGGAAATTTTGGAGATTTTTCAGGTAGATTTTGGAAGCAGAGGATGGAGACTGCCCGAGCTCTGCGTGTAACGCCCACTAGCAGAGCGGGACCTGGGCTCCGCCCCCACCTTATGAGCTGTTCTCATTGCCAAGGCTTGTCAGTAGCATCCCTCAGGACCAGGGGCCTCGCAAGACACACTCGAACACTAAGGTATCTGCCACATGTCCGTGTTGTAGGTCTAGAGACCCACCCAGGAATGCCCTTGCTTCTGGAAAGGTCTGGAAGACTGATCCCACCACCCTACCAGTCAGCTGGCCAAGCCCAACACTACAATCCTTTCTGAAGTAAGCACCGTGTGCAGCAGGTGCTGAGCTGCGCAGAGCTGTGCTATTCTCAGGACGCTTCCTTCTTGTTTTCTGGTGCCCAACCTGGGAATTGAATCAGGGCCTAGGGGCTGTCCCTAAGCCCTTTTTTTGCAACCCTTGGTGGTTCATTGGAGATAAGAGTCTCACATTTTCCTACCCAGACTGACTTCAAACCGTGATCCTTAGATCTCGGGCTCCTGAGTAGCTAGGATTACAGGCGTGAGTCACTGATGCCTGGCTGGATGCGTCCTTCTTTAACCTCTTCTCTGCTCAGCACCAAGGATCAGGTAACCTGCCCAAAAACCCTGCCAGGGAGTACCCAGCAGCTGCCAGCCCAGCACTCAGGGCTGAGATGTGCGCAGTGACACCTGAGCAGGCCCCGCTCGTGGCATCAGCTTTCCGAAGGCATCCTGTCCTTGCGTGACGTGTGTGATCTCCCCCATGAAGGGTCTGGGGAGACAGGGGCGGAGCGCAAGGCACCCGCTCCAGAGCCCAGTGGAGAACGCGGCTTCCCATCGCCAGACCACAGGCAGAGTCTGTGGCGACGGCTCCCATCCCGGACTTTGGAACTTCAGTCTGATGTGGCCAAGTGTTTTCGTGAATACTTTCTAACCCTAGTCCAATGAGTGCTGTGAAGGGAATAATCAAAGTATCAATTACAGACACGTTCATATTACACTGCGTGTGTGTTCACACATGTGTGCTCGTCACCAGCAGGGAGCAAACCCACATGCCACATGGTTGAAAAAATGACAAGCAGCGGATGTCCCACAGCGGCCTTCTTGAGCCACATCCCCTCAGGAAGCCTCCTCTTTTCTCCCAAGCCTCTTGCCTCCACTGGCAAGGATCACCAAGAGCTGGGCAACACCCAAGGGTTTCTGGGAAGGGTGGCTGAGTTCGCCAGAGAGCTGAGACCACGTGACTTCTCCAGTGGCAAGAGCCGCTACCCTGAGGGCAAGCTCCATGACTGCAAGGACTAGCAAGAGTGTGGCATTTCTGCCTGGAGCCCCATCTCAACAAACAAGCCAAGTGTAGTTGCATACATCTGTTAACCCAACTACTTAAGAGGCCTGAGTAGAAGGATTACTGTCAGAGGCCCGCCCCAGGCAAAAACAGGAAAGTTTAGTCAACAAATAACTAAAGCCAAAAAGGGCTTTAGACGTGATTCGTAGCTAGCACAAGGCTCTGAGTACTGCCAAATACATAACATTTTTAATTACACCACACATGTCTGGATCCTTTTCCTCGTCGTGATTCCCTAAACAATATAGGGAACAACTATTTGCATAGCATTTACATTGTATTAGGCATGAATAATCAAGAGGTAATTTAAAGTATATGGATGGGAGGGGATGCGTGGGTTATATGCAAATGACCTGCCATTTTACATGAGGGACTTGAGCGTGTATGCTTCTACAATCCTTGGTGATCCTGGAACCAACCCCAACCGACACCCAGGGTCCTACAGGACCTGCCTCACAGCAGGGACTCAAAATCAGTCAGCGCATCACTGAGCTAAATGCCACGTCATGGAAGGACCAGACATGGGCTCCCTCAGCTACATCGCAAAATTGTTCCGCTGCAGGCTTAGACTCCAGGGAAGAAGAGAGGAGTCCCTGTTCTCAGCCAGGGATGGTCACCCTTTTATCAGCCTCCAGGGCTCGAGGCAAGCTCCTGAGTACAACACATACACACAACACCAGCCCTTCCAGAAGACTCCCTCCTTCCAGGCTGGCTGGGACCTAGGGAGCAAAAGTGTGCATGCGCACACCCAGGTGGCACCCTGGCACACCTGCTCAGGCAGGGACCTGCACAGGGTAGCCTCCTGTCTGCTCCTGCAGATACAGCGGAGCTCCAGAATATTCTGTAACAGGGCAGCGGGGAGTGGGATGCTAAAGCAGCAAGCCCACCTCTGGGCCAACTTGTCCCAGAGAACAGAGGCGGCCAACGTGGCACAAGGAGGAGGGGGTGGGGCCAGGGTACACCAACAGACTGACCGCGGCAGGCTGTGTCCTTCTGGCCTGTGTCCCCCTTTGTAAAACCAGGTAACTCTTCTACCTACTTCCCGGACACTGTGGAAGCCTAGCAGTTCTGATGACCCCAGGGTCCCGGAGGCCAGTGTTTTCCCCAAGGAGCCCTCGGCTAGTCTAGATGAGCCCAGTCGGCTCGGTCAGAGGCTCTGCCCACCCGTCCCTGGCTGGAAAGGGCAAAGGGCGTCCCCCTGCCTGCGGCGGCGTCCTGTCACAAAGATCCCATTGTGCGACTGTCAACAGCAGGTTCTGTGGGCTGGCAATCTCATTTTCTCTGGCTGGCATGCCATCTTCCTTAAACTGGAAGCGCACGGCACGCCGAGCAATGTCACACAGAAACGGGCCCTCCAGGGCCCATGACACAGGAAGGCCTAACAGGTGGAGACGGCCCTGCGGGTACAGGTGAGCCAGCGTGGAGAAGAGAAGATGGAGGACAAGGGCTAGGCAGTCTACGCGTCAATTTACTTGATTGCTTGTCTCAGCCACAGGCATGGCCACTCAAGCTTGGACTTCAATGTGCTCAAAATGCTCAGCACATTCCTTTGGCGGCCTCGATATTCATTCAAGCTGCAATGTCACTAAAGAAGCAGGTCGTGGGCACCCAGGGATTCACAGGAAGCTATTCCTCTTCAACAAGGCCCCTTCGTGGTAAAGCAAGCCTCAGCCACAAGCACACTTAAAGTATTGCACAATATGTTATGACCGGCTGGGGGGGGGGGGGGATAGAAATAAAGAAAAAAATCCTAATTTCGCGGTCATCTGAAGGAAAAGCAAAGGCAAGCTGGCGGAAACTGTGCTCGGCTCAGCTCAGCACCCAATCAGGTGTTTGGAAGCAGTGAGCATTTTTCTCAGGCTGCCAGAGCCATGGAGGTTGGGGGTGAGCATGCACTGCTACCTGCTTACTTCCTTTCTTTTGAGTTTTACTCATCAACCCCTTTGGCCAAACCAAATGGGAAGTGAAGGTGCGGTTCAAGTGGTACAGTGCCAGCCTTGAGCTAAAAATTCCAAGTGACGGTGCGAGGCCCTGCTACTGGCACCAAAAAAATAAAAAAAGGATGGTGCCACCGGTGAACATTGCTGTGCTCTTGCTCAAGAGGCCAAGTGGGCCACTGGCCCTCAGTCCTGGTCCCTGACCATCTACCCACTGACCATCCACTGACCCTCCTGGGGGACCACTGTGGTGAACAGAAGGAAGCCCCTGGCCTCCAAGGGAGAAGGCCAAAGGGAAACCAAGCAGCAAGAAGGGATACGGTCCCACGGCAGGGGAGGGCAGGAAGAGGCAAGAAATAGAGCAAGGCCTGGAAGCCCAGGACATACACAGGGAGAAAGGATGCCTGGCAGAAAGGCAGGATGGGAGAAAATGCCAGCAGAAGCCCCTTGAGTAAGTGTAAGAGGACACATTTCTGCCCACAGGGGCTGAGCAAAGACCATGTGACTAGAGGCAATGTCTCTCTCTCTCTCGGAGCTCAAAGCAGAGGAAGCTGGGAAGCCTAGAAAAACTTCCTGTCAGCTAGAGATTCCTTCACCATGTGGATGAGCCACTAAGGCCCCGAGAAGCGAGGTGACCTGGCCAAGGCCAGACAGCGAGATGGTACTGGAAGGTACCTGAGCTCTCTCCAGTCTCCTGACCACTGGAGGGTTCCCTCTAGGGTATCCCTCCAACAATAGATAGATGTCACATTGTTCCTGGCACACTGACCCTCGGGGACCAATGCATGGCACTGTGGGCATCCGCCTGCATGCAGAGCCGAGGCTCTGACCACCTGACTTGGCCTGCCATCTACCAGTGAGCAGTGTGTGCCTTGCTAGCTCAGATACTACTTGGTGGCTTGCCCTGGAGGCAGAGAGGAAATGCCCACTTGGGCCTAGTCCAGAGCAACAGGCCAAGCAGTAGGAATGCCCGGGGGTACAGAAAGGATCCCTTGAAAACTGTACAGACCAGGCTGGAAAGCAATGCCTGGAGCAAGACAGAGGAGGTAAGGCTCCAACCTGGGGATCTGTGTGGAAGTGACAGCGAAGCCGGCTTAGATACTTCAACCCCTAAGACCAGACGAGGATAATGCCAGGGAGGATGTGGAGACAGCAATGTTCCCCATGGAAGACAGGAAAGAAACATCCAGACAGACCCCGAAGCAAGAGGACACAGACTGTCATGGAGAATCGCCTAGTGATGCAATCTTCTCTGAGGCAGAAACCGCCAGGTTCTCTCTCCTCATTAGATTTGTCAGATGCTATGCTGACCTTCACTCTTAGACAGAATCTGTTTTCCAATATATGTACCTCACAGGGCCACTACGTAGCTAGACCACTCTTCTGAACTAAAATGTCTGCCACAAATCATCCTCGGACCTGAATCCAGTGAATAGCCTTTCGATGTGCCCAAGCAACACAAATTCCTTGGGTGAAGGGTGTCAATTTTTACATGGTGGGGGGGGAGGTGGAGGAAGCCTCCAAGAGGCAAGATGTCTGGTTCTTCTCAGTGTCCAACCAAGGCTGTGATTTTCCTCTCACCAGATTACAGATTAATAATGGCTCAAAATTTCATTTGGTGCCCCCATCCTCATTCTAAGAAGCGCCCTAAGGAAAATAGTTAACGAAGGAAGGCTCAAAATTGACTCCGAAGATGACAGTGTTTTTTCACACTCGAACAATTTCAAGGTCAAAGTAAAACCAGAGTCATCAAGCAGAGAAAGCAAAAAACCATTCCTTTTATCCTTCCAAAATGCCCAAGAACCATGTTCTCAAGTTCAGGTGGGAAAAAAAATCCCAAATCTGACAGCAAACAGGGATCAGGAGATAAGAGAAATCCCTTCCCGAGCCAGCCCAATCACCCACTTTCACTACCACAGTCATGGGTCCCTGGTACCACAGGAATGGTTCCGAGCCTCTTACTGATCATGGTGGTTCCTCCAGCCAGGGCAGCCTTGGTCCCCTGGAAGAAGTCATCGGCAGACGTCATCCCCTGCTCAGGCATCTGGAAACGAGTGTGCACGTCGATTCCCCCAGGGATCACCATTCTGGAGTGGGCTTCGATGGTCTTCACCCCTCCTGGCACGATCAGGTTTTCTCCTATTTGCCTAAATAGACAGGATGAGTCAGACAGACAGTGAGTGAAACGTGGAATTGGATGCCAGCTGACAGCTATTTTCCCTAAGCTACAAACTGTCCTCCAGGGCAGGCAGCGAACTTTCTGGATCATTGCTATACTTTATCTGCTCCTCACCAAGTAAGAGGGTGTGCAGGAAGCACAATCTACATAAGGAACCAGGCGACCAATTGAAGATTAGCTATCAGCAGCCCCCCAAATCAAATGATATCCAGGCCCCAAGATATTGCTATAAAATGCCACTACACCATCTTAAAACACAAACCACTGAACTAACTTTCCAACAGCAATCTACATCAGACATAACTGCACTTTCCCAACATGGGTTTTAGCAAATTCTTTTCAACAGAGGGAAAGACATGTGGAAGGGCGGAGGGAGAAAACACATACACACACACACACACACACACACACACACACACTAAAAAAAAAGTAAGCACTATATTGTAATGATTTCAAAGCTTAGAAGCAGGTGCTATACAATTCCAACTTATTAAAGGCAGAAAAATAAATAATCACCATGTGTTGAACAAGATCCTTTTTTTTTTTTTTTTGTCAGTCATGGGGCTTGAACTCTGGGCCTGGGCACTGTCCCTCAGCTCTTCAGCTCAAGGTGAGCACCCTACCACTTGAGCTACAGCGCCACTTCCGGTTTTCTAGTGGTTTATTGGAGACAGGAGTCTCAAGGTCTTTCCTGCCTGGGCTGGCTTTGAACCGGGATACTCAGATCTCAGCCTTCTGAGGAGCTAAGATTACAGGTGTGAGCCACCGGCGCCCAGCTCCTTTTTTTTTTTTTTTGCCAGTCCTGGGACTTGAACTCCAGGCCTGGGAGCTGTTAGGGACAGCCTCTCTGTGCTCAAGGCTAGTGCTATACCACTTGAGTCACAATGCCACTTCTGGATTTTTCTGAGTAGTTTACCTAAGGGTCTCACAGACTTTCCTGTTCAGGCTGGCTTCAAACTGTGATCCTCAGATCTCAGACTCCTGAGTAGCTAGGTGTGAGCCACCACTATCTGGCTCATTTCCAAAGTTTAAAAATAATTTTCTGGACTGGGAATGTAGCTTAGTGCCAGAGTGCTTGTTTAGCATGCATGAAACTCTGGATTCGTTTTCTCAGTACCACATACACAGAAAAAGCCACTGTGGCTCAAGTAGTAGAGTGCTAGCGTTGAGCAAAAAAAGTCCAGGGACAGTGCCCAGGCCCTGAGTTCAAGCCCGCCCCCAAAAAATAATAATAATAATTTTCTGACATATTTCTATCAACTTTTATGGAAGCTGGGTTCTGGTGGCTCACATTTGTAATCCTAGCTACTCAAAAGGCTGAGATCTGAGGATCACAGTTTGAAGCCAGCCCAGGCAGAAAAGTCCATGAGACTTTTACCTCCAATTAAACAGCAAAACACTAAAAATGGAGCTATTTGGGCTAGGGATTTAGCTCAGCAGAAGAGTGCCTGTCTGGCGAGCGCCAAGGTCCTGAGTTTGGTCCTTAGCTCTGGGGGGAAAAAAAAAGCTATAGAAGTGGAGCTGTGGCTCAAGTGGTAGTGCACCAGCCTTAAGCAAAAAAGCCAAGCAAAGCTAGGAAGTTGGCTCAGTGGTAGAGCGCTTGCCTTGCATGCATGAGGCCCTGGGTTGGATTCCTCAGCACGAATTAAGCAGAAAAAGCTGGAAGTGGCGCTGTGGCTCAAGTGGAAGAGTACTAGCCTTGAGCTGAATTGCTGAGGGACAGCGCCCAGGCCCAGAGTTCAGGCCCCATGACTGGCAAAAAAAAAAAAAAAAAAAAAGCCAAGCAAAAGCACTAGGCCCTGAGTTCAAGCCCAAGTACCAGCACCAAAAAGAGAAAATGAGCTAAGAAGGAGTTGGAGAAGTCCTAAGGCAAATGACTCTGAACAACAGCATAGTCCTGACCCCTTCCTTCCAGGTCAGTGTCCCTTTGCCAGCTAGACCATGCTGTCCTGTAGCTGGCAGAGGAAATGGAAGAAGACAGTCATGGCGTTTGAAAGCCTACAGCTGAGACCCGTCACAAGCAAAGCCACATGGAGAAAACATTCAATGTGGGAATGCTAAGTCCTATTTTAGCTTCATAAATCAGGGTGTGAGCTTCCAGGCAACCGAGAGCCACTCCAGTTTTCCACTCCTCAGAATTGGTGTGCTGCAAACACTTCATGAATGCTGTTCATTTAAAAGATGTAATTCGCTGCAGTGTTTGTCTTTAAGCAGATGTGCCCTTTCTCCATAGCCTGGCCCAGTGGAAAGAGCACAAAAATTCAACTGGTTCATTTAACCCTCCTAAGTCCCCAAATACTCCTAACTGCCCTCTCTCCTTTATAACCTAATACACAAGCAACACCAGAGCAGCCTTATTTGTGCCAATTGCCACTTAAAAGAATGGAACCTAAAATCCCCTGAGATTAGGCAGCAATTTGTGTTACTTGGTAATTAACTCAGTGTCCTTCTGTGGCCCTTCCAACTTAGATTCCTAATGAAGGAGGCAGATGGGTGTCTTCACCAGAGATGCTGCCTGCTATGTTTGGGTCCTTTGATTGGGCAATCTCTCCCAAGCAACTCCATTCTAGGAAAACTTTCCAGATACTCAGCATATCACACACCAAGTATCTGAGCTGGCAACAAAAGGTAACATGTCACCTCATAAAAACAGCTAAACACATAATGCATGGGTATAGAGGTAACTGTGACTTTGAATCCCCTAAGCCTGAATTACCAAACTCACTAATAACCACCAATCAAAGTGGGCTTAAAACAGATACTAAGGCGAGCTGCTCATACCTATAATCCTAGCTACTCAGAGGTTTGAGATTAGAAGATCAGGGTTCCAGTCTCCTGGAAAAAAATCCATGAGGCTCCTGATCTCCAAAGTAATCACCCAAAAAAGCCAGAAGTAAAGGTACGGCCCAACTGGAAGAGTGCCAGAGACAACCTGAGTTCAAGCCCCGGTACTAAGAAGATCACCCTTTGTACTAAGAAGATCCCCCTTTGTGTGTGTGTGTGTGTGTGTGTGTGTCACTGACATGCACATGCGCACTCTCTGCACAGGATATGTGCTAAGGATCCAACACAGAGATTTTTCAATGAATCCATGTCTCCAGCCCAAAGTTATTGACTCTGGTTACCCCAGTAAGCTTGAGACGACATGTGTGAGGTGCACATGGGAACACTGGAACGTGTGCAGAACCACACAACCGTGCACTACTGTGTTACTTACTTGATCAACCCATCTTCCATGTATATGTCTGCATAAAAGGACTGGTCATCATTCACTATCTTCCCTCCTTTGATCAAAAGACGATCACTCTGAAAATAAACAGGCAGTAAGGTCACCACACATAAATGGCCCAGGAGAAACACAAGCTCTAAGTGAGCTCGGGCACCTCATTCAAACGTGATGCTCAAAATCAGTTTCAGAAAGGTTGTTCTACCCAGTGAACCTGTAAGCAGCCAACTGCTCGTCAATGGGCCAAACTCATCCTAGATAAATGAACCATTTCTTTCAATGAGACCTCAGACCTGAAAGTCAAAGAAAATAAGAAAAAGACAATATACCCCTTAAATGACTTTTGGCTACATCTCATTTTTAAAAAAAAAAAAAAACAAAAATTCCACCCACATGAAGGCAAGTCATATCCTGGCACTGTCTGTGTGGGGGAAACTGACCAAAGTCTGTTGTCATGGCATATCCCACACAAACACATTGGCTCAACCATAACAAGGCTTCGATTCACTATGTCCTGTTACATTTGCATTTACTCTTGGGGTAAATCAGCCCAAGTGTACAAGAAATAGACCATTTTAACTAAGCAGTTAATCAGGTTCTGTGATAAATGAGCTGGCAAACTTTATAACTTAACATGGTTATAGACTGTTGATGCTCTTCTATTTTAACTTCATATTGGTGTAAAAAAATAAATAAATAAAGGACAGGCAGCATTTGAGGGAGGGAGGGCCAAGAATGCCACTGAAATGCTATCATGACTTGCGGCCATCCCCACACTGTGATGGAATGGAATGTGAATAGCCGGTGTCCGGTGAATTTGTGCCTACATTATGTCAGACCAGATTTAATCTTCACATGGGGAACCTTATTTTATTTTACTTTTACTCTACAAAAACCTTTGAAAGGGTGTCATTCATCTGAACAGTAGTGAATGAAGAGCTTACTAATATTCTCAGCAAGGGCTTTTTAAATTTAGCAGTTACCCAGAAAAATCAGAAAATCTTCCAAATATATGTATATATATACACACACACATGCATGCTACTACAAAGAAAAAGAAGATACACTTGCACATAAATGCACACGCATCTAGGTTTGGAAAGTATTTATTGTTCTCTGATAAACTAAAAACTATACGACCATATTCATTTCATATACGTGGGGGGGGGGGTCTTTCATCTTGAAATGGCTCGATGCAAACTCAACAATTCCTGCACCAGAATAAATGTAAAAATCCTTAATGATTCCCACTCACCACACTATTCGGAGATGGGGGGTGATTTGTGGGTGGGCAAGATTCTACTCCCTTGACATGTAGGAAAACTGAGGCTGAGAGAGGTTGAACAAGGAGATGCCCTGCCCTGCCCTTCCCCACCAGCACCCTCCCTCACTGTGGTTCCCAGCCCAGCCATCACCCTGAATCCCCTCTGGCTTCAGGATGCAAGACAAAAACAAAACATCAGAGCTGGATCCCTCTAGTTAGTACCTTCTAGAAGGCTTCTTACATAAGAGGCTGCCCGTGGTGATGGAGAGAGGGAGAGGAAGAGGGAGGGAGGGAAGGAGGGAGGGAGGGAAGGCAGGCTACAGGACCTAGGATAATGCAACCAGATTTGGTTTTTGAGTGGAGGGGGCGCTGTTGTAAAAAGTGGGCTTGTTGATCATTGTTTGCCTATTTTTTTTTTCTCCCCACCCTGTCAAAATGAAACTGCCTGGCTTATTCAGGAGGACAGCAAATCATCCGCGGATCCCAACAGCACCTGACCCCCGCCCCAACCCCACCTCCCCGGTCTCCTTCTCCCCTCCAGGGGACACAGCAGGATGGCTCTCCCGCAGGGGACCCGGTCCTTGGGGACCTGGGGTGCTGGAGACAGAGCTGGGATACACGGTATGCATATATGGACACATCAAAACGAAACCCCTGGTCCAACCAAACCGAGGCTAATAAATATGCGGTTAAACATCTCACAGCCATAAGAGGGGAAAAAAGGGAAGCCAGCTACCCCGCCCCCCCCCCGCGCCCCGACCGGGGCCGGAGACGCGGCGCACACGCCCCCTCCCCCGCGCGTGTGTTCCCGCAGCTCCCTGCGGATGGGTGTGTCCTCGGGCGCCGAGGGGAAGCCCGGGTGCCCGGAGACACCGGCAGAG